>NC_134529.1:15910299-16224882 GCF_027942865.1 Odontesthes bonariensis
AAATACTGATCTCAGCTTTGCAACACTGCCACAAAGACTCTCAAAAGCTTTAACTTTTGCTCTCTAAGTCCTTTTGAAATGGGTCTGTGATGTAGGCCCAACATAAACAGAACACTGGGGTCCTAACAAACACACCCAGTTTACAGGCAAAAGTGAGCTATCCCTAACAGCAAATCTCTGTTTTTTTCCTTTTCTCTAGAAATGTTGCATGTTCTTGGTAAACATCGATGACATTTAAAGGCAGGAAGAACCCTTCAATAGAGGCCATAAAGAAGTTCATCTGGGAGCTTGGAATAAACTAGATGACTTTTATGTGACATTTTCTATCCATGAGAATTCATGGATAGGAAACCTCAACACCTCAATAATGTTCCAATTTAGAGAAAATATTCAACATTTCCTCATGAGTCATTATATGAGTCATGTTTGATAAGTAGCAACATGAGAGGTAAACCGTACACTTTGTATGGCCACTTAAAAAAAGAAAGAATTTAGTTGTATACAACTAAGTTAGTTTTTTTTATGATTTCTGTTTTGTTTTTGTGAAAGGTTTTGTCTTTTTATTTTTTTGGTTTATTTTATGGGTTTTCAAGTCTTGGTGGCTTTTTTAAGCCCTTTTTTTGTCTGTTTGCTATAGTTTGTTGTGTTCTCTAAGATTGTGTCCAACTGGTTTTTAATTTTTTTGCACTTTTTCCAGTGCTGTTGTGTTTCTGACATTGGAGCTGCTGCACATACAGACACAAACACCGATTTTCCCATGGGTATAAATATATTATTCATTTTTTCACTTTCTCTGTCTCGTTAACACACTCTCACAAAGTAATGGACTATCAATTTACTCAGGGACATATTTGCATCTCGTAAGTCATAAGTGCTTGCATCTGTGGGTTTATATGTTGTATCTTATGACGTAATGAGAATAGGAGCATTGTTCCCCTGGGAATAGTCTGCCCCAGTGATATGCAGCCAAACAAACTGTAAACATACTCCTGAGGCTTGAGTCAGTCATCTCACAACACACACAAACACATGCACACCATTAATGCGAGTGGTCTGACTTTCCTAACTTGCTCTAAATCTAAACCTTTATCGTAAACAACTTGGGACAACTGAACAAGGCTCTTGAGCGGGATGGATGTGGATTACAAGGCTATATTTCACCAAGAGAAGCCCAGGAGGATTTAATGAGAGGAGGAGAGAGACAGTTTGGTAACCAGGGAGGGAGAACAATAACAACAAGGATGAATCATAAAGAAGTTATTTTGCTGTTTTGTTTGGGAGAAGGCCAGGCGGGAGAAGTGTTTGTAGTGGTCTGAGATGAAGAGTGAGTTGCAGCACACAATGCACAAATGTTCATAAGCAAGCAATAAGTCATGGACATCGTCACATACAAACTAGAACATAAATCACGCACACACACACACACACACACACACACACAAACCTGTGCTTGCTTTAAGCCACCTTATTTTGTAAAGGTGTCATTCTTTTCAGTTAAATGTTCATGTAGTGCTGTGCAAAAGCATGACAAGCACAGAAAAACCCAAAAACTGTCATAAAGGCATTATAAGTGTCCCTAAAGGTCACGAGTATTATACCACATATTACTAGGACGGCATTCATTGACTGAATTTATTTGTGGGCCCCAAAAGCAGCTGCAAATGATCTATTTGATAACACAAACACTGATAACACTTAAAACGTTACTCCTTCTGTTTTTTTGTAGTCTATCCAAACTTCCCCGTGGAGCATTTTTATAAGCAGATGTGATGAGTTTCCTTGGAATATTCACTATTCCTCAAAGTTTAAAAGTCATCACTTCATAAATAATGTAAAAGTTTACACATTGTTGTCTGGAAATTATGTTAACAAATGCCTGTTAATTCTAATATTGGCAGACATAGAGAAATGAGTCAAGATAGGGATTTCTTTTTTTGTCAGTTCCAAATTTATGATTGAAAATCTTTACTTTGTAATATCAAACTTTGTCCAGATCAAGATTAACAATGATCTTGTTTGCTCGTACAGGACTGGACTTTTCCGTCCCTTACCTGTGTCAAAATTATGCAAGCCTCCACATTGCTTATTTTTCGTGTCCCATTCATTTCAGCTGTTTTTTTAATAATTTTTTTTTACCAGGTTTGACGCAGCAACTGTTTTTCCATTTTATCTTATTTTCTTTAAAAGATACATGTCGTGTAGTAAGTCACAAAAGCTGTTTGTGTTATGTTACTGGAAACGACTTTCTTTAATGTTTTTTTGTTGTATTTTGAAAATTGTAAGCCGGAAGTTAGTGTTCCTTTGAAGTCATCGCAAGGTCAACTGGGATTATTTTGAAAGGACAAAGCGGAAAGTGGCATATGTTGCTGGGGAGCTGCAAAGGAAGAGGTTTGGCAACAATTATTTCCAATTGACTGACTTATTAATAACTGCACCAGGGTAGCTAAAAAGGTACCTCAAGACTTAAAGCAAACATTGCATATGCCCATATGTCTCCGTTTGTACTCGAAGCTTCTTGAAAATGGTGGAGTTCGTCCTCAGTTTATCATTAGAAAGCTAGGCTGCTAGCTACCAATGCTAACAACTTTTCATTCATTACTACCTGTGTATTCCTCTTTGTTGCTAGCTAACGGCTAGCTTTCCTAACAACAATTAGCTAGCGGGGCAATAGTGAGATGTCGCCAACTATTATTCTTTGTTTATTTCCAGCTACAAAAGCAAGTTAGTACATGCATTTGTGCTGAACTAGTGTGCGTTTTAGTCGTACTTGAAAGCTGGTTTTATTAGCCTGGCGAAATTAGCTAGCATCATTTCCCCAAACGAGTTGATCAGTTGCGACTCAAAACTGGATAAACTGTTATGCAGTAACGTTTTATCTCGTTGATTTATAAAGTATGCGTACACCCGTGTATGAAATGGTGGACCTTGGATTTTGCCTTCGAGGTATCACTCTCATTTCAATTCGCTTTGCAAGGCTAGAGTCAGTTTGTTACCAGATGAAACTTGGGTCACAAGTCCTCCTGTAACACGTTAAGCTTATTCAGGTTAGAGCAGAGGCTTGATGTGACATATGGTATATCTACAGTAACCGTAGGAACCGCCTTAAAACTGTAAAAAGAAATAGGATATTGCATATCTTTGCATTTGTCTCTAATTGGTCTGAAAACTTTTCCATTACAGTTAGATTGTTTAACTTTTAAAAATGCTGATTAAAACCGGGTTTTTTTTCTTTTTTATCAAAATTCTCCAGCTAGTCTTGCCTCCCTGACCATGAAGTGATGATGATGATGATGGTGATGCTGGTGATGAATGTGTAAGAAGAACGCCCCTGTGGTCCCTTTGCTGCACCGCACACTTCCTCATGGATTCCAGCAATGATGAGGCCCTCGACATCATTGTCACCAACGTGGTGGCGACATTCAGGACCAGATGTCACCTTAACCTGCGCACCATTGCCTTAGAGGGAATCAACGTCGTCTACAAGCCTGAAGTAGGGGTAAGGAAACCGAGGTTTGGGGCTGTAAGAGAACCATTCTTGTTGAAACCTGGGTGTTAAATTGAAAGAGGAAGCTAAACGGAGTGTTTTGGAGGTTTGAAAGTTTGTCATTTTCCTTGTTTTCAGAAGGTGCTGATGAAACTACGTAAACCCAAGATAACAGCCTCAATCTGGTCCTCAGGGAAAATAATCTGCACTGGAGCAACAAGGTAGACAGACATTGCACAGAATGATTCTACATCGATGCACTAATCAGTATCTGACTAGATTTTATAGGAAAAAAAAGCTTCTCAAAATAATAGTTTACTATTTGAAGCGGGCCATTAATTTTTTGTGGCTACCGACATGTTTGTTCAGCTCCTTTATTGTTGACATGGTACCTATCAACCTCTAGTAATGCGGTGTCTCACCTATCACGGATATCTTTGGGATAATGCCCAGCGAGATGTCCACAGCTCAGAGGACGCTTGTACCTTTTGGATGTTACGGTCGCCATCTTGTGGTGTTCAAAAGATAAATTGATATAGTCAGTGTTGTGTCTGATTTATTTATTTATTTTTCTCATATCATTTATTTGTAACGTCGAGTTTTTCGCATCCATCACAGTCGTCATAGTCTCCAAATAGGTGTCTGTATCTAATTTGATGTTAGCTTGTTAACATAATACACTAACTTGTATGTAGAGGCTTTGTGTGCATCGCTGTTGCTACGGTTACCTGCTTTTGACGCAGGCTGTACTGCCACATTCATGTAGAGCTGTGAGAGTTTCATTGTAACTACGTAGTAGTTATTGTCAGAAAGAAATGGATGACCTGCAGTCAATCACAAGTGAGTAATTACACTTTTTTTTTTAGAAAGAAAAAGGACATTAACAGTAAAGGCAAATCCAGCACCAATATTAAAACAGTGTTCAGACTGATGGCAGGAGTTTTAAATGGTTTCAAGCTTGCTGTCTGTGTTCCTAAAGTATAACAGTGTGATTTGCAGTCACTCATTCCTCTTCTTCTCTTTTTCAGTGAGGATGACGCAAAGATTGGTGCTCGCAGGTTAGCACGTTGTCTGCAAAAACTGGGTTTCAAGGTGAGAATAACCACATACAGTAGCTGCTTTCCAACACCTTTCGTTCAGGTACCATTTTGTTCTTTTAGAGCTGAAGTGCAGTCATAAACGGCGAGATGCAGCAACTTATGGTGTCGAGTTGCCAAGTTGATTTTAAAGTCTAGGATGGAAATGCAAACTTAAACCCGACCTGAACTAACAGTAAAGCTGTCTATGTGGGCAAATCATCTTGCTTAGAGAGGTCAGTGTGTAATTGCTTTGTAATGTAAGAGTTGGCTGTGTAATAGTCTAATCTGAACACATGTCGCACAAATATTGTTTTATCCAGTTTGAGTTCAAGTTTCTAACAAAAGTATTTTCCTCATAGTCCATAAACTTGTTCATATATCACAGAGAATTCACACATTATAACCCAAAATGTTTTTTAAAAAGTAGACTAAAAAGCAAAACTAACTAAATTCATGACAACGGTTGTTGGTATAGGCACAAATTAAGCTTTCGTGTGATATGTGGTACCTGCTCTCGCTTGTCAAAATGTCCTTGTGGATGCATTGATGTGTATGTCGTCTTTTCAGGTGAGGTTCTCAGCTTTCAGAGTCGTCAATGTGCTGGCAGTGTGCTCCATGCCATTTGCAATCCACCTTGTAGACTTCACGAAGAACAACCGGCCCATTGCCAGGTAATGCAGTGGTGTCGATCACAATGAATGTTTTTGACCCCACCTTTTCTCCTCGGAAAACCGCTGGGCAACATTTAGATGTCATCTGTTGCACTGGCTGTGGTTTCTCTCTGTGCTCTTGCTTGGAAGGTCGATTATCTTCCACGTTTACTTTGGTTCACCAGGTTTAACATGCGCATTGTGACCAAATAGTGAAAAATGTCAAGATTATTTGTCATTTGCGAAGTTGATAGGCCCCCTGACACTGTCACACTTTGTTTTTACTATGCATAGGATGACCTCTAGTGGTTGAATGCATTTGCCAATGCCGTTGAGAAGGCAGGCTGAAGATGTTGGTGTGGTCAGTGGTTCAGCCTCTGAAACTGTTCTGTATGAAGAACTAGAATGTGTAACGTTTGTCACGAGTGTAATTTTATTGTATGTTTACTGCAAACTGTACTGGAAAGCTGGTGTGTTCAACCATCTTTTTGTTTGTATTTCAGTTATGAACCCGAGCTCCATCCTGCTGCTACGTATAGGATCAAAAATCTAAAGGCCACCATACAAGTGTTTTCTACAGGCAGCGTCACAGTTACAGGTATGTCGCTCTCACACAAACACGCTTGCCCTACTTTTATATACAGCTAGAGGGCACACCAGCTTAAAGAGATCAAGGCCATAATTCTCTTTTATAGTCTGTTTCCAGGAGAGCAGTTTGTAAACAGCCGGAATTCCTTAAATAATATTTTCTAGAGTGAAGTTTGTGCCCCGTTTGTATGTGTGGGGAAAAAAAGTTAAGCATAGGACTAAGCTTCATCCAAACTATGGAAGTTCTGATGTTTTTGCTTTTGTGATGCTAATGATCACCCAGATGTGGTTTCATTGTTTAAGCACAGCATTATTTTTTTTCTTTATTATCATATTCTCATTCTCACACAGTCTCTCACTCGCCCCTTTCACATGTTTATTTAGGACCAAATGTGCAGAATGTGGCGACAGCAGTGGAGCAGGCCTACCCACTTCTGTTTGAGTGTCGGAAGCCCCTCTGCAAGTGAAGGAAAAGAAAGCACAAGAGGACATAGGATATCATTTAAAGTGAACTTGAGACCGATGGGGCAGCATCTCATCTTTGGACTGATTTGCTGTTTTTATCACTATGTGGAAACGGCCACAAAAGTCTAAACTAACTGACTAACAGACCGGACTTGGATCTACTACGTTTTAATGGCCCTACCTGGAGTTTGGGAAAATGATCTGCTCTTTCTCATAATTTGCTTTGGGTGTTTATGCATGGACACGCCAAAAACGTTTTTATATATATATATATATATATATATATATAAAGACAGAGAAGCCCCTTCCCTTACTTTGTATACAAGTTGTTCTTTTATCTTTTCTCTGAAAGAATCTCCGTCCATGATCTGTTTTTAAAGGTGAACACTGTTCAAACACATCCACTCCATGTTGCAGTTCAAGCAGACAGCAAGCTACCGAAGCCGTCAGACTGTTACACGTGTCCAGAAATATAAACCCAGTTCTGATGCAGACTCACGGAACCCTTCATTCAGAGCGTGCATCCACCTCCGACTTGTTTATTTTATTTCCGTTTTCGGTGAGCTGTCTTTTCACCGTCTGTGGCATTGGTTCAGAATGCTGTTTTTAAATTTTTATCCTTTCCAAATATTTTTATCCACTTGGTTATATTTGTTCTCGTTGGCTTGAAAAAAAAACAAAAGAAAAGAAAAAAAAAATGCATAAAATACAATTAATGTCCTAATTGATTTTAAATGTGAAATACTTCCAAGAGTTCATGGAATATTTTATTTTTTAAAACCTCATTCACTTCCATTTAATACAATCACTGTTTAGTTACACATTGAAAACAAACTTTTTATTGTTTAGAATTTAAACAAAAACAAAAACATAACAACAAGTTATTGATATACCGTCCAGCCTTGGCTATTTTTGCAGTAAACCGAGTTCCAGAAACTTAAAAGCGAGACTGTACAGCATTCATAAGTACATGCATCCTTTGGAGTCGTACACAGTTGTATGGCAGCAGTAACACTTGTTGAAATTTGCTTGAATACATTCATGTGAGATTTTAGAGCAGCGTAAAATATTCGGCATTGGAGCATAGTGTGAAAATGGAAAAAAAAAAAACGTCTTCAACGGAAAGCAGTGTTTTATCGGGCGCATATCTGCCGCCTACTCTATTAAGCTTTGCATCTGTGCATGTGCGGCAGACCCTGTACGTATGTATATAATGTATGCGTCCGGTATGAAAGGTGTTGACAAAAACTTTGATATGTCGTCTGTGGGATGGAGCACTTTTTGTCAACCTCAGATTTGTGACTCTTGAATTTTTGTATTTTGTAGAAAAATAAAACAATTTAAAAAGCCCAAAGTCGCGCAGTTCTTTCTTTTCCAATCAACGTGCAGCAGCGCAAGGCTGTCCTGGTCGCAGGTGGACCGCAGCCGCTTCCAGTTGTTCATGGAACGTCTGAGAGAGTTTTCATTTCGAATGACTGTGCAATTACATTTCTACACCTTGCAACATGAAAATAAGCGTATGCATAGTTATCAAAGTGCAAATTAAAAAAAAAATAATAATAATAATTATCTACAAAATGATTTTCTCTTTCAAAGGTTCCACTCATTCACTTGTTGGGTACAATTTTTCGCATCAACGTGCACGACTTCACGCTTCATCGTGCTGTAATGTTTTTAGATGTTAAATTATCCAACCGACACTCGCACTTGATCCTAAAAAGAGTACTTTGTTGTTGTTTATTTAACATTCAGCAGCCAGCAACACGCAATGGCTCAAAATGCATGATCCCATAATATGTAAACGAGGAGACGAAGAGCTTCACTTTTATAAGAATATGGCTGGTTTGATCTAGGTTTGTGTTATTCCCCAACTTATGGGAGGGAAAACAACATTTGGGAATTAGTTTGCCAGCCAGTAGACGACTACAGTGTTAAATACATTCTCATTTCAGGTCATTAGTGTCAGATTTTAAGGTTTATGTAACACTATAATTATGTGTTTAAAAGTAAAAAAAAAAAAAAAAAAACTCAAGTTATTCAGTCTTTAAGGGGCTTTGTCGACTCCACCATCTGGTGGTCAAAGGTTCCTTTCTTCTTTGAGGATCTATTTGAATAGCAAAGGGATAAAATATGTATTATGCAATCCCATATCTGTAGGCTGCCAGGAGCAGCGTTGCGGTCTGTTTAAAAAAAAAAAAAAAAAACAACTCAGGCTTTTTCTGGATTTTCTGTGGATGGGCTCTTGCTGATGAGGCTGTCTTGAGGCTGTGCGTGCCTGAAAAGTTTCACCTTAAAGTTCTTCCTGGAAAAAGCAATGAAACGAGAAAGACAAAGAAATGAGTTGCACGCATACTAGATAAGCTGTTGTCAGCAAGGACAGGAGCGAGGTGCCACTTACTTCTTAGCCAGCTCTTTGGATATCTCCTCCAGTGTGCGGCCTTTGGTCTCGGGGACGCAGAGGATGACGAACACCAGCAGAACAAAGCTCATGGCAGAGTACAGGAACATCACATTATGAGCGCCAATCTTTTCTAGAGAAAAAAAAAAAAGGAAACAAGCTCTTTGTCTGCACATAATTTCAGTCAAAAATGATTACTAGATAATGTGTAATGTAGCTAAATCCACATGTTCTACTACAGTTGGGATGAAGGTAAGATCTACTAATGTGAGATAAGAATGATTCAAACAAACCAAATCGGGTCATAAGAAAAATTGTGCATTACATTACAAGTTTGAACACGGTCCAACTGTTTTAGAAATGATTTGTTTCGTTATTTTTTTGGTGCTGTAATTTTCTCAGTAAGTTGTGAACTCGAACAACAAGAGAAAAACACCATGCATCCGAAATGTTAACAACAAATGATCAGATTTAGTGAATAGAGCTGGTTCATGTCAAAGATCTTGGTACCTTCATCTTTTTTTCTTTTCTTTCTTAATTTATCCTCCTTTTTGGGCAAAATTTAAAAAGCCTGCAACATACAAACCTGTGATGGTGAGGAATGTCATGGAGATGAGCAGGTTCGTGGCCCAGTTTACAGCTGACACTACGGACACAGCTTTGCCTCTCACTCCCATGGGGAAGATCTCACTGAGAACCACATATACCACTGGGGAAGGAAGCAAATAAAGACACATACAGGGTCAAAAGGGGAATCCTTAGAGTCAGGCTTCACGTTGCATCATTGAGGGAGCCGGAGCATTCCTATCTATTATTTATTTACTTAAGCCATTTTATTGAATGATAGCAACTCCTGTACTTTGTACTAATTATGCAACGTGATGTAATTGGCAGCCATTAGAACCAAATACATAAATTCTGATGTATTGGAAAGAAATTACCGAAAAACTGCAGCAAAACCCTCGCAGTTCCTTCATATTAAATAGTTGGAATAAAAGTTTGTGAAAATGCTAAGACATTTAGTCAAATGCAAAAACATCTGACTTAAAGATAAATAGCCTAAAGGAGGACAGAAGGGTCAGTACAGGGTAGTCATTCTCTCAATTTGAGTATTTGCTTGTGTAAAGCAAGTGGATGATGACAAAAGTAATGGATGAGCACTTACTTGGCCCAAGGCTAATGGAGAAGGCTGCCACAAACACCAGCAGGCTGATCAATGACGCCCACTTCAGCGAGGAAGACACTTCTAAAGGAGTCCCTCCCCCTCCTGATCTCCCAGTCCCGTCAGCATCTGTTTCAGTTCTTTGTGCCTCCTCAGTGTCCCACTGGCTGGGGGGGAGAGTGGAAAAAGTGCCAGTGCTGTCCAAGTCTATAGAGGTCCGGTTTAAGTCCCACGGCACATCTGTGTGGTTTAGTACAGTCTGACTTTTACAAAGGCTTGTGAGGTGAGTGTGGCTCTTCATTGTCAGTGTTCCGAGTGCAGCCAGCGACATTCCCATTGCAACAGCCCCCACACACAAAAAGGACTTGGGTCCCACGCGGTCGACCAGCAATACAGCAGGGATGGTGCCGACTACTTTGACTACTCCGAAACCTGTAGAGGCCAAGGTAGCTGCACTATCGCTGTTGAAGCCCACACTGCGCAGGAGAGGGGAGGCGTAGGAGAGGATGTTGGGCTGTCCGGTAGCCTGCTGGAGGAAGACTAAGGCCACACCTGTTAGCAGCCGTGAACGCAGGTTAGCCTTGGCACTGAAAAGCTCCCAGAAATTATGCTCTGATTCTTCTTTTAGTCCAGCCTGGATGTCCCTGAGCTCCACTGCGACCTGCTCCTTAACACCCCCCCTCATTCTGACCAGCACTACCCTCGCCTGCTCCACTTTGCCCTGAGTAACAAGGAAGCGTGGACTCGGTGGGAGAAAGACGAGAGCACCTATCTGGAGCAGTGCTGGCGGAATTACAAGTCCAAATGTATACGCCCAGCCGTTAGGCAAGGTGGCAAAGGCGTAACTACAGCCGAATCCCAGCATTACCCCCACAACCAACATCAGCTCGTACAGAGTCACTAGCAGACCTCTCCTCTCCCTCGGTGAGATTTCCGCTATGTACAGACACGCTGCTGTCCCCGACAGAGCTGTTCCCATGCCGACAACTACACGGCCCAGTGTGAGTGCAACAAGTGAGGTCACAGCAATGAGCACCATGGTTCCTCCAATCACCAGGCCAGCGCTCACGAGCAAAGAGCAGCGCCGGCCATAGCGATCAAGAATGGGGCCTCCGGCCAAGCAGACGAGGAGAGCTCCCAGCAGGTGGGAGCTGACCAGCAGTTCCTGTTCCCTGCAGGAGAGGGAGAGAACGCCCCGCAGTTGCAGCAGCACCCCAGAGGTCAAGCCCATTTCATAGCCCAACATCAGGCCACTCAGAGAGGCTGACACAGCTGCAAGCACCACCAGCCAGCTGCAGCCTGGAGAAAGGAAAGGAAATACAGAGAGATGGTTAGAGATAGTTATCTAAGCCAGGTACACCGCATTTAACCTTCGCAGAAGCTTGTTTTTGGGTACATTTCTGCTTTTTCACAAACACAGTTCGTGTTCATCTGACAGAAATCAATAAAAGAGCAGAGTGCAACAAAAACAATGGTTGGTTGATCCAGGTGTGGCACACGCTACATTTACCTGATGTTGGTTTAAAATGACGCTCTCGATAAGCAATGATATCTCTATTTGAAAAAAATGGATCGCATCGCCTCCTCTCTCCTCATGTCTGTCCTCACCTGCTGTATTTGCATCTCCGGTGAGAGGCACATGGCCATGATGGGAGGAGTCGAGTGGAGGATTTGTTTGCATGCAGTTTAGGAAATGGGGTAAAGGGCTGCTGTCTGACACTAACACCGGTCCCGTGTCCACACAATGATTCTGGCAGCACAAGAATGAACTGCTTACAATAATAGCTCATCTCAATGTCATGGCTGACTGTTGCATGAAGACAGTTACCACATTCATTTATTCATGTTTTGATGCCTGTAAAATCTTTTCTTGCTTCTCCTCAACTCTGCTTTCGGTCAAAGGCACATTATACAGAAGAGGTAACAAAGCATATGTCCATCCACTGTCCCCTGCAGAAAGACTTTTCTCCCTTTAGGTTCTCCCAACCCTGGAGTGGCTTTAACAGTGCTGACTGTGTGGAATTAAGAGGCCGGAGGTTAACAAAGAGAATGACGAAGCAATCTTGCATGCCTAATGATCAGGAGTCCAAGGAAACCCGACAGATAGGGAAGCGAATAATAGTTCACCAATGAGCTCATTAGATAATGATGACTTTTCCATGTATTCATTCAATTTTTGCAGGAATAGTCACAAAAGTCAGTTACTAATCCTCATGATGCTTGACTTCCACAAGCATTTCCACCTTAAACTAATTATATATGAGACACACAAATTAATTTTCATAACATAACTGCCACGGCAGATTTGAAAACCTATCTGTTAATGAATTCAATATCAGTGATTATGGTAGTCTGGCTTTTTTTTATTAAGGTTTCATTTTTCAATGGCACAACATTAAAAAAAAAGAAAAAAGGCATTGCAATAACAAATATGTCAAGTTTCTTTTCTTTGTTATCGAAACAGATAAACGTGGGAACAATTTATGAGCAATTGATTTTGTAAAAACCTTTTTATAACTTACACGTTTACCTGAAACGAGCAGGACTCGACTAATCCTAAACTTTCACTCCAAGGGCCTATGATGACATTTTGTCTTAGAATTATTATTGGTGCCAGGAAGACGAGCAGTATCAAAATGACAAGGAGGTCTTTGTTTGTCTTAATTTCATCGTGTCTAATAAAACGGTTGTGACCCGGACGTAATGTGGGTAAAAACAATGCAATGACTTGCAAATCATTGAGACCTTGCGTAAAAAAATGCAAATGGAAGAAAGGGAGCGTGTCAAAACCTTTAGAAAAGTCACTGCATCTCAACAGTGTTATGATTAATTCAGGTTTTCTGCCATTCACATATCTTTGCAGACGCTGGGGTTTGTTGGGGCATGTTTAACACTGTTGCATAACCTCTTCTTTTAAAAACACTGTGTGTTTGGTACTGAGAAGATCACCTGCTGTTGTTCTGTAAGTGAAACATTTCCACATTTTGCTTGAGATTAGATTTCAGATTTTTTTTTTACGTACCCCGAGCAGCAAAAGCAACGTACAGTACGTCACCGCGAGATGAGGTGGCTCCTCTGAGTAACTGTTTCTGATGAGTAAGATACCCATGGCTCTAATGCATCTCATTATGTGACAGATGGTGGCTTTTAAACTAATTTGAAGCATTCACGAGCAATACGATCCTTCTCTACCCAAGCATAGAGGACACAGCATCCACGATGCCCCAAAAGCTTTTAATGTTCTTCCGACATTTGATGTTTTATGGAGTTTTCCGGCTTCATCTCAGTCCCTCTTACACAAGGTCGAAAATCTGAGAAATTATTTGAAATTTCACGATAAAAAGCGTTAAAAGTCATATCGATGAAACTACTTGACCACTAAAGATTTACATTTCCAAAACGGTGCACTGCATGTGCATTTTGGATGTACTTTACTCTAAAAAAAAAATGCAGCCAGTTTGTTTAAGTGCAACAAGATAGATAAAAACCGCTCTGGAACTTTTGAAACATCGGTTTAGTTTGTAACTAAAATCTTATGACTAGTTACTGTTTTCAACCACATCTTTCGCAATGTTGGTAATAAATTGCCACCAAGGTCAAAGTAACAAAACCATTTAGGAAGTCACAAACAACTTTTGGCTTCATCGTTATAAAAGAAAAGAAAATCAGACATTTTTTTGGAAACGTGATGAATTCGTGCATGTAGGGAACTACATTTTTTCTAATACTTCAAGTGTGGGTTTTGAGCAGATTCAAAGCTGAAATACAGAAAAAAGCTCAATTTATCAGTTTTGTGTGTTTTGTAAGGTCACACGAGCCTTGCTGTGTAGCAACCACTTAACATAAAGTTTCTTGCGGTGGCCGGGACAAAAGACGTGATAAAAACCCAAGATTTTATCTGATAAGACATCACTGTAACATCAATGTACCTGGTCCTCTGGGTGGGGTCAGTTTCTGGGTCTCACTAGAGTGGCTGTCCGGGAGGTAAGAGGTCATCTTCTTGGTCTCAGTCTTGAGGTCCATTGTCAACCAGAAATAATGGCCGGCCTAGTTCCAAACAGATACAAATCAACACTTTAACATAAGTAAGCGGTTTCAATTACAAACTAAAACAAGACAGACACACTTGATACCCAGAATTCCCCTTCATCTCAAGGACTATAATTCTTTTATAGTCAGAGAACAGTTGAGAAGAATTGGCTCCTTAAAACAAGCTCAGTACTTCTTTCAATGCTACCATACCAGTCCTGAGCTGTGTCTTGATGAATACATGTGAATGTTTTTTTCATTTTTCATCAAC
The DNA here is from genome assembly GCF_027942865.1 of Odontesthes bonariensis. Classification (NCBI taxonomy): domain Eukaryota; kingdom Metazoa; phylum Chordata; class Actinopteri; order Atheriniformes; family Atherinopsidae; genus Odontesthes; species Odontesthes bonariensis. The sequence goes on from NC_134529.1 coordinate 15,924,426, forward strand.
AAAATTCGAGTTATTGTGCCAACGCGGAGCCTCTGCTTTTATGAAACTCATTCAAACTACCCATTACTTCGAGAATTACAAACACTTTCATCTTAACACACGCACTTACACAAGAGCTTTGCTTGAAAAGTACTCCCAATACTGCGACATTGGACCTGCTAACGGATCAAAACAAGTTAACAAGATAACAAATCTGACCAGATATTTGATGCCAGCTCTCAACACGTGACAACTGTCAATACTTGCACAGTTAGGTCCTCATCAATATTGAAAAAAGAGAAACACAAAACGTTTGATGCTCAGTTTAATCTCAGGTATCTGCATATTGGCGTGTCGTGTGGTGAATCAATTAAATATAGGGCCAAAGGTCTAATAGTCCTGAATAACAGCATTATTACTGTAAATCTTATAGCTAAACTAAGGTTATTAACACGACATAGGAGGCCCCTTCTAAACTAAGTATAAAAAAGTTAATATGCATTTGTTATTCATTCAGCAGTCTCAGTTCTTTAAGCATAAACCAAGTTGAAGCCTTGTTGTGGCGCTTCCAAGAATTCTAAGACTAGCTGTTGCATGTGAAGGCTGGCTTTTTTGTTGTTGTTGTTGTTTGTTTGTTTTAGCGTGCACCCGAAATGTCATCAGAGATGCACACCTTCACTCATATGACTGAGGTTAGAGAAAGGGCCAACTCCCATTCTCACGTACGTCTGTTCTCCCATTAGCCTACCCGCAAAGTACCACGACCTGACAATGCTGCAAAGGCATTTTTAGATGCCTAAAGTAATTGGTATTCAATAAGCCAAAACGTCATTACAGTGAGCTCTGAAAACACTGATAAAGTATGGGCTTAACAACACTTAACCTGCAAAATTTGAACGTTTTCACAACATTAAAAAGTTTTAACAAGTAGTTGTGATGACAACTGTTCGTAGTGACATAGTTCTTACCTGACACCCCAGTTGTGTAACTATAGTCGGTTTAAACTCTTGTTTGTCTGGCCATTCGCCTCCTTTTCAACACTTTCTCACCGTGCAGACTCCACTCTTCATGCAAACTCTTCTTTCACTCGTGTTAATGCACGCGTTCAGCTTGTTATGGTAAGGTATTTGCTTAACCCCGCCTTCTCTGGCTTCACTAACCAATAGAAAACGTAGGCTCGGCCTTAGAATTCCCAACGCGAATTCCTATTGGTTCGAGGGTATCAAACCGGTAGTGGTCGGAGAAAATTGACTCTGTATTAAATTGACTCTGTAATAAAATTATGAATGAATTCCTGAGCCTGAAATGATGTACTGAGAAACTCTGCACGTGTCTCTAAAGAATAGAAGTGCTACAGATTGTCTAAAGAATGATCTTATCAACATCTGTGCAGATTATATTTGTTCCAACTGTAACTGTAGTTGAAATATCTGTTTTTTTTCTCATTTTGCTGTGATCGACATTAACTATTTATTCAACAATGAAATACACCTGTATCAATACTTGTCCTCACTCATACTGCATGTGAAAACAAACAGATCTGCCACTTGCTGTTTTGCAAGGTTCCCATGGCCTACTTTTACAAGTGGGATAAGCTGTCACACCTGCCCCTGGTGCTCCATAGATGACTGAATGTAGCCTTTAACATGCATGGAATGCTCTGTTTGTGCCTGGCCTATATACCGGAGATGTATTTAGATCTTCTATCCTACAGAATCCAAAGTGTGACCTGCTTTAAACTACTGTTATTTGACCCTTAGTAAAGTTTACAAGGTCTCTGTGTATGTGTGTGTGTGTGTGTGTGTGTGTGTGTGTATGTGGGTTTGAGGTACTATTATGGGGATCTAGATATGTTTGCACAGCCACATTATGGGGATGTGTCTCCTTGTGGGGACAATATGAAATATAACATTTGAATTTTGTGAGGTGGACCAGCTATAAGAACACGATTAGTGTTTGGTAAGTAGTGGTGATGAATAAGGTTAAAGTAAATCACCACAAAATAAATGTAATTCAATGTTATGTCTTGGAGGTCATAAATGCAAGACTGCGTGTCTTGAGCAGTGTGTGCATGTGTTATGTAATAACTCAATAACCAAGAACACTAGGGGTAGGCCTACTTGCTGGATACAGTGCTTTACTCTGTCAACATATTCACCTGATCAAATCAAGATCCTTATTCCCCAATATTCACATCATTTTTGGTGAAAATAATGAATTTAAGGTTTAGTCCTTTGAACGCAGTTTCACAATTTTTAAATTTCCACTTATTTTAGCAAAGTCATTTGATTTATTTTGGCTCGTTTTTGCTCAAAACAGACTCGTGTTTTTTTAATTTTATTTATGAGCATGTATTTGTTAAAGGAAAGCTCGAAAACAGAATTTTGTGATCACTGATCTCCCAGCAAGAAAATCAAACAGTAGACATAATTATTGAAAGCAAAAATAAAAAAGACACTTGGAATTTTTGGAGAATTTGGAGGAAAAATTCAGAATTCAGATCCTTTGGTGAAGGTGCAGAACTTAAGTAAAGGTCAGAGGGGCCATCTGTAAAATGTACCAATTTTCCAAATTCAAGTTAATTGATGCAACAGACTGACCTATTTTATAATAATATGTGATAAAACCATCAGTCAGATAAAAACAGAATAGAACAAACACTGTTGTGTGGAATAATAAGCTAAAAGTCAATTCCCAAATATCAATAACAGGCCCTTTCCACCTAAGTGGTTCCTGTGCTGGTTCAGACCCGGTGCCTACATTAGAACCAGTTCTTATTTTGACCACCAAAGTACTGGCTTCAGGCCTGAAAAACTGGTGCTAAATTAGCACCTTCGCTTTTCTGTTCAGAGCAAAGAACCACTTAGGAATTATAGTGACCGCCCATACTAACCAAAAAAAAAAATAGCTTGTTTAAAAAATTCAGAGCCTTAAGCATGTTTTCCCTGAAATTTGAGAGAGAACAATAAAAAACTGAACTTCAACATGGATGTGGAGTCACAGTTTTAGCCACAAACTCACACTTAATGCACTGAGGAGACTATTAAAGGGACAAAAGGATGAGTCCATGTGGTGGCTCTCTGGTTTTGGAATGTCAGCTCTTCAAAGGTTCTAAATCTGCGCCAGCTCTAAACTGGCTCTAACACCAGCACCAGTACCCGGTCCAAAAGGCGTTGGCCTATATGAAGGGCATTCAGACCAAACCATTCAAGGAATCTGTGCAATAGTCAGTGTCCGTACACAAAGTTGTCTAAACCAGTCATTGTACAGTTATGCCATAGATAGTAATCTATAATGAATTTGGAAAGTTCCAACTCTTAGGTAGGAACTAAATTACCATACAAAAACAGTTCTTTGAACTACAATTGACCACATTTGGTGTGATATGGATGCAAAAAAAAAAAAAAAAAAAGGGGTTGAATAGTTCTGAGACCTCTGAAAAAGTTCTTGTGGTCCAAAAGCACCTTGAGTGCCATCAGCTAAATGCACTCATTCCGATCAGCGTCCTGGACATCCTTTTAAAAATAGCTGGTTGATTGATTAATTGGATGTTTGGCCACAAAGATGTATGTTTTTTCAATCGAATTTTCTCCACCTTTCATGAATTTTGGCTCTAAAAAAACCAAGATGGTGATGGTCACTTAGCGAACTTGAGGCTTCAAAAGTTTAGTTTAGTTAATGAATGTTTATGTATTTTAAAACATGGTTGGGGCTTTGTTTATCTGTGTCACATTTTTGGTGCGATGCCACCGAGGTCAGAGTGACCAGGACGAAAGTATCGTAAACGACTTTTGGCTTCACCATAAATCATTATTGCATAACAATAATCTTGAATTGTTTAAGAATGTTTCTGTGCCTTCTCTGATGGGAGTGGTGAATATCGCAACGTCTTCACCTTTGAAAGACTGTCACCGCTGAACAAAAAGGCCATATACATTAAGTTTTAGATGTCAGACGGCATTATGTAATACTGGGATGTATTATATCATGACACAACAGCCACTGGGTTTAAACTCTGCTGTCAGCAAGATAATCATAAATCAGAGTTAGAAAAACAGCCAGCGTAAAGAGTTTCTAAATTCATCTCTCTATATTTTTGCTCCAGCTGAACGATCACCGCTTTCATGTTTCAAGAATTCATAAACCAATATTAACATATAGGTTTACTGAGTTACCTGGACAGCTTTGCTGAGCAGGACTTATCACATGGGTCCAAGTTTCACATTTGGAGGGAGAAGGGGAGGAACTTTTGATGTAATCTAGAAATTTCATCTGAACTTTGAACACATTCCAGGCCCCTGAATGATCGAGCACTGATCAATGTAATCAAAGTGTTTTAAATTAGACTAAACGCTTTATTTAGGCTAAGTAGAAGGAGACTCCCATCCATGTTCTATAACAGGTACACCGTCCTTAATAAATCTGTATTTAGACATATGTACTTACTCAAGAATATTGACAAAAACGCTAATTCTCATCTTCTCGCAACCCCATAAAGGTTTAATTGAAATGTTACAGAAAACCATCCTGTAATAGCTATTTTCATGGAGAGTGTTGGATGCTTACATTTAGTAAAAGATCCTTAGGTCCTTAGGTCTCTGTGATGTGTCATCTCTGCTCCTGAACAAAAAGGTGTAGGTGTTTTTCACCCGTGGTGTTCCTACTGGTTAACATCCTCAGGTAAACTGCGGTAACATATCTGAAATGGTACAAATGACAGACGTGAAAAAGACAGCGCTGGTCTCAAAAATAGCCTACTCACAGCCACTCATGTGACCTGTAAGCTTCTACATAGTTGAATTTCAGAAGTGGAAAGACAGACAAACTTCACATGAGGATTTAAAGCCTTTGACATTTTCCGTCATTTACCTAAATCGTTGCATATTCAAATAAAACGATACTTTTACCTCACCTGTCACACTTGCCTGGTGGACACTTGTATAAGATAGTTTTTAGTAGATTGACCTCTGTTGACTCAATGTTTCAAATGACTGAGCTGTGATTAATAAATGACCCTGTCCAGGGTGTACCCTGCCTCTCGCCCATTGACTGGGATAGGCTCCAGCCCCCCCGCCCCCCCCCCTCCCCCCCCGCGACCTGACCGATGGATTCAGCGGGTATAGAAAATGGATGGACATTTTATCTTTTTTTTTAAAGGAGAATGCTGACATCTGGTGGAATCCTTTTTACCATGCATTCACTGGGGGAGCGCCAACCAAGAACGTAATGAATCACTGGAGAAAGTAAACGTTTAAATGGCATGGAATCAACATTAAGGAGGACATTGTGAGTAGACTCAATAACTCTGGAGATCTGTACTCAAATGTATATTTGTTTCCTTTTTATTATCATGATTCAAAGTAACTTGTTTATTCAGTTGCTTAAGGTGAAATTTCAGACTTATATGTTCATTGTGACATACAGAAGCATACAGCTAGATTCTGTTAGACCTGACTGAATGACAGGGAACGGGCTCCGTTAACATATTAGAAAAGTATAAATCCTTATGTTTGTGATGATCTGGTTGAGGACATGTGTCTCCAGTGGATATATCTGAATGTTTTCCAAACCTTGACACATAATTCTGTCATGCTGAAGTTTATAAAGTTAAGACTATGTCAGCAACATAAATCAGAACGCTATCCAATGAGTATTCAAAGCATTTTTTGGAGTCAGTTTTTCAGCAGCGGCTGACATTGTATTGTTTTGTATTCACTTGCCTCATTTTAATCTCAACAATTATCATTGATGACCAAACTACCAAGATGAATAACTTACTGAGTGAAATATCATTATGAGACTCATCCAACCCCTTATCTTTATACTGTTTTCTTTTAGCACACTGTGGTACCTTTTTGATAAAATTTCCAAGCTGAGGTGTTCTATATCTTCTCCAAATACAGTGTCTGGCAGGACTGGTGGCTTTACAACACCATCCAGGACAAATATTGCGCCACCATAACCATTGTTACACATTGCCACTCCCCATCAATCACACAGCTAACCATGTTCAGGACCTATTCATGTCACTTTCAAAGCAATGTGTACCCTTTTAGTATCATTTTCAGCATACCGTGTAGTGATCTTGCACCTCCATCTTGCACGGAGAGAAATTATTTTCAAAAAATGAAAGAAAAAAAGAAGTCTACATTCGGTTTGATGTTTAAACAGTTGTAGAGAGGTATAACAGGACTTTTACCCAGAAGTATCCATCCAGTATGACTGATGCTGCTTTTTCATTGATACAAAATAGTAGTTTGTAATAGTTAGGTTTAGCCACCCAAACTAAATGGTTAAGTTTTGGAGACATTATGGTTAGAGTTATAACGTAACCTTTGAAAACATTAATCACATGTTTGGAGGAGTTCTTCTCCCTTCTTCAACAAGCTTCTCCTCCAGTTCCTGGGTTGCCACAGTGACCATACATATAAAAATATATAAGAACATATTCAACTAATTGGTCTGTTACAAGCTTGAAGATGAAACATTAGTTACTTGTGTGCAAAGACCAATCATTCAGCAAAATAGGATGTTGAGTTGTGGGTGTTTCAGTACCTGAATGTTGAACTCTGTTATTGTGTAAGACTGTAAAAAACTGTAAAAACTGTAGTTTATCCACATGTTAGGCATCTTGGAGCCCCAGGAATTCCACGAGAAAAATTCTCTTTGACACTGGCTATGTAATGAGAACAGCCTTGCCATCTCAAGTTGATAATTCTAATGTCTCAAGATAACAAAGTTTGCCTTTGGATGGTAAAAGGTTAATTTATTATGTGTTCTCAAGAAAGCAGCCTTTTGTTATCTTGAGACCACAGCATAAAGGAATATGTTATCATGAGAAAGCAAGCTTTGGATTTCTCTAGGTTGCAATGTGATTATGATGAGCTTGAACGTTAAGTAATGAGTTAAGTAAATGTCTGCTCTTGCGATCAGACTGTGTCGTCTGGGGGCATTGATAAGAGTCTAACCAACAGTGGCAATCACACTATTTGCGATGACAGGAAAACAAACTTTACTCGGCTGAACCAACACAACATATTTACCCTTTACCTCAAAAAACAAGCCTCGCTATCTCCAGATGACCAGATAGATTTTTACGTTATCATAGCAAAATAATCCTTGTTGTCTCTATATAATGATACAATCAAGCCATTATCACCACAAAGCAAAAATCATTATGTCTTGTTAATGATAGGATTAACTTGTGATCTCAAAATAATGACATGAAAAAAATAAGTATTTCAAGCATGGCCTCTCACAGCTTCCATGTGATTTAACTAAAAACGTTCTGCTGTCATGATCAAAACATAAACAGCATCACATGTGAATAGTGTTTGTAGATTTTGCCTGGAAGCTTTGAGGGAAAATAAGTTTAGTTTGTTTTCTCTTACACTTACCTTGCTTATTGGGTTGAAATGTATGATTGCTACGCTGGGTTTTGTGTTTGTAGCATTTCTCCCATTCAGCTCTCCTGCCACCCATCGGCCCATCTGCTGGGAATATATCAACCTCAGCCTTATGAACATTACTCACCAGACTGATGTTGCGAATCTAGTGGTCACAATGCTCCATGCCAACCTAAGATTTACTTTCACTAACTAAATCCTCGCAATTCCAAATATTCACCTGTTCCAGTGATTATGATTTTTTTTTCTCTCATCTACCTATTTGCCATCTTCCCAGAACCACCAAACATAGGTCAGTCTGGCTGCCTCATAGCCTTTATATGAAAAAAAACATACGTACAGTACATAATACACTGTTAGTGAGTTATGAGCCACACATTCAACTGTTTTGTTCAAAATGAGAAGTGTCCTGAGTTTTTCCATCAAAAAGTTAACAGTAGACTCACACATCAGTTTTTATGAATTGGAATGAAAGCTCTCTTGACTTGGATACATCCACTTTAGCCCACCTCTCTGTCCTTTGATTTAAATGGCTGCAGCTTGGGGAGTTTGCCTTTGCAGGATGCTGCAAAGGATTGAATCAACAACTACATCAGTCTGGAATGTTGCTCTGTGCACTAAGTTACCTCCCAGGCCATTAGTACCATTTAATGCAGTTGCATTGGCATCAACAGGCACAAAGTTTTTGTTTGTTACACAACTTAGCCAGCAGATAGCAGTACATGACCATGACTGCTTAATAGATATGGACCTGTTGCAGAGCAGTGTATAACCAAACTAACTTTAAGCCTCAGATGGATGGTATAGGCTCACAGTCAAGGTGTGGACTGATTGTACCTGATGTATACCAATAAAAACAATGATATTGGGGATATGGCAAAAGCCGATGAAAGATACATTGTGTGTAATATCTGTATAGATCAGCCTATTTTGGGAGGCAGCAGCTGCTGAAGACGTTCTCGGGTTTTACAAATTTTGCTAAAAAGATTTAAGTTGTGAAATTTCTATGATTAACAAAAGTTTCCTCCAATTACAGTTCCACTGGTGGATCTCACGTGAACTTTATGGACTTCATTTGCAGAATATTTATCTATTTATTCCATCTTTTCTTTTAATATAACCTCCAAGATTTAAGATATCAGAGGTGTTGACTAAAAAAGAGCTCTAAAATATTTATAGATCCCAACCAGGACTTTTCTCACAGCCCTCTTTTAACTGAAATTTCTCATTACTTGTTATTAGCAGACATTATTACCCACTGACACAACACTGACCTCCAACAGTGTGACATTTTAGCTTGCCAGAACACAGGCCTTGGGTTACATTATTAAAGGGACATGTTATTATGTATATCATTTATATTACACCTACCTAAATGAAGTATCACTCATGTCAGTGTGGACAAATCTGTTTTTCCAATGTAATTAAAACCCCTCTGCTGAACGTGGTGTAGCCAATAATTTCAGTCAGATAAGAACACACATACACATTTACACTGGGATGTTACAGCCACTGTTGTGTAAGGCTGCTGACGCATGAAGGGGTGATAAAGTCCACTTTCCACAAATGTGGGACATTAGTCAGTAGCTCAAGTCCCTTAAACAACCTCTAGTAAATGTTTACCATAAAATCTTTGTTCCTCACATTCTTTCATTTACTGAGTAACTTACTACAATGCTTTGATCCACTCATTTTCTGCCAGTAGATATTCACTTAATATGAAGATGAGGTGACGTCAAACTGATTTGCTTTTTTCAGGCAAACAGGAAGTCAATAAACAGAAGCTTTTTCATACGCAAAGAAAACAGTTTATAACGTGTAATAAAGTTAAATCTTTATTGCAAACCAAACATGGTCACATAAACAATTTTACAATTTACAGTACATTTAACATGAATTGTTACATATACATATTTAAGCATACCTTTAGTCGTTTTCATGTTCAATATACATTAAAACTAGTACACGTAACTCCAAATATACAAACAAACTTAAATACCGTCAAACTGCATTACAGCAATATTAAAGTGGAATGTTCGGTTTCAATGTTGTCGGCCTGTCTGCAGGCTGCCGTTACATCTGTGTGAGGCGAATGGAAGACTATATGAGGGGGATGAAGTTGGCAAGCAGAACTACAGAAATACTTCTCAACACATCCCTCTCATTCTCACCTAGCAGCAGTGCTCTCTTTCCATCTCTCTATCAGCATTAATGTGCAAATAAGAATATGAAGCATCATTTGAGTCTCTACGTCTCACGTGTTCAAGACTGAACAAGTGTACTAATTCAGTGCTACATCCTTCCACTCAGGTAACTTAAAAAAAAGAAGAAGTTAAATACAAAATAAAACAACCCCTTCCACTTGCAGTCAAGTGGATTCAACTGTAATATTAATGTTGTCACGGACAAACCCAAATGATGCGAGTTCTGATGGAGAGAAAAAATAAAGGCACATTTGAGAGAAATGAAACGCCCCCACCCCCTCTGTAACATTCAGCCTCTACAAACTCCTTTTTCAAAACACACAAAAACTAAATGAGAAGAAACTAAAGCACCAAGATGAATGTCATCTCCAAAAAACTCATTCAGACTCAACAGGCAGCTCCCCGTGGGTGGTGAAGGGGAGATGTTTCGCTACATGGATGAAAATAAAAATCTTTTTCCAGGGCTTGACATGGTATGGTCCAGCCTTTCTCTTTTGACGGAAGGTGGAAGTTTTTCTCTGTGCTTGTCAGTTGTGGCTTCAGGATCGAGGGGAGCTGTTAAGCTGCCTGTGCTATGTGCAAAAAACCTCCACTCTCAAGTATGTGATGTGAAGATGAAGACTTCAAAGGGATTTGAGTTGTGGTTGATAAATCAAGGTGAAATGGAAGATTACAGTCCCAACTAGACACTAATTACGGCAGACATCCTCTTGTAGCAAGTATTCGAAATGCATTCAAGATTAGGAGAGAATATGGCAAGTACACATGTAGATGAAGAGCTCTTGCAGGGTTTTGGTGTGGAAATATCCATCATTCTGATGGGGAACGCTGGGTGGGGTCAAGATGCAAGTCTGTTGACATGGCACAATTCAAGTCCAGTAAGTCTAAACTGGTGTCCATATTGAGTGCCTGTGTTTAAATCCTATAGGTAGGAGTCCATTGATGGGGCATAAGAGAAGCCCACAAATGCCTCGGCTGCCTCTTTGATGCTGGCTGTGAAGAGAGCACTGTCTGGGGAACAGCCAATGGAACTGGGTACAGGCTCATCTGTGAACTCAGGATCAAAGTGCCGCAGGTCATTGGGGCCTGTCTGCAGGAGGGAGGGAAGGAGACAAGCAGGTATTAGTCAGACTTTACAGTACCTTGCCATAAGTGGAAATGTTCTAATTCACAGTGCTTTTGATGTAGTTACGTAAACACACAAAAAAGTTAACGTGTTGATTTTATCTGGTATAATGTAAGAAATTAGCACTTAATAGTAGTAGTATTATCAAAAAGGAAATTTACCACGTTGGGGTTGAAGGGAGGTGTGATCTTCTTGGCATTTAGGTCATCCCAGTTGATCGGAGAGAAGAATATGTGGTTCTTGATTTCAATCTGGCAAAGGAACAAATGATAAGCTATTAAAAGTTGGCCTTTAACATGCATAAGTGCACAGACAGTCCTGAATAAGTGCCTAAACACTTACAAAGTCCTCTGTGCAACCCAGCCTCTTGGTGCGGTCCTTTTGCAGGAGGCCTTCCAGCAGGTGTCTGGCTGCGTTGGAAATGTTGGGTTTCAGCTGCAGAGGCTTGTTCAGAATGTTGTCGTACATCTCTGCTGTGTTGCGGCTGTAGAATGGAGGCTGTTGAGGGGCAAAACCAAATGATTAGCAATTCAGCAACAGCGAGAAACTAAATAAACAAAGCAAATACTGATTATCTGTAATACACCCAGGGTATCATATGATACATACAATAAATTGAGGTCTAAGTTTACGATATAGAATCTCTTACATACCAGGCCATACAGCATCTCATAGAGAACAGCTCCTAAACACCACCAGTCTACTGTCCTGTCGTATGGCTGCTTGTGTAGCACCTCAGGAGCCAAATACTGCAAAGGGAAAACACAAGTTACATTCCACAGACTGCCATAGAATAACTAGAACAAGGAAGTTCTGAATCACTGAATATTCTCTCTTACCTCTGGCGTACCGCAGAAAGTTGACGTGGTCCCGTTAGGTTCGATATTCTCCTTGCAGAGCCCAAAATCTGTGAGAATGATGTGTCCCTGTGAGTCAAGCAGGATGTTCTCTGGCTTCAGGTCTCTGTAGACAATGTTGAGGGAGTGTAGGTATCCCAGGGCACTGGCGATCTCTGCGGCGTAGAACCTGGCTCTGGGCTCCAGGAAGCAGCGCTCCCTCTGCAGGTGGTAGAACAACTGCAAGAAAGAGGAACACACAAGGAAAAACATTACTTACACAAGGTCTTGAGTGACCAAAATAAATTACATTATCAGCTGTCTGTTGTCTTGAAATGACAGAATCAAAAGGATAAAAGCAGAGGCAAGAAATTGGTAGACCAATAATAAATATGTATAGTGAGAATGGTGATATAGTGAGAGCGAGAGGAAAACGGATGGGAGGAAATGAAAAAGCAGGAAGGCGACAATTAAAAAGTTTGACAGGGAGGACAGATGAAACAAGGGCCAGAGGTGAAAAGAGAGACCAGCAGGATGGAGGGGAAGAAAGGAGAAAGGAAAGAAAGAGAGTAAATGTGCCCTGCTTCCTGATGAGGTCCATATTTAATCAGCACTGTCTTTGCTCATGCAACAATCACAGGAAATTAGCTCGATTAGACACACACACACAATCTCAATGGCACTGCTAATTTTGGCCCAGAGTTTCTCCCCCAGTCCCAGCCCACCCTATGATTTCCTGAGTGGTGTTTCCTTCAGTGTCAAAAAAAAAGAAGAAAAAAAAGACAGAGAGCAACTGCTTCTATTCTGCTTCTCATGACAGGATTTCCCTTCTGTCTGTGTCTGCCTCATCTTTGTGTCTGATTCTGGCATGATATAATTCCTCTCAAACTTAATCAGTTTCTACCTTCTCTTATCCCTCCAACTTTATGATTTCCACCTTAATTCATCTTTAGCGCCGTCTTTATATAGCTCAACACCTCCCCTACTTATTGTCATCTTTTTCCTCCCTCTTATCCACTTTCTTTTCAGATAACTCACCTCTCCTCCGTTGATATAGTCCAAGACGAAATAGAGTTTGTCTGCAGTTTGGAAAGAGTAGTGAAGGCCCACCAAGAATGGGTGCTTGACATTCTTTAGAAGCACATTCCTTTCTGACATGATGTGTTTCTCCTAAAGAAAGAAAACACAACAAAACCAAGAGCAGAGGTTAGAGAGGTTGATAAGAACACACCTTGTGACATATTTGAGTTTCTTGCTGCAGGCAGATATGTCACAGTGTTTACATACCTCCTTCTTCTTGAGAATGGCTTTTTTCTGTAATACTTTAACAGCGTAAAACTGGTCATCTGAACGATGGCGTGCAAGCAGCACTTTCCCGAAGCTGCCCTTGCCAATCACTTTGAGGAAGTGAAAATCACCAGGTTTGGCCGAGGGATTGGACGATGGGCCGAGGTTGATCTGTTGGGATGGACTGGGCTGCGAGACGAAACAAATGAACGTTACTTACAAAACTGAAAACTTCCTTGCTAAAATGCATGGCAAACACACAAGCAGAGGATATGTGTGTGCATCTCCGCACATGCTAAAGAGTAAACAAAGGAAGGAGCACAAATTTCACTGTTTAATGTAAGCATATGTACCGGAGGAGAGGGGTTTGTGTTCATGAGCTCGGTATCCTGCGGAGGACTCAAATTCAGGATTGACTGGACTTCAGGACTGAAAAGAAAAAAAGGAGTTTAAGCTTATTTCAGGTTAGAGCAAAGAAAATATTCCTCAGCTGTTCTCCAGCATGAATCAGATCATCTGAAAGTGAAAATATGTTTCCCGAGAGGACAAATGACTGCCATTTCTGCTTGTGTCTCTCAAATGTTTGTCCTCCAAGGAAAGCATAACAATAACGTGAGTCAGATGTTACTCACTGCTTGCAGGCGTAGGAGTTTGTGGCGAGCTTCTGAATGAAGTCGTTCAGTCCCATCCTCCTTTGTTTCATAAAAGCTGCAAAGCACAAACAAAAACAAAAGAATCCTTAAGAATCATTTCTCAGACATTTAAACCAAAATAACTAATGACAAGAAGAATACTAGATAAAAAAAAGAAGAAAAATAAATAAAATCAGGTAATTGTCCATACCGGTGACTAATGCTACCAGGCCTCTGGTTTTCGAGTAAGTCAGGACAGGCTTTTCTGTTTCTGTTTTAATCGTCATGATTCCTTCGCTGTCAGATATTCCTTCTGGCGACAGCCAAAATCCAAATATTAACTACTACGTTTTGGCTCCTGATATATATGAGCTGTAAAAGAGGGAGGGGCTACCCCCAGGCGCCCACACCCCCCGGTGGGCGTGATCCACCGCAAACATTTAGCTTTAGTAAATAAATCCTGGGAAGGTGATCTTCTCGGCCAACCAACGGCCGCTGCGCTCCCAATGCGTCATAGCCGCACCTTATGTGTGCTTGCGTAAAAAAAAAAAAAAAAACTATTCACCGGCGGGTTTTTATTTGCCCCTGTGTGTGTGCAACTCCATGGCCACTTTGCTAAACACTGCATGTGTCAAACAGCCTGGTTTTGTCATACTGTCAATAGACCAAGCTGTTGCAGGCCAATGTTCCCATCAACGAACATATGGAGATCAACTGACGTCAGGACACTTATGTTCCAACAGTGCAGAATAGTGCAGCTCAAGAAAGGTCAATACTTTTCTTGGGATCTGAGATTATTCTTAAAACCTGATTAATATTATCTCACGGTATCCACTGCTCAGCCTCTAACTCCCCTGAGGTCGCATCTAAGTCCAGTACAAATAATTTGATAGCCTCCTCGCTAAGCCTATCAACTTCACTGCCTGGCTGCCCCTTAATTCAAAGTGCCTTGGAGTGACGCATGCCCTCCCTCCATCCATACACAAAAGACGGGAGGGAGAGCCCGAGCGGAGGGAGGCCGCATGCCAAGAAAAGCCACTGGTAGTGGAAAAGTACCGAGTTAGAAACTCTTGAATACATCCAGTTCAAGAGGAAGAGAAAAGATTTGATGCACAATCTGTAGCAGTTAGTCCCAAATAAGCAGTCGGGAGGGCTTCTAAGTGATGATAAGAATGTAATTAAGTGGAAAAACGCAACTCTGTAATACGTTGTGAGCGCTGGCACACTGCGGTGCAGACGGACTGAGTTAGGCACGGTTATGTAAGGCACCTGATTCAACTTTTTTTCTACACCCCACAGTGGCGTGAGAGAATGCAAGACGATATCACCTGTGAGAGACAAATTCATTCAATACCGTGCGCAAAAAAGGAAAGACGCTGTTTTCGCAACCCTTTAACAAAACAACATATTTACAGAAAAACGCACAAAAAATCTTTGGAGAAAATGCCCTCTCCAAACTAGTTTCCAAACAAAACAAACCTTTCAGCTCAGAAGTTGGTCTAGTTTGCACAATCTACTGCTCCATGGCTCAACAAGTCGCAGCAGAGAGTTGCCAACGTTTATAGCACATTCTAGAACTCTGTCAGTGAGGCATGCAGTTCCACAGATAACGGTACAATAAATCCAGGTCACGCGTTTATGGGGTGAACGAAGCGCCCAAAAGTAGGCTAATGTCTGCCTTTGCTTTCATTCTCATTGAGCCAGAAAAAAAAAGGATTTGGGCTGCTCTTTAGAAGAAACAAGTAAAACAATCACAAAAGGCTAGTAACCACAGAAACACTTTATCGACAAACAGTATGTCTGAGAGATTTTTCTCCTGAATTGGTTCCATCCTCAGACGGCTTTTGTTTTAAGGATGTTTGGTTTACTTACAGGTCAAAGCGGTGGTTTTGTCTTTCATAAGGATGCTTTAAATCCCCGGATCACAACGGCTGCGGGCTCCTCGGCAGAGAGGTAATCGAACTACACTGCATTCCTCTTCTTGGAGAACTTCTTCCAACAATCTTTTCATTTTTTTCAGGGCGGAGACGTCCCGCCTCTCCTTCCTTCCACCCCAGTTCTGCTTCACGGACGGTTGCATGACTTTTTCCACGGGCGGGGTTGACGCTGCCTTCAAATACTTCTCATGAGCTCAACCATCAAGTTCGGCCAATGAAAACATGTACTATTCATATTTTGTTTCACCAGAAAATGAGCGAGAATATTTGATATCATAATGGATTATAAGGAAAGTGACGCCTGGCAAGTGTAATAGATTTAAAGGTATGAAAAAACCAAAACGATGATGTCCGCAAAATTGGAAAGAGGAGAACAGTCAGATCCTGATACTGTTTGGACACATTCCAACTTTGATCCCTATTCAACCTTGTTATCAGTCTTTATTTCGCTTTAAACCACACTCATCCTGCAAAGATTCATTGCACAAGAGCATAAAGTGATTTGTTGTTGTAATTGCAAATACTTAATAAACTTCCAAAAATCCCATCTTCAGAGTATGGAGTTTTTCCACTGTTGCCATATGAGGTATTTCACACACTGGGCTAATGTTTGGAAATTCACAGGGTTCATTTGGGGTCAAATTTGTCAAGGAGCGCTACAGTAATTATTAACCCTGTCTCCCTATTAATTGCACTATTTTGAGCACACAACCCCTCGCAGATTTATGGTTAGCAGATTTAGTTAAAAGGGTTGAAAAAGAGAAATAACGGAAAGCAGTGATGAAACAAATGCCAAATAAAATATGAAATATGTCAAGCACACTAAATGACACTGAAGTACAAACAATTTTGCAAACCCCGGATGCAATCTGGGTCTTTTTGTCTAGATAGAATTGTGATGTAGGAAAGTCCAATGCTGTTTTAATATGAAGGTTTCAATGTGATATGCAGTACACTCTATTTCAGTTCTTATAATGATATTGTGTAAAAAAAAAAACAAACGTGTTTCTCATCAGGTCTTAAAATGAGATAAATACCACCTCAGATTAACAACACCACACGACATACTACTTCGCGTCATTATTTACTCTACACAAACTAAACCAAAATGCAAAACCTGTCCTCTCTTACTGCTTCCATATATATGGTTGGTAAGCAGCAGCCAGGTGCTGCTAATCAAATACACCTGATTCACTGATCACCACCAAGCATGAGCACCTCTGTAAATAAAAAGAGTTTGGCAGTTTGCTAGTCTGTAGCGTTCAGGTGTGTGTTAACGCCAAGGAGGCAAAACATCAGCAATGATCTTGGAGACTGTTGCTGCACATGAATCTGGGAAGGGTCATAAGGCTATTTTACAAACTATTCTATAGTCAGTCATTCCACAGTGAGAAAGATTATTCTCAAGGGGAAAACATTCAGTTGCAAATCTTCCCAGGAGTGGACGTCCCATCACGTTCACACCAAATCCCAGGAGCTACATCTCAGACTCCACAGGCCTCAGTTAGCATGTTAAATATTGAAACTAACAAGAGAAAGCCTCTTCTTACTAAAAGGAACATGGAAGCACAGCTTACGTTTGAGAACTTGCATCTGAACAGACCTCAAGACTTCTAGAACAATGTCCTTTAGGCAGACAAGACCAAAGTGAAGCAGTTTGGTCATTATGCACAGCACCACAATTGGTGAGAACCAAACACAGCTTATAATCAAAAGCCCCTCATATGAACTGTCCGGCATGGTGGTGGAGGGATGATGATTTGGGATTGTTTTGCAACCACAGGACCTGGAAACCTTGCAGTCATTGAGTCAACCATGAGCTCCTCTGCAAACCGGAGGTAGGCCATCTGTCTGAGCTAAAACTAAAGCTAGACTGAAATAGGGTCATAGAACAGGACACTAATCCCAAACACAGCAACTAATCTATAGCAGAATGACTGAAAAAGAAAGAATCTGAGCTGCAATGGCCCAGTTAAATTCCACCTCTCAGCCCAACTAAAATGCTTTCGCAGGACCTGTGCTTAAATAAAGGCTGCAAACGTCAACTAACTGAAGCGTGTCGCTTTTAGGTTGCTCTACAAGCTAATGAATTGTGGACGATGCTTAGTTTTTTAAACATACAACCTTTGCATTTTGCTCTAGTTTTTGTCAAATAAATAATCACATGTGTGTTGCTGTGGATTTGAGGTTATGTTTATCTAATTTTAAGGCTATGGATCACATCATTTTCTACTATGTCCTGATAAGTAAAACCTTCGGATTGACAGACGGGGTCCTTTTTCAAATTAATGTATACATCATATCCAATGCAACCATGGTCAAAATCCATGGTGAGTATCAACAGTTGAGTTTTTAAGAGTTTAGCTAAGGGACATTTTAATGGTGATATTGGCTAAAGGGCAATTGCTGCTTTTTCCTCCATTCTGATTCATCCTGCCAGTCCTGAAAATCGACCTGCAAGCTTTTAGTCACACATTCTAAAGTGAAAATAAATGCTTCTACTCTTCTGCTGCAACATGTGCAATTGCTATTAGACAGTAGAAAAGCAGAGCAAAAGACAAGCAACAATTAAGGCTCATCTACAAATTATACTGAGTCTAGAAGACGAACATGCATGTGTGACTCTGCAGTTTTTAAATATAGCCTCCACTTTTTACTGCTGTCTCTGTGTCCCCCACAACTCCGGTCAAATCTATTATTAAACTGTCCACTGCAGCCAGCTGATGCACTCACACACGGCCACACAAACACACTCACGGAGCCAGGGGGCAAAAACAAACCTGCAGGTGAGTTTGAGCACAGATGCACATGTGCACACACAAGCTGGAGAACAAATCAAACCTGCAGAGACACCTGCAGAAAACACACACACTTTCTAAACGGTGAAGGGCAATCTTCCTAAATCATTTCTAGGTGTCCTGCTCTGCCCCTTCCTCAGTGCACAACCAGGAACCAAATGCAGTTTCTTTGAAAATGACATTTCTCCCTGACACAGCTCAGGTGGCAGCAGTGCCATCTTTTAACAGGCATTTCATCCTTGGTTTCTCGTCTCTGACACCAAAGTGGCAGCGTTCGTGGGGTACGAACTGACGTCTCTCATTAGTACCGGGAAGCAGAACGTGCCCAGCAAGTAAAACCTTGCACATCAGAAGCTCCTGCTTTCCCAAAGATAACAATAAAAGCACACTGAAATAAGAGAGAAGCATTGAGAACATGTCTTTTTTTCTTTTTTTTTTTTTTTGCAAAGTCACCAAGGAGAACTTTAAAAGCAGATGATGAGGTCTACATTACCTCTGCCGGAGTGTGCGCTTTGCTCTTGAGGCTGCATCTGATGGTTATATAGCCAAGAACTGAATACAATGAGACGGAGGCAGTGAAAGGAGATCAGAAGAGAGAGAGAGCAATTCTATCAAAAGGTTTTTCCTATCTGGCCCGCCTTTGCCACATTGGACTCACAATCTGCTCAATGCTCAGGCCCTGAACAAGAGGAGGCTCACCAACACAACGCTCAAGCTGTGTATTTGTTGCCTCTATATTTGTGTGAGGCACTAGTACGTTATGTAACCCACAAGTGGCACTGTGATCGATGCCAATGAAGGCACTGACTCACACACACACACACACACACACACACACACACTCTCTGTGGGCCATTTGGTGAAGGGACAGGAAGGGTTTGCCTCAGCACAGGATATTAGAGTTGTTATACAAACACATATAAATCCTACCCGCTCAAAGTGGACCAACACATACACAAAGACCAGCATGTCCCCATATTCGCACCGTCTCCGGCAGACGACATCTATCCATCAAATCCGATCATCTCTGTCACCTTCCCATCACTCTATGTCGTGATCTTCATTCTTTGTTTGGAGGATGACGAGGATGCTTGCGGATATAGTTGATCTGGCGATGAATGTGAATGAGCCTCGGTGGTCAGGAACCAAATGACACTGTTACATAAAAGGCTCACTTATTCAAAGGAGGACAGCCAGGCTTTTATTTTGTCACTTGACATGGTGGTTGTGTGTTTGTGCGCGCGCATGAGTGAGTGGGGGGATGGCTTTCTTGGCTTTCTGGGCTACCAAAAAGTGGCCCACTTATCATTTCAGCTACTTCTGTAGATGGTCACGTGACCGTCGCTGCTGCAGTTAATCGTTCCTGGTTTAAGTTTTTATATCTTTGGGTGAAGTTGTTGTATTGAGATACCTGCTGGGTTGTCTGTGTGTGACTGGTGAGACCTATTTCTTTGCCTCACAATGAGTTGAAATTTACTGACACATTTCCTGTTTCAGTAGAAGGTTATGGGAACAGATGATGTATTCAGATGCTCAGATAAGAAGGAAAACTGAAATCCTTATCACTGAGTGCATTTCCAAGGAATTAATTGAAATTAAGTGCTTAAACTTAGGCAAATATATGTTATTTTAAAGATGTTATAATGGCTACTCGGCTGCTGATGTTTCTTGTACTTGAGCATTCTGGTCTGAGTGTATTGCACTAAAGCTGTCAACACTTTTGCTGTATCCAACATGTTCAGACACCCAACTCAAGATTGTTGAATACCTTTGGCTTTGGGGTGTCTTTATGGATTTATAAAGTATATGTTTGTGTTGTATTTGTGATTATGTGTGTGTAGGTGTGTCCTTTATAGTAAGCTCTGAACGGCAGGTTGACACAGGTGAGTAATGCGTCATAAAGTGTGGGAGAAAACACTGAATAATAGCTCAAAAAGCTGTTGCTATCATTTTGCATCACTGAGGACAAAAGTTTAAGAACACACACACACTCAGGCTGGGTAATTACATGTTATATAACAGTGTCTGACAAAGAAAAGTCAGTGTGCAAATGCTGAATCACTGCACTGCAGCAGGCTGATGAACATACTGATGCTTTTAATTAGGGTCTCTTTTAGCAGATATGCTTTGTTTCATAAGCTGTACTTTTCTGTGGACGGACTCGTGTGCGCCGTAGGATAATAAGGCCGGGACTTTTCTCCCTATAATTATCATAGAGGGATCTCTCTTTTTCTTTTTTTGCTCTCTACCATTTCCTCTGCCAAACACACACACTACTGCGTTACTGTAAATGGATTATATATGTGTCACTTTATGACTTCTAAGTGGTCCTGAAGCTACTAATTGCTGAACTTGGATCGGCACAGTGTAGCAGCGTGACAGCTGAGGCCACAGGAACGGCCTGTCACCGTCTCAGCTAATTGCTCCGATTTCTCTCTGCACACTGAAATCTCCCATTACTAACAGGCAGAAGATTGCCAGGGAGAAGCATTTTCATTAGAATGTGGTTCTTGTCACATTTCTTTCTTGGAGATGTTCCAGCGGGTACTTGCAGAACTCCTTCCAAAGTTCCTGCAGTTGCACACAGGGCACATTTACTCGAGTCGTGTCCCCATACTCACAATCACAAACTCATACTCTGAGTATTTGCAGTTTAATGCTTCTTCATTGGTAATGCATGTTTTATTTTAGCTGCTTAACAAATAAAGATTTTTATTAGAAAAAAATATAAGCTCAGAGGTAATGATTTTCTAATAAAGGTCAGGCAACCTCATTATATATAGCATAGTATAGTGCAGTAAAGCATAGTATGATTAAGTTTAGCTTAATATTGGCGAGATAAAACAATGAAATACCATTTATATATTTATAGTGTTAATAACAACTTCTAATGTATATTTTGCCTCTAATACTCACATATTTTTTCTTGAGTGAAATATTACTCGAATGACTGTCTATCACATATCACTTTTACATGAGTTAAAAAAAAAAAAAATTGTCTAGAGACAAAAAGAGGTTTACAGTTCAACAAAGAATAGTTCCTACATGGAAAAGCAAAGCAGTATATTTAACATGATTAAGTATTTAACTGTTACCTGTTGATCAAGAGTAATAATAACAACTATTTGAATTGGATTAAAGTGTAATTAACGTAATATGGGGAATTCACACAGACACTCATGAGCGCACTCGCACGTGAGCCCATGTCTTGCCAGTGACAGTATCCACAGTGATTAAAAGAAGAAGATATATTGACTCTGTGCAAGAACTTGACACGCATACATGCAGTTTGCGTACTTTAGACTGGGCTCTGGATTGTGGCACAAATACGAAGTGTGATGGAAAATCAAAGTACCATAAATTGCTGTCATCTTGGCAATAAACAAAGATGGACTCTCACCCGTGTGCACATATAGGCCAAGAAGCTCCCATGCAGTGTTTGACAGCTGCAGTGAAGTTGTAAACAGAAAAGGTCACTGTGCCATGTGTGCGATGAGCTGTCCTGAGCATTGTGTCAGTAACTACTGTTTTGCCACATTCTCCTAAACAAATAGTAATTTTTGGTTTTGGACAACAGTAATTATCCTGAGAGTTCAGAGGCTGGATCACAAGTCCAAGTGATGAGGTAGCGTAAAGTCATCAGGTTCGGATGAAAAGGCAACAACAAACACGGGTTAAACAATGAAAAGTAGGAGACAAAGAAAATAAACCAAACTGCTGACATTGAAGAGAAATGACGACATGGAGACAAATAATAGAGGAAAAAGAGTTTAAGCTGCAGAGTCACAGAGTTAGAGCTGATGGAAAGAAGAAGGCGGTAGGAAGTGGAACAATATAAAACACCAGGTTTAGTTGGTTGTTACTTACCGTTGTCACCAGGGCAACAGTAGCTGTCCGGGTCTGACTCGTTGTGGTAGTACAGGTCCATTGCCTGGGAGAGAAATGTGGCAACTCTTAGAAAAGCAACTCACTCAAGTATAGCATGTACAAATGTTCAAATATTTATTAAAACAGGAGTTTTTTTTATTATATAGATTATATAATGTAAAATGGCCAATCAAAATGTTATTTTAACGATACAAATATAACACAAAGATGCATTAACAACGACTATAGACAATTAGAATGGAGATAAAGCATTATTTAAAATATGAGGCAACATTTTCCTGATGTTGTCCACAGCACTGCAATAATAGTTTTGGCTAAAAATGTCTAAAGAATAACTCTGAAAGAATATCAGAAAGCCTGGAGTACGTGACACAACTTCAAAAGATGACAAGAAAGTCTGGCTCCTTGAAAGTAAAATATGAAGAAATGGGGAGTGTCTGAAGAGATTTTAGTGCTCAAGTACAGGAGCCCTTAACAACTGCATCTGATTGAGAGTTTCATTCCCAACTCCCTGATCTATGATCACATTCCTTGCTATGGAACACAAGATAATTCTGATTGTCATGAGATGATTGAATCTTTTTCTAAATGCTGTCTTTTTGTGCTACGATTTGGACTCCAGCACAAGAACTGTAAGAGGGCAAGGACTAGTTGGACTCGTAAAAAATTCAAACGCATGCGCAACATGTCAGTGGCCTCAAGCAACAATCTATCATTAAAGTGTTTCAGTGAGAAGCAGTTAACTTGAATAAGTGAGTGAGGTGAAATGACCTCAGAACTGTTCAGTGTTGTATAAGAGTGCTGAATTTGTTTTTGTGTGAGAGCTGATCTTTGGCTCGCCCCATTTGATTAAAACAGTCAATACACTGCTCAATACAGGGCAGGCAGAGTGGCTCCAAAATATAGATGTTAGCAGGTGTGCACAAATGGCCCCAGATTGCCCCACTTAGTCATTTCACATTCAGCAAAAACACGACGGGCAGCTGTCAAGGGGAGAAAAGAAAATTGCTATGTTCCCGTGACACTACACTGTGGTGTCAGATATTAGTTTTCCATGATGTCGCTGTCAGTCAACAACTTCTCAAAGTGGTTGTCATATACAGTCTTAGCCTAGTTTGCTATTCCTCGCCTTCAGCTCTGAAAACTTATCGCAGTTCTCTGTTGTCTCCCATGGGTGTTTTATGAGAACCAGACAAGCTGAGGCGTGTGTGTGTGTGTGTGTGTGAATGTGCGCATGGGAGTTGTTTCAGTGCGATCAATGGCCTCTTACGGGAGTGACTTTATCTCCATCTAATTCTTATTACTGGCAGTAGCCTCAGCCGTTTATCATTTCCTCTCAGATGCACACGTATGTATACATATACACTTATATGTCCTGCTGTTCATGTTTCCCGATGCTGTCAACATCTCTCTGCAGTCACTTTAGCATTCACAGCCCTCTTTTCTCTCTCCTTGAATTTGCCTCACTCTTGACTGCCTTCCTGCTTTCCCTCGCTGCTTTCTCTCCCCTCTCTGGTCGCTGTTTATTGATTCAGTAGAGGTCTGATGGAGTGGTATCCATAGAGATAGTGAGTCTGGAGTTTCTGTTCATTAATGTTTCATTGCAGATTTCTTATTCCAAAAGAAGATTTCAAGTTTAGCGTGTTGAAACAGTTGTGTGTTTGTGTGTCAGGACCAAGGAGAGGCAGAAAAAAAGCTGTGAATGAAGAGTAGATTTCTTCCTGGTCTGGATGCAAACCATTTTTCTATTATTAATTATTGTTTGATCATTTTATATGTTCTTGTTGTAAAATAAATGAAAAACAGGCATGTTGCTTAGACAGGTTTATGTGTTTCCAGTATCAAAATATGATATCACTTTGTCTTTGGCCATTTTAAGCACTTTCAATAGAAATCACAAATGAAAGCAAACCTGTTGTTGCACTTGTGCTATTAGAAAAAAAGAGAACATTTTTATAATAACACCCAAACGGTTTATTTGTTTTTTGAGAAAATGCAAACTGACCAGATAATGAAATTGTCTCACTTTAGCCATTATGCATTAAAAATATCAATTTAATTTCCAGAATATTGATATGTGCTTTTTGCATTTTTGGGATAACATTTCCAAAACAGCTGAACTGTTCTTTTGCTGTACTGCTGCTCAGGAGTTTAGCATTGCCACTGTAAAACAGGTGTGTGATATACTGAAGCTGTGCCACTGAAGAAGGATGTGAGCAGAACATTAGAAATTGCAGTGTACAGCAAGTAGAAGTAATGTTTGAAACAACTATTGCGAAAAGATCCATTGTTTCTCTGGGAGTTTCCTGAATTTGATATCTAGGACACCTGGAACTCCCCTGCTTTAGAATGCACTGTTTGGATTTTGTTGTAAATTGAATCAAACTGTAGATTAAACTTGCCTGTGTTCGTTGACGGGGTTGCCAGGTATCGTCCAAGGTGTAGCTGATGTAGGGCCCACTGCAGATGGAGCACTCCAGCATCACTGGGCTGGCCAGGTGAGGCGAAGTGTGGAGCCCCCAGCACTGACAAGTTCCTAGGTGGACATCTGACTCTGCCTCCTTCTGCTTGCCCATGTTGTCACTATGATGGCGAGCCAGCATCTTCCACTTTCTGACCTGCGAAATAGAATGACTTATATATCATGTTTGCTCAGTGAAGCTGAAGTATACTTAATGGTGTGAATGAGAAAGGTAATTCATACATGTAGCATCTAAACACACTCACATAAACAACTACAGCTTACATAACACATTTAAGCCCCTTGGCATATGAATAACACCAAGGTCGTCTCACAAGTTAGTTAATGTCAGCCAAGCAATTTTGTAAACATTTCCCCAACTCATATTTGTAACTTTATTGATATTGTTTTCTGTCTATATGAAGAAAACACTTTGCAGACATGAAATGTGCATGCAAAAACTCACTTTATGTGTAAAAGAAAATAGAGGGTCACATTTGCTTCGCAGTGAGTGAGTCACTCTCAGACTTAGCAGACATCTCTTCCCATGTCAGCTGCAGTGACACATTCTCCACAGGACAATCTTACCACAAACCTCCTTTTCTCAATCACCATTTGGCATGCATCCAGCAGCACTGACATATCATGGATGGAAAAACAGAAGGACACACACACACGCAGAGGATTGAAGGTATGGGAGATAAATAATAAGATATAGGACAATAGAAGCTAAGGTCAAGGTGCACATACGTCTTAAGGAAACCGAATCGCTTGTGTCAGTGACCCAGAGTGACTCTTATGTAAGGGACTGGGTGTCCTTGGCACACAGAGCAGACAGGTTTAGAGACTGCAGGCCATGTCAAATGAGTCTTATCAAGGGCCCTATCAGCAGCTGCTGCTCTGCTGGCCCGCAACATGACCAAAGCTTGGCATTGGAAGATTTACAATATGAGTGAGTGAGGTTGTGTGTGTGTGCGTTTGAGTATAAAGTTGCAAGTCAGCCAAAAAAATCTTCCCTGTGGGTAGACGGTTGATCTCATGACTCTAACTGCAGCCCTGTGTAGGAACGACTGAGGAAGTCTTCCAAAATACATGACAGGATCCTGTCATTGCACTGTCTGTATGTCACGCAAAATCAGTATTTTCTGCAATGGCACTAATCTGTAAAGATTAGCGCATGACAGCTCAAAATCTGACAAGGCTTAAGATTTTCATACTGGAAGTCTGAGATGGTGCTGAGATGGTGCCATGTGTTTGTGAATACATGACAAAAACATAGTCGTCCAAATTACATGTGCATAGACCCTTAAAGACTGTACTATTTTATGCAATATTTTCAATTTATGGCCTCATTATGAGCCTTGTTCCAAAGGGGGTTAGTAGCATTCCTTAAGGGGCCCAAAAAACATGTACGCAGGAAAAACACATGTGTATAAATGGATGCCCACACTTGACACCCCTTCCTTTCAACCCTTTTCTTTGTCCTTTGACCTCGTTTTGTGTTACAACCCATTAAGACAACAGTGATTAGGTTCCATAAAGTCTCTCAGACAAGATCTGTCCTTTAACCCTATAATCTCAGGATGTAATATATTCTAAGGAAATTTTCATACTAATGCCAGGATGTACACATCAGTCTACAGCTCCATAAATCAAGGAAAGAAAACATCATTTTATTCACACTTCATCAAAACTCCTTCCTCAGCTTTCCCCTTACTGGCCTGCGCTGACCTTTGCCTATATTCTACACAAGTTATGTAAAACCTTTACTGCAAGGTCTGGCCTTCAGTCCCACTTCATGGTGCATGGTCATAAATCACTGCACTGAGGCAACAATCAACATACTAATTTGTTCCAAAAAAAGTCTTCTTTTTCTTTTCCTGTTCCACATAACTTTTGCCTTAAACCTTCATACAATACACAGCAGATAAAAACAGTGTTTACTGTGGTGTTGTCAGCCAGCCCACTGCCCTCTTTCCTGGTAAACCCCCCACCAGCCTTGTAAAATTCATCCATTTGTGTTTTTCATCAGCTCCCTTTAGCATGTCAGTAATCCACTGACAGGCATGAAGTAGAGAACTTAAGACAAAGAAATGTTTGATTTAAAGACAAAAGATCAATAGAGAATGTGAGAGAGTCTTACATGATCTACCCCTTTCTCTGTTGGATACAAGACTTCCTTATTAATGCGAAGGGCACTGTTCTTCTTCTCATTTTTCTCTCTCCCTCTGTTCCTAGATTACTGATGAAGGTCTTAAAATGAATGAGGGTTGGGAGATTAATAGATCAAAATAGCAAAAAGGCAAAGCACTATGATTTATACAGTCAAAACCAAATACAAATGGCAAATGCACGGTTCATCCCCGGGAGATTAAGCCCGACAAAATACAATATACAAAAACATAACAGACAGAACTGTAATGCAACAGATGAACAGAGAAGCAGTAAAAATAGTAAGTTTGGGATTTTAAGATATCTTGACCCTAAGCTGGTTCGAGGCTTGCACCCATTTTCATACAAGATGGTTTTTATTCATTCTTTGATCTTTAAATGTCGAGTAGTGCTGTAACACAGTCTGAACTCTGAGTTACTCGCAGAAACATTAGAATTCTTGGAGATTCATTGTGCTTTAACACATATTTTTGTGCCTTTTCTCTCTCAATCCTTCTCTTATATCTGTACAAAGAAAGTGGACCAGAGTCTGCTGACCCACTACAGGGGCTAATTTAAGATTGACTTCCTTCTCCTTTGTAGCCTTTCCTCTTGTCTCACTGAGATAATCATAACAGCCCAAACATTTTATTTTAACAGCTTAATAAAACTAGGGAGAATAGTAAAATCCTTGAATCGACTTCTTCTCTTAGATATTTAAAGCTGACAGCAAGATTTTGGACTCCTAATCTGAAAAAAGGTGCTTGATGTCAAATTTTCTTGTGCATAACAAAACGGGACATTTGTTTCCCAGATCTTTGTTGAAGGAGTAAGAAGGACTAGAAGTACACACATTATTATCACTCTATGAGTCTGCACTTAGGAACAGTGGCTCTTTGACCTAAATGCTCATGTCAGCATGCTAAGCTGTGATTCAGCCTGGGAACAGCCCAACATTAAAACAGTTGTCAAGACACTCAAACCACAAATCTTCTCCTCATGGTGGTGTGAAGGAAAAATGAGAAGATTATCCAGCAACAAATTAGTTTCTCAGCACGCTGATGAGCTCATAGATCTCAAGATTTAGCGGCTTTAAACTTTAATTACGCCTTTAAGCTAATGTACACTGGAAGTGGGACAAGCTGTTAAAGTATATCAGAATGAAATCACTGTTTTAACAATGAACAGCCACAGTAGTTTATTTCTGGCCACTAAATCCATATGAAGGCAGATTAGGTCGGTCTCAAGCTCGGTTGTTGAGTGTCTGCCATAGACTCAAAGCACACACAGCAGTCTTATTGGAGATGAGCATAATCATTGTGCCTCTGAGTTTCTGTGGTGCAGCAGTTACAGCTGCAGCTCTGGAACATCAAGATGGAAGATGGGATTAGTTGGGCTCATAGGGTAGATGAGCCTAACACCAATTTCCAGAGTCCCGCACAATGAAACTTGCATGGAAGGGTTTTCTCTTTTTATATTTATTTCTTTGTTGTTGTTGTTGTTGTTGTTTTTTGGTAGGTCAATGTCAGCAGAAAGAAAAACAGAAGGCGGAAGAGATGGAAGGAGGAGTACTGATCCAATGTGAATGACCAAAATGTGAATATGATAGTTGTGGTAGAGTAAGATATCTGGCACCCCTGTAATGTAAGGGGCTTAAGTTTTATTGTCACATGACTTGAATTAACCTACTGCATAAAATAGTTTCTTGTCGCTTTAAAAAAAAAAAAAAAGCTTCTTGGGAATGCTTTGCATCAGTGTGTTTAAAGGTCACAAAATCAAACCTCGTAGGAAGTTAAGTTAACAAGGCAAAATGTGGTGGTGGTGGTGTCATGCTCTGGGGCTATTTTGCTGCCTCTTGTATGAAAGGCTCTGTATGCACCAAAGGAGTGATAAAAATCAGAAGCTGATCATTTGAGAACAAACTGTGCTTGTGTTGGAAAATTAGATTTAAATTCAAGCATCTCAGGTCTTTCAGCAGAGCATCACTTTGAAGCATACATTCAACAGCACAAAAGACTGACAATCTATAAATGGCTTATAAGTTCTATTATAACTTATGAGCCACTTGTTTTTTCTTCACTCGAGTCACTGATTGCAAAGTGAATGTATTTTTTTCTGTTTATCAATATATTATCAGCAGCAATATCTAAAAAATGGTATTATTAATCTAAAAGATTCATTAAAAACAAATAAAGCTGTCCCTCCCTTCAAAATTGCTTAACATGACATGTCACGCAATATTTACATGACACGCAGTCACACAGATGTGTATCTCTCCCCTTGTGCTTCGAATGCCTTTGTTATCTCATTAAAACATCACGCAGATTAGTCAGGAAACCTACTCCCTAGTTTTTCTCCTTCTGTTTCTCTCAAGCTTGTGAAAGCTATATTGTAGTGAAACACTACAAAAGTAATTCAAATGTCTGCTCATATCATTAAAATACCAGCAAACTGCAGTCGAGTCATTTTGTACTTTGGCACAGAAAAGGCCAGACTGTATAACGTTGCAGTAGCAACAACAATAAATGCACAGTGCCTTTTTGGATAGTATATACTTATACACTGTGAGCAAAGATGGGAGATCATAAACAATTGAAAGTTTATTGCTTGCACCACATTCTTTCACTGCCAAATCACTCGGCTATGGAATAAAAGAAAATCAAGGGATTAGGAGTTTCCATTGCTAAGTTTATATGCTAAACAGTGTCAGCTTAGAATTGCCTTTGAGACTCTGGGAGAGTTTCCTTATTTAGATGCAACTTCCGTACTTCTAAATTGGGGAAAGGAAAGACATCATCACATTAACAGATAGAGACAACAATGGATGATAATGCAAACGTGTGAAGACTGTAAAGGATACAAGGCTGGATTTTAATAGTGGATGTCGGAGCTTTCAGCAGCGAACCAGCTGCCTCCCTCAAGTATTGCCAGGTCCTGGAAGTTGGCCATACTGACATAAGTGAGCTTCCGAAAAAAAAAAAGCTAAGCTGGCACCTCACTAGTTTCATTACTAAGCAAAGATTTTGAAAGACTCAGGGAGTTCTAACATTTGGCTCAAATATGAGCTGAATGTGAATATGTGCTGAGGCACAAAAAAGAAAGCTGTGAGTCAATTACATGAACTATTCAAAAGAGTACAAACACACGTTTGAAATGGGAGGTATTTCTCCCATTTATTGATGCAGTATGCGTGATGAGCTAACAACGTGGAAAGGGATTTTGGCTCCCGGTGTTTTTAGTTTAACTCCTTGTATCAAACATAATTGGACCTTGAGGAGTGTTTCTTCTAATTCCATCTTATTCCCAGTGCTTGCTAAAACCTTTCTGACAGTAATTCAATTTGTGGTGAATAAAGCTTAAGCTTGAATTCAGCTGCGGTTTTTGCAAGGCTGCGGAACCTGATTGGTAGTTGAAGAGAGAAAACCAAGACACCAGTTCATTAGGTACACCCACAGTAGTTACATAAACCAGTAGCACTGTTATCAATATTTACGGCTGAGCCTGTAGTCATTATACTTGCGGTTGTTTTATTGGATTTCTATATTATAGAAATAACTTTATGTCTGCTAACTCTGACATTTACATAAATCTGCACTAGTTTAAGATTTTTGTTTTGCTCTTTACGGTTTGGATTTGAACACCCTGGTGTACAGAGTTCGTACTCTTGCCTGGATAACGTCAGTGGAGTGCCAGTAAAAGGTCACCAGTAAAGCTGTGCAATCTTTAATATGACACCAGTCATCAATCATTAGCTCCATCAAGAGGTGCTGGCTCACAGAATGTACAGTAAGGCTATTTCTACAGTGAGACGTCAAGAGCCAAAGTCTGGAGTGCAGAGTTCAATAGAAAAATTCACACCATACAAAAGAAAATGACAGTGTGCTAACTTTTTTTCTGAGAAATCGTTTACAGCCTTGTATGTAGGCTTAGGGTTGAGGCACTTCTTGTTTAGAGATCCTGCTGACACGTTATCTCATTTGACATCTAAAATGTGTTTGTACTTGACAAGATCTTTAAATGGATTTAGTGCACAATCATTGCGTCCCTCACTAACTCATACACAATGCTTTAACATTTGTGGGAAAGAGCTTTTTCCGGCAGGGTTTTGTCACTGCTAATAGAAAACAGAGGAGGTGGATTTGTCATATCATATCATCTCCTTCTGTTCTCTCTTTGTCGAGAACAGAAGCACCGTGGCCAACTTACCCATGACATGCTTATTCTAAACTGGACATGACCCACTGATCATCTGAGCCAGCCATTTTTGTCTGTGAGGACAAAGGTACAGAATGATCAAGCTGACTCTGACAAAAGATTAACAAGATGAGCTTACATCTTCGACTAATGAGGTGAGGCTTTTGCTGCATCTGAGCATTTTTCAGATTCAGGTTAAGTTTTCTTTTCATCCTTTTCTTTGTAATTTTTAGCTGAGATGGAACAAACAGTGAACCACATCACACAGGGATGCATGGGGCCAGATAAAAATCACTGTTCCTCCTGGACACACTTGGCTTCTCTCATATCCCTGTATTTCTTTAGCACTCATCTTCTCTGCTTCTCTTCCTGCCTTCCTTCCTTTCTGTCTCTGCATGACTGACTTTTGGACAGTATACACAAATGGGACCACAGCAGGGCAGGCTTTTTTTTAGGTATTAAGGTTCTGAGTACGCTCACTTATTAACACCGTCTCCCAATCCATACTCAGAGCAGGCCAAATTGAAATGGCCAGAAAATATTGCTCTTGAGCAACTTAGGTAATATCTATCACCTTACATAATAATGTGGTAATGCTCCAGTGTTTTTATTACTTGGTGAAATGGTTCAGTTAGGTTTGAGATCACAAAACTTGCATTGAGATGTGTGCAAATGTGCAATTTCAGTATTTTCTACAACACGATTGGGTATGGTTAAATATACCCAGGTCACCTGCATGAGGACCAATAAAATGAGTTTATAAAAGGGCCCATGGCACGTTTTTCTGTGTTTTCTTGCTTATTTGCAGTATTAGAACAATGTATTACCACCTTAAACTACACCGTATGCATGTTTTAGTATTTTTGTATGTAATAGGAACTCTAGTTATCCAGTAGACTTTTTTCAGCCACTATGGCCGCTATCAAGTCATGTGAGCTTGAGCATGTACATCATCCACCGCAACCATTTCAAAAGCGGAAGTTTTGGCACCTCAGGCAACGAGTGATCCAGCAATACTTTTCAGAGCATGGCATTTCAAAATAGGTGTGAATGCATTGTTGTTCAAACATCATATGTATACTGAGTTAAAACTCAGCTAGCGGGGCTAGTAGTATTCTGTAGCAGTACATTTGTTACTGGAACAACTGAAATGATCCATTTGTTGCCCCTACAACTGCTCAGAAACATGGGGTTGTTTACATATGCAACTATTGTTTGCGTTTACCATGAACAAAGACCTCTCTTTTTTTGGCTTGTTGGTTTATGTTATGAATAGTCAAAGCTTCCTGACCTGCAACAGTAGTTGTGGGCATTCAAGAATCATTATCATCCCCTTGGCAGGTTTCCAGGAATTTGAACAATTAGGACACTTTAGGCAAATCCTCTATATATAACTCTGCAAGTCCTCTGTATGTATAAACAGTTTTGTCTAATTGCGGGACCACAGAGTAGAAACCTTGACTTATGATACTTAGAAACTTAACAGTAGTCGGTACATTCTCATAGATATAATCATGTATCACATGTATTCCTAGTATTGCATATACATGGAAATATTGTTGTGTTGCCTTTATGTGATTTCTTCTTAAACATCAATGAAGCATTTGAGCTCAGATAATGGCTGCTGAATGTGACAAAGTGCTGCTAAGCTTTAAGACTCCAAAGGAATGAAATTACATAAAGGGAGAGACAACATGTTCGAGCAAGCCGCTGTCAGCAAAAGTTCACGCTTTTTGATTTTGACTAAGTCTTCGTCAAGAACAGGTCAGGCTTAATGTAAGAGATTAGTGGAAAGGCTGCACTTGGATTAGTTGTTTTTGTGTGTGTGTATGGGACACTACAGGACGTCCTTACCAGGAGGATTTTATGCTCTTTATATGTTTCTGATTTTTTAGTTCTTTCTCAGGCAATGTTGGGGCAGATGGCCTGACCTCATCTTCTATCTTCTAATAAAGCTGTCCTCTCAGCTCCCCTCCCCTCATCTCTCTCTGTCACTGTAGTTATCCTTTATGTCTCCTATCTCAACTTTACCAATACCTAATTTTACCATTAAGCCATCGTTTGCCCTTTTTTTTCTATCATTAATCCTGCCATTTACTTACAGTAGAACTGTTCCCTTTTATTGTCCCTGCAGTCACTAAACTCCACAGGAACATGTGCGGTTATAGCTTCAGTAAAATGATTTCATAGGATAATAAAATCAGCCCCATAAAGCTGGGTCTATATTTATCTTTAGCTCTGATTAGTTCATCAGAAGTGGCAACAGGGTAAAGGTTATGCAGAGCAGTGAGTCAAGTCTAAGCTAAGCTATGTGCATTTTTAATGGTGCTGACGCTTTGTAATTAAAAAAAAAAGGCGCTGTGATGGCTATTTAATGAGGACAAGGAAGAGGTGGAGGTGGGCAATCTGTCAGGAAGGATTTTATTGGAAAGAGAACATCACATCAGTGCAAGAAGGTTTGTCCGTATAAAAATTAAGATGCAGAGTGCAGAGTTCATGTTTAATTTAAATTTGGCTTCTCATAGGTTCACAAAAAAACTTTAATTTCAGGTCAGATGCAGGTCCTTTGGCAAGAAACAACTGCATATTATTTGCTGCCAAGAGCAGATCAACCGAATGCGAAAGCCTCTTCTCGCAATGCGGGAGGTGAGCAAAACAAAAGCGTAAAACTAAAGGCAAAATAATATCCCTCAACAGCATAAAGGTAAAGAATGAGGAACTAAAAGGGGGATGTATTATGATGACAATACACAAATTATGTCATTGTGATTTGATGTCAGCCGATACAATTAAAACATTACCGAATGCAGATTATTTTTAAACAACCTTTAAAGGTCTATACTTCTTATTTAGAGTGCAATTCAATTGCCAAAATCAGGAGCTGAAATACTAAAAAACAAATCAAACAGTCTGATAGCAACATATAGACATATATAGGAATATATATATATATACATATGTGTTTGTGTGTATTATGACTTTACTATTTCATGTTGTGATAATATTGTTTCCATAAATGCTTTTGACTGCAATTAAAGTAAAAGTCTGATATTGTTAGAGCTCCAGTGACAAATATCTGCAGCTTTTTCTTCTGTGTATGCATGCTTCAGAGTAATCTGACACTGTTGTCATCTGCTGTTTTATTCATCCGCAGCCTCTTTAACACATGACAGCAGCCTTTTCATGTCATTCACCAGTCCAAGACAATCTGACTGATAGAGTCGATTGTAACGGGATGATGCATTTCACAATGAAATGCCTTGCTCATTTGCATTTGAGTCAGGTCGTGGGTGGGCTCCATCTGAGCACAGCAGTGAGATTGACGTCCAAGGAAAATGTTGCTATGACTGTTCCATTTGCTGAACAAGCATGATGCTCTTTAAGTGTTTGGCAAACCAACATTAGAGGTTGAGTTGTGAAGTGTTTGGACAGAGCATGCAAAGATGTCATACAGTGTGTTCTCAATATTTCTTTTCAAGGACTATTGCTAATGCGCAGTAACAATGCTAATCCATATCAAAGCCACCAGCTGCTATCTCATGAGGTTAGATTGTGTGCTGTCAATCATTTGTTGAGCCGCTAATCAAAAACCACACAAGATCACATATGAGCTATGAATAGCTGGTGCAGGTCAACCGTGTGTACTACTGACTTTACCCATGCTCACGGCACAACTCTGGCACTCTGCAGTGAAAATGACTCCCAGCTGAGCCCCTTCCTCTTTAATCTCCTCAGACTGTTCTCACCTCAGTGCAACACCTATTAAATCCGCACACATGCCAGTTATATCCTCTGAGATAGATCAGTGACACTACTGACACATGCATCGGTTTTGAGGGCGACAGGTGGAATTGATTAAGTTATTGAGTAAGGCAGAAGGACTTCCACAGACCAGACTATTGAAATAAAAACATTTTTAAAAGAAAGAGAATGGATATGTGCTCCTGGTTTTATCCTCAGTGCCCCAACATTGTCTCTCACTGCACACACTGATATTCAAATAAAGGCATTGTGGCTTAGCCTCGCTCCAACTGTGATGACTCATTCTCTCCTGATGCCCGGAGGAATGGAAAAACACACAGTGGGGAACAAGTGATGAATGCAATGATTGATAAGCAGCGGGGTTGCTGTTTAGACTTAATAACCAACAACAACCTAAACACCTGCAGCAGCACAATCATAATGTGTGCATATATGCGTATGTGTGTGTGTGTTTGGCCAATGTTGACAATTTTCCTCCCAACCATGCACGGGTGTTCATGTTCAATTTTCCCTACAGTGTTCATGTTCTCCGCTGAATGTAATGAAACACCCTCCAACGGTGGGCAACAACACAGAGCACTTTCTAAAACAGCTAAGTCTTTTGTTGCTTTTGTGTTTATGTTACGTAACACCACTCGTGGTGGAGCTTAGGGGGAAAACAAAGAGAAACACAATAATGTCTAGAAACCTTTTAGTACCAATTGCTTCTCTGACTTCCTCCGATGGCTGCTGGGCAAACCATGGGATGTCAGTGAAATGGCTAAAGTTATGGAGAAAACTGTGAATGCAATGTCACCTGCAGATCAGAGTGGGGATTTGTTGTGTAAGGACAGCAGCAGAGTGGGCGGCCTCTCCTTTTGCATGGTACATTTATTGAAATAGGTCACATTCTCCTTCTTAACACTTCATATACCACTTGAATTTCCCTACAAATTCTATTAAAGATAGAAAAAACTCACTCTTTTTTTTTATGTAGCTTGTGGATGACAGAACTTTTACGATTTTGCACATATTTGCCTCTTAAAAGTTTCATATATCAAGGAAGAAAAAGAATATGCCCTAAATCAAAGAGGATTTTCATGTTTAAAACTTGTATTTGGTATAAAAGGCTCCAATAAAGCTCTTCCAAAAATAGCATAAATACATTGCTTGGTTAAGCTTGAGTCTCACTGCTGTAATGTTTGGGAGCAAAAATATGAAATTTGAGTTGATGCAGTGCAACAGCTAAATTAAGTGTGAACTGAAAGCTTTCACATAGAAGCTTAAGGAGCTGAAGGTTTGAATTTATTAAAAGGTCAGTTATATTAGTGATAGTACATGAGATGATGGTATAGTGGTTAGCACTGTTGCCTTAACAGACAAAAAGATGCAGGTTGACTGGAAATTCTAAATGGTTTTAAATGGTTTCCCGTCTGTCTGTGTTAAGAGTGCAGGTCCCCACATCAAGGTGTCAGACATCAGGTTACATTTCCACACACACTTCCCCTGCCAGACACCTACATACTGCATCTTGCAAACTCAAAGTATTAATTTCAGAGGAGATGATAAAGTTATACTGCCAGCAGATGCAGAATATGTGACTTAGGCATTAAATGCAAGCTTAACTGTCTTCAGAAAACGCAGTAAATGCACAGATGTTGCCAGAACTATCGATAATACACAAGAGTGTCCTGCTGAAGCACCCCTGGAACAAAACGCACAAGCCAAAAACTGTTGCTATTCTCACTAAAGGTTTTCCACTGTGAGCATTAAGATAGTTGGCCAAATGTCTATGTATGTTAATTGTTTAGATAACTCTAGAAAATAAAATGGATATGATTGTTTGAATAGCACTCCCATTACAAACAAAGTAGTTAAGCTTCGAATTGACTGGGACAGCTGAAGGAGAATCCTACCACTTTGAGGCTCGGAGCTCAAATGTGATGGGTCACTATGCTTCCATGGTTGCGTCAGGGTAAGAACAATCATTCCTCCACATTTAGATGTAGAACTTGTGTTTGAGGAGTGTACGTTGCAGGAGTAAACAGGATTTAAATAAAAAGAGAAGAAAAAAACAACAAGAAAACAGTGTTGTTCGATGAAGATTTACATACACTACAAATACACTAATACACTTTTAAATGTTCCAAAGTCATAGCAGATAACGACAACAACAACAATAATAATAATGATAATAACAGTAATTATAATTATAATAATGGTGTAAGACATGTAAGACATGGTGTCTGTAGCTGGAAATATACAGAGGTGGTTCAGTACTGCTGGCTATATTGCCCTCGGCTCTAAGTGTAAAATGGCACGGAGTGGTGTAAGCAGGTGACTGTGTGTCACAGGCTATGTGACATCATCAATGAGTATTGACGTAAACATGGTTAGGGGCACACAGAGACATACACGTACTCCCCTATTTGTTTTTTTCCCTTTACCTTGCAGCCTTTGCTTTTCTCGTGCCCACTGGTTTGTCCACTTGCAGCGCAAGGTGAGCACGGCTCCTGGTGGTAATACTGGCCGCCTTGCAGGCCTGCGTACTGACAGCAGCCGTAAGGAGAGGGGAAGTGTGTGTACCACAACTCGTCAGCCAGTGGACACTTGGGACAAGGATAAAGGAGGCATTTCCCCTGAGCTTTCTCTACGCTAACCTTGGGGTTCCTCATCCATCGACGTACCTGAAAATGACAGAATAGATAGTTACTTGGAGGACAAAAGTTGGTTTCATCTCCCTTTGCTTCTCTCTATTTCTTGTCATGTGTTTTTTTAGTACTTAAAAAAGTACTTAAACAGGTGCTACAAAACACACACACACACACACACAGACACAATAGTGTATGCACGCATTGCCAGCTGCAGCGTTTGATCAGAAGAGGAGTTTGTCATGTTCTCCCGGATTACATGTCTGTCAGAGTGGCACACAAATACAATCAAAAAAGGCCCAGATTATGTCTCTGCTCTGCCACCAAAGAGGAGCACATGTTAACTGACATATACGTGTTGCATAAACAAAGATGTACACACCTGCAGCATGATGGCACCCTCAAGTATGATAAAGAAAGAAATAAAAGTCTGTAACTTGCTTGAACTTCTTGAATATTAGCACAGATACCACCCACCCCTGTGCTACCAAGAGGAGTTATCACAAACCAAACCCTTCCAAACTTAGATTACTTATTGATGTTTACATTTTGTAGCCATATGTGGTACAGATTTAAAGGAGACATTAGGTTAAATGATGTGATACCAACAAAACAAGGACAAGTTGATACACGAAAACACAACGCATATTTCATGCACAATACTTCTGCGGTGACTAAGGCTACAGCCACTAACCGTAAAACCCAGTGTGTGTGGGTGAATGTGTGTGTGTGTGCTGTCAGAGGAAAGAAACATTGAAAAAAAAGAACTGGCAAACATGCATGCTACACACACACAAAAAAAAAAGATTTAAAAAAACCAAATACGTGTGGAAACAGAAGAGAGATTGACAGGGACGAGAGAAAAATCAACATTTTCATGAGAGGCCATGAGAAAGCTCATGCTGTTGCGTGCATCAAATATTTAGAAAACACACGCCATGGGGTTGTGGCCTGTGTCATTGAGCAAGCCCAAACAGCTGGGACCCACTCCCACACACACACACACACACACACACACACACACACACACACACACACACACACACACACACACACACACACACACACACACACACACACACACACAGAGATTGAATGTCAAAGTCGAAGGGTAGCCAGACAGCATGTCAAGGCATGTTGAGTCCAAGAGAAGACAGACCTGGAAAAACACCCCAGCAAGTCATCACAAAAACAAACAAGCCACTGTTGAAGAGGCACAGGAGTCCGAAAGCGTCACACACCCTAAAGTAAGAACAGTACCACAAAAACTTCTTGACAGAGAACCGAACGTGTGATGGACGTTAAATCTAATCGGATTGCCTTATCCTTTCATATGCTTCATCAGATTTAAAGCAGAGGTAGATATGCTGTGATTGCATGTCATAGATCAAAGGACCCGTTGTTTGACATCTCAAGCTGACAATGAAATTGATCGTAAGTGTCATCCGAAACCAGCAAGTTCACAGGCGCAGAAAATAAAACAGTCATTCGGTCTTTACATAAGCATTTTTTTTTGTAAAAAAAAAAAAAAATTCACCAAAATGCTTAAGGTTACATCATCTTTGTGATGTGCTTGTTTGTTCTTGCATTTCTGTTCAAATGTTCAGTCCCACATAAGCCGATGGAAATACACTTATTTATACAGTACCATTGATTTTATATTTCCTTTCATCATTTCCCTGTCTGGGCTTATGCTCTTCCCATTATGTGATTACGCTTATTGAGACACAACTAGAGGGACAAATGACAAAAAAAAACCTAAGAGCAGCATGCATTCATTCCTCATTCTGAGCTGTGTGCTGCTGCAGGTCTGGAAGCTTCCAGACTTTTTTTTCTTGCAAGAATAAAGGTGAGGTAAAACCAGAATTAAAAAGAAAATTTCCGAAAGAAATACAAAAAAAAAAAATAGATAAAGAGAGAGAGAGAGACGTCTATGGTAGTAAATGTGTGTTCGCGTGTGGGTGTCACACAATCTGCCACTTGGCGAGTCATCTGTGATCCACACCATACTGCACACCATCACACTCACAAGAATGCACAATTTGGACAACCTATGTTTGCAAAAAAAGACTAACGAGTAACATTTACAGAACCAATAATAGATGTATGTAAATGGATCCGGTAACCTAAATCTAACAAATAATCATCAACATAAAAGAATCGTTGCCAACTTGTTGTTTTCCTGCAACATGTTTGCATCAAATACCTGAATTTTGGCATTTTAAACTACATTGACTGTGAAATAAATGCATGATTTATCATTCAAGTTTGTTTATGAGGCTATTTTGGGCCGATAGAAAAGACAACTTTTTCCGACGTTGTAGTGTCACTGAGTAAATGCATCAGTCTACTTCTCTTCAAGCGTGAAATGATGATAGTCATTTCCTTCCTGTTGTGGCCGGCAGTCATGTTGCTCTGTGCTCTCGTTTGATCTCATGTAAATCAGTTGTTATTTATTCAGATTTGGAGAAGCAGGATTTGAGTTGTTTGTCAAATTCGGCACGGTTACAGCATACCAGTCTATCCAACCTCTGGTCATGCCAACTAATGTTGTTTTAATTCGCAGTTTTGTTCATGAAAATACAGCATGTGAAAAGTTCAAGTGATTTTGATGTTTGGTTTTTTTTTGTGACACTTTTTTACTTTGATTTACATCTGTTTAGAGCAACATTTTACTCTCAGTTAATCTGCTACATGTTTTCCAAATGATCACTCAATCTTTTGGTCGATAATATGTGAGAACGTAGTGCAAAATGACCTCAAGTGAAAAACAAAACAACCAATGTCTCAAATCCATTAACCACTACATTGTTGCAGCTCATTTCTTATTATTTCTGTAATGGATGCATTGTTATCAAAAACCTATTCTCCATGAAAGTACAACCCCTCCTCACCTCCTTCACAGCATTTGAAAGCTTTTTCTTTTTTTTTCCTTTTTACAGAAGTTTAAATTGCCCCACTGGATCGTGTCTGATGTCGGATGTCATGATATTTAGCCTTGTAACAACGAGTAAACACACAAGGGAGGAGATGTATCCTCACACACACTGTAAACACAGACGCGCAGGGAGCCAAATCTTGCCTCTCACGATGACATCATCTCTGGCACAAAGAAAATGGGAACACTCCAACTGTGACACCTCCTCTCTCAGCTTGTGTAGGTGTAGCTGTAGGAAGGCGACATTCACTGACCCTAAACTGAGCCAAACGTGTGCACGAGTGTGTCACCCAAACTCACCTTTCTCTTGACAAACTGGAAGGCAGAGCACTTCTTAAAAGAGAAGGCAGTTTTCTCTCCCCCTCCTCCTCTACCTCCCCCACCGCCACCTCCTCCTCCCCCGTTCACCAGCTTCATGGCCGACACCGGCACCCCGCTTGCCTCCGTAGAACCCAGGATGACAGACGGACTGACGAGGGGCAAACAAGAGAGTTTATTGTTGAAGGCGTGAGGGAAAGAGATGCAGAAACAAGCGCAGGACAGAAATTAGGAGCGATGCTTCTGTGTGCCAAAAAGAGGATGCAGGAGAGTGAGAGCAAGAGGGGGTGGAGGAGGCATATGGACCAAAATGTGAGGGAGAGAGGCAAGATACTGCAATTGGAGTGGGTTTACTGTAACACCAGTGTGTCTGGGTATGTGGATTGGAGGTAACAGATAAAGTGAAAGATGTGCAGAAAAAGACGAAGAGCTTAAGAGCAACCAGCTCCTGTTGCTGTAAGTAGTAAACAGCTTTGTTTACAGGAGGCTGATGGCACTTTTAAAGCTACTTAGTGAACTGTCAGGTGTGTGTGAAGTTTATGTATGCCACTGTGAGCGTGGATTTAAGTTCAGTAATACACGCACAGTATGCCCACATGCTTGCATCCCTCTTTACCTTTATGCTGCTGCGTTGGCTGGTTCCGCTGATCCCACTGCAGCCTTGTTTTTTTTTTTTAGAAGACTCCTCCAAAGCCCGGTCCTAGATCAGATGCATCAAGTCTCACTCCTCAGTTACAGGTGAATCTTCTCGCTGAACTAAACCCTCATTCCCCAAACCAGGAAGGAAAGACGAGAAGGAAGAGTCTGCGATGATACTGTTGCACGGTTCAAAAAGAGCATGTCAGTGTGTGTCCTCAATGGTGC
The DNA here is from genome assembly GCF_027942865.1 of Odontesthes bonariensis. NCBI lineage: Eukaryota > Metazoa > Chordata > Actinopteri > Atheriniformes > Atherinopsidae > Odontesthes > Odontesthes bonariensis. The sequence goes on from NC_134529.1 coordinate 15,965,837, forward strand.
AATTGCTTAATGTGAATTGTGGGTGAATGCTCCGAGGAAGACTCAGGAAGTGTGTGTGGGTGCATGATGAGGTGTGAGTGATGCGTCCAGCTGCAGTCCTGTGGCGCACACCGCTGCTACTTTATCAATGAAAGGCTCTGCAGTGAGCAGGCGCTGCCTTTCCTCCACTTCTCTCCTTCTCATTCTCTCTCTCTGCATCCCGCTCGTTCCTCTTCTCCTCTTTGCCCTCCCCCTTTTCCTCCTCTCACTCATTCCTCTGCAGCAGTCAATGGTTGCTCCTCCCCTTTTCTCTCCCTACCTCACCTCATCCCTCCAATGTTTTCTTTCTCTTTTCTGAAATTGTCCCAGTGAGGACTTAAGAGGACAGTGACACTCGGTGATTAGAGCCGCGATTGGACAGACAGTCTGTGAAGGCTAAATGTATGGCGGACTGTTTTTGCTGACGGTTTTTGGTCAGTTTCACGAACATATATACAACATAGATCGCATGAAATCGGCAAGTAGGTCCTTGCCTCTGTCCCTATAACACACAAGCTGTTCAATGTCCTGATGTGACCCCTGTGAACAATACAGCTGAGTCATGCTCTTCTTATGAACCCATTCCCTTTGTATTATCTTTGTAGTATAAAAGAAGATACAAATGCATGCTTTCAGATATTTTGCCTAGAAAAAAGAAGCTTGTAGCCTATGACATATTTTATCCATTTATCATGTATTTTCAGTCATATTGACAACAGTCTACCGTACATACTTGACCTGCATCTACTGTAGAACTCAAATAACTTCTAATGCAGATAGATTAAGTTGCTTTCTTCCTTTCTTTTTTTTTTTTTACTTTACAGAGCAGCTAATAAAGATGCAGCTACTTAGAGTTGCCTCTCCCAGCTAATTTCCTGTCAGTGGACTTGGGTCTGTAGCCACGGACCTGACAGCGTATTGGCTGTGAACAGAATGGTCGATGCATGAAGCAGCCAGTCATTCTAAGTGTTTATGTCTGTATCTGACAAGAGGTCGTCCAACTGAAACGTGGTGTCGTGCAAAGTATCCTTCCGTACATGCAACAGAAGGGGAATACAACTCAGCAGACATCATCCTCAAATCTTTCGCTTAAGAAGACACAAAGTCCTCTTTGGGACGTGAGATTTTTGACCAACACACATTCTGTCAATGATATGGCAACAATTTACAAAAAAGCTTTTGTCAATTTGTGTTTAGGCAGTCACAGTACTTGGTTAGACTTAGAAAATGATGCCAAGATACATTCTTTATACAACTTAACCTCAAGAATTTCACTTGGTGAATCACTTGGTTATAGTTAGAAAATGAGATGACTTGGATATGGTTTGAAAGAAAAAGTCATGGTTCGAAAGAAACATCAGTTTTACAACACGACCACCCCATCATGGAAGCCTTTTTTACCATTTGCATGCAGGTGCTTTCACAACCACTAAAGGCTGCATATACTTCTAACATAATAATTGGCCATATCTGCCTGCATGAACAAATGCCATAAGCCTATGTTTTAGGGAGATGGACAGTCTCGTATCTAATCGGTTCTTTTTTTGGCTTGAGTTACTGTTGATGTAATTGTTAACCTGTCGACAAAAGTTCTTTAAACATATACATTCAGATCAAGTGTTGTTTTTGCTTCATTGGTCAAAGTCTCCACTTCAGAATAGTTTAGCCAGTCAATCCTGTTCTAATCACACCATTCTATACGTGTTATAAGTACAGTTATTTTATAGTTCATCAAGGAACAACAACTAAATTACAAGTTTGCCTTCCTGTTTGTCCAGAAAACCAATAGAACAATAATTTGTTGCCTAGCTTCTTCTATCTTTCTTTATTTCTTCATCTATTTACTGTTGATTAAACCCATTTCAAAGTTTGCTTGTTTTTCCCGAGATTGTCTTCATTCAATTTAAAAATTCAATTTCCCTGAAAAATATCCTTTTACAATTTTATTTTCTGCTCTAACCTGCTATTCTGATCAAGAAAAACACCCGTAAGACTTTAGATTAGTCTTTCAACTTGAATCTTCAAACTGTAACAACTACTTGCGGATTTATCTTAATTATCCTTAAATAAAGTAAAAGTCCCCATTGATTGTTTTCTCAGCTGCCCAGTTTGAAAAAATATAAAAATATATATTTGTCTACTTGTCCAAAATGTGATCCTAGTGTGTCATAATGATGGCCTAGGAATTGTCACATGATGTGACCCTGTAACCATGTATTTTTTAAAATTTAAGGCTGGCCATGTTGTTTTCATTTGTAACCCAAACCATAAACATGTCTACACATGACCATGTATCATATATCAAAGTTATTGAACAGTATCATGGCAGATGGTACTTGAACTTGGTTCTTTAATACAACCATCCACAGCTGGGAACCTTTTCATGAGCGTTGTGGAAATTGGGTAAACAGTTGTGCAATATACCATTTGTGAACAACACAAGTAAGTGACAATTTACGAAGGCAATGTAACATTTTCTAAGATCATACATGAGGATTTCATGTCATGCAACACATAGACATGTTATGATTTTCTCAGGCAGAAACTGACACATTTGTAGCTCAGAGAGGATAATAATTTTACAATTTTTGAGCCTATATCATAAAACTGCTCTCTTTTGTGCTGTGAACAACAGTAACTATTTCACATTCTGTGGTTAGACTGCATAGGCTCAAGTTTATTATTGTGACGACTGTTACATTTTATTGCGATCAAACATGATCATTTGACACACTAAATTAATCATTTCAGCAAACTGGTTTCCAAACACACAGAGTGCAAAGGGCTGGGCAGAAAAGCAGACGAATGAGCTGTCTGCCACGGCTGTCGATCAGTGCTCTGTGAATGGAGGAGGTCAGGGTGGATGGATGTGTCAGCAAGACATCGTATTTCATCATGTAAACTGTCAGACTGTCATACCATTTGTTTAGTTTCTTTGAAACAGTCATCTATATGTGACATATTTCCCCCTGCCAGCATGCTCCCACGGGTTGCATCAGAGGAAATGGACAAATTAGCTCTGCCGGAAAACTTGTATCAAAAAGAATCTGGCTTTAAGTGCATTTTAATAGTTGCCTCACTGGATCAAGTCAATAGGAGAAAAGAAAGAACAAGGTCACTTGGGTTTTAGTATTAGAGCACCGGTGCCATGCTTCACTGCACCCAGTCAGGGGAATAAAGACAAAACCCTATTTTGCCCAAATATTTCCTCATAGATAGAGCTGTAAGAGCTCCAGGGTGCTTTTATAGAGTCTGAGAGCAAGCAACAGTCTTACATAACCACAACAGATTCTCTCTCACATATATCTATAGCTGCGTGGCACATAAATAATTCTGTGTTCTGCCGAAAGATTTCAGGCAGCTTTTGTGAATTCAAAAGCTGCCTCTAAATAATTAACAACAGGATTTCTTAAATGGAGCAAGTCGCCGAAATGATCAAAGTACATAAACTATGCATTTTTCTCAAAATTATGCCACTGCTATAAAGTTTCATAAGAAAATATGCTCTCCTAAAGAAAAAAAAAAAAAAAAGAAAAAAAATCCTCCTGAATGCTATAATGTAAAAATGGAGTTCATGTTCCTTTTTATGGTTATTATTTATAATCAGACGGTGCACTTGAGACTAAGAACTTTCAACAGAAAGCCAAGTGAGGCTGTTTTTATGCCCTGGTAATGGGAAGAGATGATATACAATTGCAATCTGAGACTGCTAATAAGGTCCACTGGGTATGTGCTGATCATTTAATGAACAAGTCCTGGTTGGAAAATATGTGCTAATTGTGAGAAAAATAAACTGACTAAATTGACCCAAGTTGCTGATTTCTGAGAGTTAGCATTAATTGGAAACAGAGCTAATGTAATATAAGGACATCCATCCATCCTTTTTCTATACCCACTTAATCCAATTTAGGGTTGCGGGGGGTTGGCGGAGCCTATCCTGCGAGAGGCAGGGTACACCCTGAACAGGTTGCCAGTCCATCATATGACACACAATATTTTATTCTTTTCATTCTAAACATGTAAAATTCCTTACAAAGCAAAATAATATGCTTTCTACTCTGTCAACATTATGAAGCCTGCATAGAGGTTGAGAGACAGCAAAAAGAGTCACAAATTGCTATAGATCACCCTTTTGTTTATTCTTCAAACCACGCATAGAGTTTGTTGCGTCTTCAATGTGTTCGGCAATTGATATTATAAACGAGGTTAAAAAAAAAAAAGGAGATGGCCTTCCTCGTCCGTCTTCCCCTCTTTCGGTTTTTATCCTTGCCTGTTTTTGACTGTCTACAATGCATCTCATACAGCTGATTCCCACTCTCCCCCTCATTTCGACTCATCATTTCAGAAAGGCACGATCAGAGCTATCTCACCGAGGGTGAGTATTTTCTGGGCAGGGACAGACTGGCCACTGACATGCGGCAGTGAGCTCATGGGTGGGAAAGATGCCCAGACCATGTGACCCTGACTGCATGCACTTTATGTTGTTCTCTAAAATCAAATATACAACCACTTCTCATACTGTTTTCTTCCACTTTAAAAGAGATGCTCTTGATTCTGAGCTGCTTTCATGAATTAAACATTTTCCTGCTTTGAAGCACCGAGCTCTGATACAGGAAGGAGTGCTTTGCCTTCACACCAGTTCTCTCCCAAACTGAAAATAGCAGACTCACTATGCACATATTCATTTACAAGCACACAATTTCTTAAAATGCGACTCACTGGGGAAGAAATGTATATGCTTAGATTTCATAATAGTTGGTTTTACGTGTATTTGCACTGCATGTTATGTTTGTAGGTGCGAAGAATGTCAGGATGCAGAGATGTTGAAACAAAAAAGGATATTAATCAAAATATATGAGAGAGTATCTGGATGAGAGAGAATAAGTAACTACCATCTACAAGGATATACCGATTTTTTGTCAGGGAAGCATGTAAACAACATTGATTAATTCTGATACACACATCTGACTAAAAGAAGGGTAAGAAAAAGTATTGTAGCAACAATAAATAAATAAATAAGCAGCACTTGGGAAACAAGAGGAGCTTTAAATTCATAAAGTTTCCTTGGCAAATCAAATGTGTTTGGCATCAGATTGCAATTATGCTGCCATAATGCTGGACAGGACAAGGGGAAATTTAAAAGAATAAAATAAAATTAAAAAAAAGGGTGATGAAAACCATTTTGTGTGTAAGTGTGTATGAGTTTCAGTTTGCGTTTTACTTTTTTTTTAATGTTATTTACATCAACGTTCTCCCAGGGCCTAAACTCAAGATTATTCAATCTATCATTGTCTAATTGTGTGAGCTTATTTCTTTATTGATCACGTTTTGTTGTTCAAGTTACATCAACCTACATGGGCCATGTAGAAAAGCGTGCGGCCCCTTTAAATAAAAATAGCTGGGAAAATTCGATTTCTACGTCATAGTCGCCTTGAATCGCTAGACTCGCTGCGAGTGAAGCGATTCTTTGTCGCTCGCCTACGCCTTGTCGCGGCCGGTGTATTCGCCCGGTAATGAGGTCTGCACACACAGCCACGTGCCAACTGTGGGTGCAAGGTGCAGGGGTGTGTTTGGAGGGGTGCATGGAAATAACGGTGCTCGCAAGCATATGGAGGGGTTGAATCTATCGGGATATATACATACCTACACTTGCCAGTGATTGTGGTGGGTTTGTGTAAGTTTGTTTGCCACATTACCATATCGTGTTGCTGTGTGTATGCGCGGAAGAGTGCGCAAAACTCCCAGGGGACCACCAGCACTGCAGTGCTGAGCTAAGGGGAGACAGAGGGAAAGCGCTGGAGAGCAGAGAAGCAATTAGACTGGTTCAGTAGCCGACAATCATCACTGAGCTCAGTCAGCTAAACCATGGGGAGCAACTGCAATTAGACCATCCCTGTCAAGACTTTTTTTTATTTGGCATGACACTTTTAAATGGTATCTGTTATACTACTTACTGGAGGTGTGTGCAGTCTCGTCACATCACTTGAACTTGAGATCAAGGTGCTCTTTAAAAATGTTTTAAACATCACAAATTTAACATAACAGAATTGAAAAAGCTAATATGCTACAATATATAAAAATAACTGATGTGGCATACAGCAGAGATCTACAACTGTGATACCACTTACTGTACCAGTAGATGGGACGTGAGTTCCTCCAGTGTCTACTCTGCCCTAAAGAAAATAAAAGAAGACAAAGAAGAAGAAGCAGTAAGAAACAGGAAAACTCCTGGCTGACAGAGGGCAGTAATAGGTAGAGAAAAGCACAATATTACATCAAGAACTAAAGCTTCTGGGAAGCAGGCATTACCCGCACTACCACCCTCTTCCACAAATAAACTGTGTTCCGCAACAAAGTTATAGAAAAACGGAATATTAGCTAATATCTTTGTGTGAAAACTTGCTAATTGTATAAAGTAAACTGAACGAGTGTAAAGTTAAGGTAGCTATGTCTATTGTGCCCGACCTGTGCAGTATTAGTATGATAAAGTTTGTGAAAGCTTCTTTTTATTGTTGGTTATTAGTCAGCTGTTTTTCTTGATAATTTTTTTTAGTTACTGAAGTCATAAAACAAAAGATTTTAACATGATCACGATAAAGATGATCTTTCTTAAAGGGACATTATGTAATTTCTTCCCCCATCTAGTGGTGCAATTTTATTTTGCAAAGTCGAATGAATTTGCTCTCTAGCGCCTCGCGTTTTCAAATGTGCGCTGCAACTTCTTGAACTACGGCAGGCGGTATGTGTCAAGATTCAAGAAGCTATAGCTTCAGACTCAAGGTCCATACAAACAAAAAGACATCAAGACACATAGTACAAAGGATTACATAACACACATACAACAACACTATAAATACAGATGACAGATAACATGTCAGATAACATAAGTTGACATAGCCTTTGGTGTGCAAATCATATTCCGGGAAACCGGAAGTGACGTTGACGCAGCGGTAGCGTTAGCAGCAGTGTGTAGTTGCTATCTGGATGTTCTTTTAAATAAACTCCCGGTAAACTTACAAACTTTCTAATGCCTCATTTTGTGAGTAAAGAGCCTATGTGTACTACAGCAGAAGTTTGGTAACAATCAATGCATTATTAGTGGGATAATTTACGAGATAAAATCTATTTACCATTAGCGCCGGTAGCGGACGTGACGTCAAAATGACGTCATTTCCGCTTCCAGGCCTGGCGTCCCCTACCCGGGGACCATATATTAAATTGATTTTTGGAACAGGGAGATGGAATAGGGGCTTACTCCGACCACTCCATGCATCGACCTGGTATTGCAGTATCTCCAGGAACGGTGCACTAAAAAAAAAAAAAAAAAAAGGCCTGGCATTGGGGAAAACGCAATTCGAAGTGCTTTATGTCCCTCTCTGCACTTCGTCGTTTTTCATAGACCGGAAGGACATGGCAGCCTCCATAGAGCTTGCCCGCTCTATGTAGATACAGACAAGTTATTCTTCACTCAGGAGGATAATTGAGATTTTTGACAGAGATAATTTTACACCAATGAGGACTAATTTATGAACGAATATGTTGATTTGAGCTAATAAATGACTTAAATTATTACATAGTGTCCCTTTAACCTAATCCCATTGCATTGGTTTGGTGCCCAAAATATTCCTCTGCTACTCCCCACAATAATACCCAGCAAATCCACAATTTCATCTAATTCATATTTAATATTCTAAAACTATAATGCTTAAGAAGGAAGGACCTCCTTCCGGCCGGCAGCAATAACCTTTCATGATGAGAGCTTGTGATGATTGCTTAAAAAAAGAGAATAAAAAGTTGCTGCGACAATATAATTTCCCTTCGGAATGAGTATAATCTTTTTTAATTTAATTTTTCATTTAATTTCATTTGGAGTTCCACAGAATGGGTAAGAAAGTCAGACAGCCTGAAAAGACAGGTGCGGTATTCATAGTTTTGACCTTTTCATGGGAACTGCTGACAATAAGACAAAGTACGGTGTCGTCTCTGCTTTTAGCTCCAAATTATCTCTGACTGTGCTTGAATTATAGCTTAACAAGTCAAAGGCCAAATATTCTTCTCATTCTTCAACCTGAAAATGAAAATGCAAAAACTCAAACAGGATTCATGCCTTAACTTCAGGTCCCAGCAGATGCATATGTGAGTGACCTGCACCAGTGTGTGCTTGAGCAACATGTTGAGCATTGAACCGAACTTTAACACAGAGCTTTTAAAACAAGCAAAGTAGTTATGAGCAAACTCAATTTAAAACCTGATTTAGTTGTTGCTACGTTTCATGTGTGTGTTCCGTGCATTACATTTGAGCAATCAATCTGATCTAGAAGCATGAAATTCACCTCACTGAACAACTTTCAGGAACATGCCAAACCATCTTAAATTCTTTCATTTTTGTGTTTTACGTCCGATTGCAGTACCAGTTACAGTATACTACCAACTAACCACAATACCAGAAGAACCACCTTTTGAAAATAAAGGAGAAAATTGCACACTAACCAACATGACATGCAAAAAAGTTTTTCTTTCCAAATGCCGACACTGCAAACAAAGCTGAACATCTTCTCAGAATAAATCTTCCACAGGATTTGTTTTGAATGACCTAAATCTGTCTTTGCCTGTTGATGAAAAGCCAAAATGCATGTACAAAGCAGTATTTCTTGCATATGCTTACACTCATACTTTTTTTGTTCAATGATTCAATAATCACAGCCCTTTTGTTTTTCTCAAAACTTTAACTGTAAGATATGGCACTTGCCTCAACTCACAGTAGATGAGGTCGAGGAAGGATACGTCAATTTTCTGCTACTCTGTACATACCATACCTCCTATTTGATCCATAAATTAATGTATTTGTTTGGTTGCAGAGAGCCCAGTAATGCAACATGAAACACACCCTCTTAATTTTGTTTGTCACTTCAAAACTCATATTTTCAGGAGCTCTGGTGAGCTGTTTAGTAAGCTGTTGTAAATCATATGCAGATGATGATGCTTGATGGTTAATGTAGTTGAGAGGATAAAATAGCAATGACATCTTTTGGTTTAATAGAATCCAAAACAACAACAGCAGTATGTCCTTGAAAAACACCAGAGGGCTGATTCAACTGTGTTCAGCTATGCTGGCTATTGTGTTTGCTGAATGTCAAGAATTTTTGTCATTTTTGTCCAACCCTCGTACAAGCCTGTTTTGAACTCTAGGCGGCGAGTTTGTTTTTTTAGCAAAAGAAAAAAACAAAAACATGGAAGCGGTCCAAAGTGTTTCAAAAAGTTAATTAAAGTACCTGCTCCTAAACATGTCATCTTTACATGACATCTTAACATCTTAACCTGATACATGTGCGCATAGTTCCATTTGAAGACAGCATGCATACTTTGCAAAGTTTGAGGTGACACCAACCTCTCTGACCCTCTTGTCCACATGCACAATAATCTTGCTCCCAACACAGACGAAACCAAATTAATATAGACTTTAGGGACAGATATCCCCTCTGCTCATGCCTCTCGTCGTCAAAGAGACTGAGGTGGAGGACTATCACAGCTGGCTGACAGTCACAAGTTTCTTGGGTTTCTCACAGCAGAAACAAACACCTGCCACAGTGGAAAAAGGCCAAACTCGGCACCTCACCCAGGTCTACAGAGGACCCATTAGCCCTTTTCACACAGCCTGTTCAATGTGGCGTTGTTATCAATTTGTTGCACCACTGCATTTTGTTTAAAGAGCAGAGGTGAAATGGTGGGGCAAAGTTGCAGAGCCAAATTAATGGGTGTGTACTCTTGTTTTTGCTGAATTAATGTTCGGTGAATGTTCAGGTGAGGGAAAGGTAAGGCACACGCTTGTGTTTGTGTGTTTATGAAGGAGAGATGGCACAGCAAAATAGCAGCTGAAAGACAAGTGCTCCATGTTTATTCTGACAGTGACATGTGATGTGAAAGTTTCAAAAGAAATAAAAACTCCTGAAAAAGTCCTGGAATCAGACATTACTTTATTAACATAGCACCGGATTTGTATGCTTTATACTGTAATTTGATCAATGTTTGCAAGTGACTGGCTACAGATTGAAACTGGAACTGGGACTAGTTACATAAGAGATAAAGAAAATCACATGGCACCGGTATCTGGGGAGATGTCTCACATGGGAGGTGTCAAGATGGAGTCACCTGATGCTCATGTACCTGATGTTCACGTACCTGATGTTCACCATGTGATGAGTAAATGTGATGTGTGTGTCTGTTCTGCTGCATTTACTGAAATATGCGTTGTGATCACAGCAGGGATATTAACGTATTCAGAGAGACTGAATCACATCCTCTGTCTTCAATTTTGCATTTGACAAAAATGAACCGAATGAGTGTGAATTTCTGTCCAGGAAACGCCCATCGCACAACACATACCTGAGATCTGCTTGTCGAGGCACAAATCCCTCACTTGATCTTCATCCAAAAGTTTTCAAAGCCAAGGATTGTAAAGAATTTGGCTCCAGCTCTGAAAATACCAACCTGTCGGCTTTTTGACTTTCACTCACCTGCAGGCTGAATGTGCAGGATGTGCAGAAGCCCTGAGAGCTCATCTATCATTTAATTGTTTGGGGTCAATGCTACTTTGCAACACATCAACGGTGCAGATTATAGCAAGTACATCAGCAATAACGAGTATATTCGTTTTCTTTTCTTCAAACACAAAAAAAAAGATTAAGGATCTGGGAACAAGGATCTCACGAAACTGTGTGGAACATAACATTTGACTCATTTGTCTGTGTACATATTGAGAAGCCACACACGGTTTCAAACACATGGTTTCAGTTTAACACTCTTACAGCTCGATTGCAGCACAGAGCAGGCCCTCTGGATCCATATTTGACCCTGTGTTCTTTCACTTCACAGTGCGACTTGTTTGCCCTGCCTGTTAACCTTGTCAGCTCACTGTTGCAGATGGAATCTCGGAAGAAGAATCTCTATGAATTATGAGGAAAGCGATACTGGCTTTTGATGGCTGGAGCTAGAGAACAGGTGATTCACCTGTTGTTCAGGTTGGGCAGTTACTGAAAAGAAACATTCCGTTCCAATCAGACTTAATGATGTATAGACCAAGAATGTAGAACAGCACCTTGTCACACGCCTTTCAAACAGAGCATGATTTCTGATCACATAATTGCATGTTTACAAGAATTATTATTTATTATTATATCAGAGGAACTATGAAGTTGAGAATGATATTTCTACTTTTCAGCTCAGAGAAAGATTATTGTACAAACCATACAATGTCTTCTTTGCCTGTGTTTTTTTTTGTCAATAATTGTTTGAAATATTCAGCTATCTCTCCATCTGTCTGCCTGTTCATCAGACGCCTTGTGACCTTTTCAGCAATGCAGTTTTCAGTTCGATGACTGACAGGGATAAGCCAGGAGACTAGGGGACATATTACCTGCACACTCACTCACACATGCATGCAAACACACACATGCCCACCAGCGCCTGAGTCATGTATCTCCAAGGACACACATCAAAGGGCAATTTATCATATCCTTTCATCTTGATACTCATTCTGCTTGAAAATCCAAAAAGCAGGGATAAAGCCACACGCATCCCCTTTTTGGTTGAATGTGGAAACTTCAGTTTTAGTGATTTGCTTGTTTTCATTTCAGCTAACGGGCAAGAAGATTGCTCATGCATGTGTTTTTCTACTGGTTTGTTATGGATCAAAGACCTCCATATGTCATTTTTCATTTTTGTATAATCTTTGACTCATAGTGTTTTTCAGTTCCTTGGGCCCCTGTTTTGCATGGGGCCTGTGGGCACAAAAGTAGGCTAACAAGTCATCACAAGTTATTAAACTTTAATAATCAAATTTTTACAAAGCCGTGTCCATAATTACATTATAACTCAATGCACATCATCTTTTTAAGTTTCCAATATGTAGCCTGTGCTCTCAGTGTAAGTTCTTTTTTTATTTTCGATCATTAACTGGAAGAAATAATGCAAAAACTGTAAGGGCAATCAGTTTGAATTATTTGACATTTAAATGATTTTGCACAGGGGTGTACTGATTTCTGCTGTATATTGTAGAATACCATCAGTTGCGGTCAACTTATTTTTATGTATTTTTAGTTTAAACAAGCGTGTAGTTGGAATCTTTTATCCAGAGGATTATTCACGATCAGCAGATAAATTCAGTCTCGTTAATGCCTGACCACATCAGCTTTACTGTTCCTCTTTTCCTAATAAGCCAGTTGGAGAATCCAGGGGGGCTTCTCTTCAGATTAAAAATGTTCATCCAAACTGGTGCCAAAGCACATAGACACTGCTCTAATTGTTTTTCCAAAGGCATTATTCCATAGCATCAGAAATTAATTCTTCGCTTATTCTTTTCCAAATCAAATGTTAATGTACAGAGGAGTGTATGTTGAACCTCTGATGTCTTCACTTATCTTATCATTGTATTTCTAAATACTTCTAAAATGTAATCAAAATCATTTCAATCACTTGAATGCACATAGATTGTGTTCGTTTGGTTTGGCCTGATGTGTATTCTTCAGATCATTGTATTTATGTCCATCATTTAAGACACACACTGAGCTCATAGCTACCTCAGCGTGGATTAGACAACAAGACAACAACAAAAACAAAAAAAAATATGTCAGAGTTGAAAAACTCTCCTTGTGTCACTTTTCTGTCCATATATGTCCATGTCAAACCTCCTCTTTGCTCAGTGTCCCTGTTCTTTCAGTCCCATTGTACCAGCTTCGGAATTCCACTCTTTCTAGGAACAATGGGAAGCGTTGACTTCAGAGGAGCAATCTAGCCGATGGCTCTGAGATAAGGAAACATGCAGGAGCCACAGGGAGCGCACAGACGTACAGCAGCACTATTTACAGACATGCTTTGTTTCTGTCTTTTGTCCCACATGCAGCTTGTGGCATGCCAATCATTTCCCTATGTCTGATCTGTGCTTTAGATATGATATATATACGGTAATCTTATATGTTGCAGCTCCTAGTTAAATGGTTAAAAGCTAAACTATATCATTGTCAATTGTTTCCTTCTCATCAGATAGTTTTAATCCACTTGCAGGTTTTTTTTTATCTAATATAACTTTGTGCTATTGCTCTAAATAATGCCACATATTGTAAATTAACACATTGCACAATACATTATTTCAACCCTCCTTATTCAGCATTTTAAGAATTTTTTTTTTTTTTATAAAACACTGAGACATGATTATAAGTAGATTTTATTTTAAGCTCATACACTATGTGCAACTGTTGACAGCCTACAGATTAATAGCCATATAACTAAAGGCACGAATAACGACTACATTACACAGAAAATTGGGCAGATTACGTACAACTAGGTGAAAAATTTGCGTTGCTTTTATTATTAGATCATTTGAAATAGGTGACACACCATGGAAGTAATTTAATAGTTATCATATCCAAAATGCGCAAAAACTTCAGAGTATTGGTGCTTTTCAAACATTCATTAATGAATTGAACAAAATGAATACATGTTCTATAAGAACCCTCTGTTTCCATGTTACCCCTAAAAACAATGGTTTGCTGTGATGTACACATTTGCTGACACACACATGATGAATACCCACAGTCCCACTCTTTATGCCTGATATTCAATGTGTCCTTCATTGTCCAACTTCCTGGACAAGTAGTCAGCTGCTTCCTATCTGGCGCCACACCAATGGCCAGCCACCGACCCCCCATCGCCACATTAACGCCATGAGGTAGAGTCAAGGGCAGAGGGAGTGAAGATGGAGAATGCTGATAGGAGGGAGCGGGACATTCCCGTGTGCAGTGTTGGGTAAGCTGCCGAAACTGCAGAGTGATTTACAGTAAGATTGTGTTACTTTCTATACTCACGCCGGGTGCTAAATGGAACAAGTTGTGCCAGCTTTTCCCTGTTAATAGATACGGGGGGAAAAAAAGCACGATCACTGAACGACACCACAAGTTCACAGGTTATTAGCTCGTCTTTTCCAAATTTCATCAGAGATTCCAAGTACAGACTGAATGATTTTATTAGCGTGGGATGGAAAACTCAAGGGTCATTTCAGGTGTATGGCAGGAATTGCAGTTTCATCACAAATGCCCTCGACGTGTACGGGTGGAGAGGAAAAGCAGTTCAAAGTGAAATCCTGATAGAGTCTGAGAAAAGATACCGAGAGCCAGATGAAATACAGGGGAGTATGCTGAAGGGATGAGTAGATGTGAGAGAAGAGAACAAGATGAATATAAAGAGGAGGGAGAGATGAAGGGAGAAGAGAGATAGAGAGATCTGACAGGGGCACAGCTTTCGTTCACAAAGAGCATTGAATATGAGTCTAGGTCTGCCTCCCCAGGGGATCTGGCCTGGATTTTCTTTTTTCAACACACACACACAGACACACACACACTAGCATAGTGGGTTGTCAGTGGAACCTATGTAAACCTAACGCACACAAGCAAAATATTTACTCCTGAGCATTTGGATACATAAAATGAGATGGAATACAGAGCTAATTCAACATATATTACAGTCCAATTTAATTTATCTTGCAGTCTTCTCTTAACACATTGTTTAACTGAAGACTTTGATGCAAACTTAAAGGTGAAAACACCCTAGCATCAACAGTAAATGTCAACCTTCAGTGTAAGTCCCGGATCAACAACAGTTCTCCTGCGGACGGAACACACAAAAGACTTTAAATTAGCACAGCAACATGTTGCGCTACTCATAATGTCATACAGTCAAAGCTGAACAGATCTGAGTGTATGTCCTACTGCTACACAGCACTTAGTGTGCTCACAGTTTGAAGAACCAGAAGATTTCAGGGCTGTCCAAGCTAAAAACTTCTCAGAATGGGGCTGTCAGGAGAGCAACATTTCACCATTTCACACATATCTCAGAAACTATAACGGTTTGAGCGAAAGCACTTCATTCTTGTCACTTTATTTGCAGTGGTAAATCAGTCTTCTAAGTCCTCTGGGGCACCAGCACTGGATATTCTCCTTCTAAACTAGAATCTTTAGCTGGACAGGATTTCAAGAGCAGCAAAAGAAAAACGGACACTTCGTGTCACTTTTTTATCCCAGAGGTTGTTTGCTTTGTCCCGACGCTTTCCTAAGTTTTACTGTAGCAGCACAGACCACTGTCAGTTCCAAAGCAACACGGACTGCATTAAAGGGACCCAGTCAGTGTAACTGTCTGATGAACAAGTGACATGTTTTAAAAATCCACACGTTCACATAAAACACAATGAAAGTTGTTTTAGATGGTAAAAAGTTGCTAAACGAATTAGAAAGTTGGTGCATCAACTGAACAGTTTTATTACATCATCGTTACACTGTTACTGAATAGCACATTTTAATCAAGTGCCAAGTCAAGTATAATAAGCTAACATTGGTGTAGTCATCTGTATTAGAAATTTTGTTAAGTGTACGTCTTCTCTAAGTAAATTAGGTCACTTATAAAGCTGGTAGAACTAGCCCCAGGACACAGATACATCATAAAGTCATGACATATGCAGAGAGAAAGTAGCAGAAAGAAGAAAAAAATAGTGTTTCTTTAGATCATTCAAAAAACTCAAGTACAAAAGAAACAAGTGGAAAATATCCATTATCTGAGAATTTGTAATGAGACAAAAATGAGTGATGGATTTCACAATCTAAATGAACTATATAGCTTGCTAAGCTTCCAGGCCAACAAGAACCTCTCTATGCAGGGACAGGTTTTCTATGTCAACATTTCACTCATGTGCACTACAGTGCAGAGTGTCAGTGCAAGAGAAATATCAACAAGTAGAGGCATCAGCAGTAGTTTCAGGTGTTGGCCGTCTGAAACGACCGTCAGTAAAGGTAAGAATCACAGCTGTTTTTCACATTTTCCATACAGTCTCAACTTTTACAATAGTAATACATGTGAGGAACATATAACCCATTATTTGGGGTTATATATTACTTTATTTTCCATATATTTCATTTTTATACAGTAGTCAGGCGTGCTGTTTTCCTGGGGAATGAGCTGTAGATACAATCTGTGCTGACACAGATTTTGAGCAGCATGCACACATCAGCAGACGGCTCTGCCTGGACCCACTGGGACTCTGGCAGATGATGAAATTTACATCTCACATACCCTTGCAGGCACAAAGTAAGCATGCATAAGCTGTAAGGCTGTTTAATGAAAAGTGATTGCATTTGTTAGACTGTCAGCTGCAAACTGCTCATTTACGACTGATAAAATGTTCCTGGAGTAGCCTGTTGTTTAAATGGAATGCCATTGTTTTAGATTAGAATGATGACGGCTATAGATGCAAGGGAACATTTTCATGATCCTCATGGCTGATGAATGATAATGACTAACAGTGCACTGACGGTTACTTATTGATGAAGCTTTTGACAATCTGAAGAAACAAGATTTTTTTCTTCTGTGTTACACATTCCAATGATGATAACTGTCTCTCTGTGGTCCCCTTGCACAGCCATCTAATGCTGGGGATGTCAGGCTAACATTCTTCTTTATTTTTCAGGATTCTTGAACAGTGTGAGACACACACTGTGCATTACAAACTATCTGTAGAATCCCCTTTGAGTGGTTTGTGTCAGCATTGTCATTCGCTGTACTGCCATTGTTGTTAAAAAAAGGGTTGCATTATTTACTTTATTTACACGAAAGTGTCGATATATTGGTTTCGCAAAAGTTGTGTCATGTCTGTAGCCCACACACTTTTTTACCCCTTTCCTTTCCTTAGCTTCCTTCCTGTATGCTAAACATTTGCGAAGGTTATAATAATATCTTGGTAAGAGCGGTCTAATCCTAAAAAGAATTGTCTTATGAGCGTATGGTGCTGGTATACATTGACATGTAAGCTCTGAGAATATCAGGTTGTACAAGAGAACTGCAGGGAAAGAGTGAGCTGCAGCTCCTGTGAGAATCACCTTTCCTTCTGCTGCTTGATTATTCTCTTTCATCTGTCAGGCTTGCTGTTTCACTCCCTCGGTTTTACATGCATTTGTTATCTATGCACAAGGATTTTTGGGCTCTTACTTTCCACCCACTCCGTCCTCCCTACGCATTTATACATTGCTCATTCTACTTCAGATCGCATTCACACACAGGCACATTCCCACATTTATTTTCTCCCTCTTTGACGCTCATCGGCGTCTGGTCAAAGACCCGAGCTCAAGTCCCAGAACTGGAATTTGCACTTCTGTGAGTCTATTATTGTTGAAGAAGACTTTTGTTTCAGATTACTTTCATTTTCTGTCATTGTTGTAGGCCTCCAAAAACTACTAGGCTGGGTGGGTTTATCATGGAATATGTCGGAAATACATCCTCTTTTAATGTTAACCATAGATGACACATTTCATTTACAACAAGCTTCATCTCCATTTTCTGTGTTACCAGAGTGACAAAGTGGCATAACAATACAAAGGACACGAGGCTGTGATCTCTTGTCATCTGTTTCAGGTGTGTAACAACTTTCTTTTAACTCTACCAGACCATGCATGTTTAAAAAGGATAAAAAGTGTATTAAAAAGTAACACCAACACATCCTGACCAATCCTACATACGTGATGAAAGGTGGTAGAAAGGACCTTCTGGGAAAAACAGCTGATTTAAAGCCAACACCGTCAACTGTTGGCAAATTAATGGTGAGGATTGCATGTCTGAAAGTGGCTATACATCACAGACATACAGAAATAGTTTCTTAGTATGTCCATTTTCTATCTCGCTTATTTCTTCTTGTGGAAAAAAAGTCAGTCAGTCTCCTGTTTCATGTGTGCGCCTTTGAAGAATGAAAAACAGTTTTGCTTCAAGCAGAGATGTCACTGAACACTCGAACAGCATTTTTTTTTTTAAAACTGTCGTTGTCAAAGAGTTCAGCCTGACACACACAAACACACACACACACAAATTCAAGCACTGGAGTGCACACATTCGAGGATTTACACACACGTACGAATACTCGCATGCCCACACTTTAGAGACTCCAGGGCTGCTTTGAAATGGAAATGTTTTGGTTATGTTCAGGGGAATACTGAGATGGGGAAGAAAATAGAAGTCTCCTGACAAAAACAAAAATATAAAAAACAGAAAAGAAGATGACATGGCAATTCTGGCACCTGCAAAACAAATCCTTCTCTGGTAATTGTTCTCTAAAGACAGCGTGACTTTGGAACACTTGCAAGATTTATTGGCCAAAATAAGTAGAATTTCTGGTTAACCATTGACGATATTATCTGTTGAGCATCAGTTTAAGAGTAAATCAAAACATCCCGAGGTACGACACTGTGGCCTATGATTAGATGCTAAACAAGCTCCGAATCCAACAGGCCTGGGAACTGTCCATGTGCCGCCTCACCTCTGACAGATGAGTGGGCAGCTTGCTCTCCGTTTTCAGGAACTAAGGCAGCAAAGAGGAGTTTGTCAGCATAGTCGCGGGATGTAGTTGCTTTCTTTTATTCACTAAAACTTTGAGTCGAGATGCTCCGCTGTCTGCACTGATATGACATCTTAATAAGGTTTCTAAAAGTTTGAGTTTGCATCATGTCCTTGTTAGTATGGGTTGTCTCCCGGTACCCTGCCTTCCTCCCATCATCCAAAGTATGCATGTTCAGTTAATTAGTGATTCCTAATTGACAGTGAGCATGCTTGGTTGCTTGTCTCCTTTGTCTCTGTGTTAGCTCTTTGATGGACTGGTGACCTGAACAGGGTGTACCCCACCTCCCACCTGACATCAGCTGTAATTGGATATTGAAAATGAATGAACGGATGAATATGAATATTTCACTGACAGTAGTCAATTTACCACTGAATATCTGTTTCGCTTCATATCCTGGACTATATCACTGACTTTTAAAAGTTTGAAAAAAAAAGGAAGTAAGTGGAAATGTGACTCAGATCAACATTCTACTGATGAGCTTCAGTTTCAGTGGATTTTATTCTCTCTCAACAGAAAGCACATTAGTTATGTGTCCATCAAAGTAATTTTCCTACAAGCATACATCACCTTCAGATAACATGTTAGCCTAGTTTGTTTGTTCCAGACCAAGAAAGGAAAATGTGCCTGATCGGCATTTTAACTGAGTTTTCCAAAGTTTTGCTTCAAATCTATTTGACAGTTTGGTGGAAATAGTCTTAATGATGACGGAAAATCCAGAGCAACAGCTGTGCTGTGCACAATCATGTTGCCAGGATTGTTGCTCGGATAACATGGAGCAAAAGAGGTGTCGGACAGATGACAAAATAAACTGTCCTCTGATACTAAGCAAAGAAGTAGAACCAGCTGGGCTGAATCTAACATTATAAATCGCATCATCAGTGTAGCCACTTTGTTGCTGATACCTACGTTCACCACAGCAAACCCCTCTGGAAAAGTACGTTGGAAAAGTTCTTCTGTTTTGTTGCATCACAACCTCGAATGAAAATGGATCAGTTTTGGGATTTTATATCATGGATCGTCATGAAAAATTCCCAAATGGTGAAAAGAAGTGCTTAAAAATGTGCGATGGCTTATTCAGTGTATTGCTGGGTTTGGAGGAGCAAGGATACAGCCTCCTATGGTTTCTCATTAGGCTGAATTTTTTTCACATTTACACCAGCATAATAGGAATGCTGTAGTCATACAGTTTTAATCCCAATAACTTTGGGATCTAAGAGAAGCAATATAGTTATCTAGATCAGAAACTAAGTGGAAATGCTAAAGAGTATGACTTAAAATCCTGCAGAATCTTTGCATGTAAATATAATTTTTTGGAGTAAGTCTAGCCAATACTGTCTTTAAGGCAATATCTTAACACACACAACAAACCCTTTAAGCTCACAAAAGTCTTATACTTGAGACAACACAGTTGCATTTTAATATATCTGATCTCCTTGTTGCTGGTTGCTGAAAAGAATTCCATTTACAGGTTTTACAGGTTTAACCCAGATCAATCGAGAGCCCACAAGTCTACCTACAAAGCAATAACAATGACTACATTGACTTCAGGCTGCAGTTCTTTCTTCCCTGTGATAGGACTCCAAACAGGTTTGTTGGTGCTTCTTTGACCGTGAACTGGCATGAGAAAGAGGAAAGGGAAAGAGGTAGAGAGTCATTCTGTGCTGACTTCTTTCTGGGGAGAAGAATTATATTGCCTCTAATGTGTCATTTTGCCGCATTTTTTCTCATTTCATAGCCAGACATGGACATTATTTTATTGCATCATACGTATTATTGTCTATCAATCCCCTTTTCTCACTATCTGCCTTGCTGTCTTTTTATTTCTTTTTGTCTCTGCTGTTGTTTTCTTTTCACACGGGCACACTCACACACACACACACGCACACACACACACACACACACACACACATTGACATTGACCACACAAACTACCATGGCTATAAAACCTTGCTGCGATGTCATTGGCTGAGGCAGCACATCTCATGAGCCAATGAGCATATGGGACAGGTCTGTGGCCCGGTGAAACTACTCAGTGACAGAATGATCTTGATGTGTCAGTGCATGTGCATGTACACGACACACACTAACACACAGACAGAGGGCAGATGATGGGAAGAAGAACACGTCTTGCATACAAAGCAGAGAGATCTGTCTCAAAGAGAGGTGGATACAGAGTTATTGAGAAGGGCAGCGAGAAAGGTGATGTCACTGTTTTTAGTACTGATGCGCCATCTTCTTCTATTCTCCTTCTACTCTCTTTATCACTCACTCATTAACTCCTCAAAAGTTAGCAAGCGTTTCTCTCCTTGTGCCTCTGTCGCTCTGCTTTTCTCTATAGTTCTCATTTCTCCTCCAAACATATTAAATAATTTACTGTCAAGGCAAAAAACTTCTCTACAAGGTCCTCCATTGTTCTTCTAATTAGCTTTATCGATGATATATAGTTATTATCTTTCCTTTACGCTCTTTTCTTTTACTCTCTCATGAGCTCATCTCCTTTTCTTATCTCCTCTCCCTCATAAATTAGCTTCCTCTCCTCACTCTCCTCTTTCTCCCTGGTGTTGCATGCTTCCAACTGACAAATGAATTAGTTTCTCTGGCTGGTGATCAGCCTGTGTTCCCGGCAAAAGATATGCACATTCCTAAACAAGCAGAGTGCCCAATGAACATGCGACAGCTCATATCTGCAGAGGTCACACATGTAAACATGGAAATGATGAAAAGGTGAGATTCTGCTTAAATGAACTGTGCACAAAGCAAATGATTGACAGAAGTGAGGGAAAAGTGTGTGTTTGCATGCTTACGGATACTTTCAGGCTTTCCACGTTTTGTTTTGTTAATCTTAAAAGAGATTAATTACATTTTTTCTCAACACGTAATATTCCATAATGACAATGTTTATAGGTGTTCATGGTATTTTGTAATATAGCAAAAATAAAAGACTAAACTTTGTCACTCTAGCATTCTGGACATTTATTTACTGATGTCCAGGTATTTTTTTGGAAAGACTGGATGTAGCAACGCACTCATACACTCATTGTATTTCAGATTGTTAGTGAGTTCTTCAAAATCTCACCACTCTGCTTTGCTCTCTTAGCTCTGCCTGATACATATTGGCTATTACGTAAATATGCTGACTGCTTCACCAAGCGGGGAGAAGAGCCATGTTGACTGAAATGTCAAGTGATGTCAGAAGAGCAGTTTCGTAAGATACTGCCCTTACCTGACTTCTAAGGGATCAGACAAGTGTCAGTGTGTACTCAACCTGTGTCATTTTTTGAAAAATTTGCACTTAAATGACAGTTTTATAGATGTGTAATATACAGCACGTGTAATACATAGCAACAACTTCTAGTGCATCCAAGAAGAAAAGGTAAACGTAACATGAAGGTATAGCTATCTGCACTTTTCCACACCTACTCAGTCTCAAATATTAAGGAGACAGCCTAAATATCTCATACTCTAAAAAAGAAGAAAACAAGCTGACTCTGAGTTCTGTAGATAACTCAAACGATAAATGGGTGAACGCTTGAACCTCTTGAAGATTTTGAAAATGACGTTATAGTCAACTTTGTGTGATTATAAGCTTTGCTCCTTTTGTCTTTTTCAGCACATTTCTGCTTCTTGCTATCATACTGCGATTGAGTGCCACAGTGTCAGGCAGTGGGAATGTGTTGCATTTGTGTGCATGCATTCTGAAAGCATCTGTGCAAAAATGGTACTTTTAAATATTTAAAAACTGTATCAAAAATTGTTATTGCTGTCGTTTGCCATAGTTGGGCCATCACATGGCCATAGTTGGGCCATCACATGGCCCAACTATGTTGGTCCATGGCACCAAAACTTGCAGCTTCAAGCTCAAAAATATGCCAAGACTGCATTTGCCACTTTCAAAATCCTTCTGTCTTTATGGAGACACAGATCATAGGCTCAATTGACACGTGTAGGTTCAATATCCACCCACACTCTTGCAATAAGATCAAGTTCAGCTGCCATGGTTAAATGCATGATGACGGTCACATGCATAATCTTGCAATGAGACCACAGGATCCAGACCTATCTGACACAATGTTCTCAGCAGTCCTTTCAGCAGTCCTTTCGGCTTCCTCCCACCATCCAAAAACATGCATTGATTGGTGACTCTAAATGGTCCCTAGGAGTGAGTGTCTCTGTGTGGCCCTGTGATGGACTGGCAACCTCTCTAGGGTGTACCCTGGCTCTAGTCTAATGGCTGGGATAGGGTCAGGACCAAGAATTGGATTTAGCGGGTCTAGAAAATGGATGGATGGATGTTAAATTGTCATCCAACAACAGCAGCCACTTTTGTTCACAATTTGGACTTTTCTGCATGCAGAGCAAAACTCAGTAAGCAAATCTTGCCCGAGGCAGAAATTGGCAACCATAAATTACTTGCACTTTAATAAAGCTGTCTTAAGTCTGCAGAACTTCTTTGTGTTTATGTGCATCTGCATGATTATGCAAGCACTGGCAATCAGTTACCTCTCTATGGCAGAAGGTTGCAACTTAAGTAGGAAAGGTCGTGAGATTTGCAATCATGCCTCTCATGAAGATTCAAGTGCTATATAACTGGGAAGCTGTAGTTTCAGAATGGATAAAAAGCTACTTTATGGACAGCACGACTGTGATGTAAATTCAGGCAGCAACACATTACGCAGACTTCATGCTAATAATTCACTCAATTTGGCAGAAAATAAAAATTCTTGATATTAGAAATGGCTAAACGTAATGTACTGATACAATCACTGACATCAGGGTTTACATTTGGCACACTCATCTGCAAAATGATCCTCTTTAAAGTACACTCCCATTGCCCTTTGACAATATTTTACAATAGCTCCCTCAAAGAGTAGCGTGCAGAGAAACCGTTTCCCCCCCTGGTGCCTGTGTGTCTGCTGTCCAGCCACTATAATGCAGGGGTGGGGTGAACAGGGATGAAGTCTACAGGAGGAAAAGAAAAGACACTGGAACAGTTCAGACAATGGCACTGGCCTGCCTTCGCTATTTTAAGAGGCTTCCTCTGCACATAGTTTGGCCTCAAACTTCACCCACCCTCCGCTCAGTTCAGCTCCACCTTTTTGGTCTCGTGCTCACTAGAATCTAATCAAGAACAGAGAGTGAGTCATGCAGCATGCAGGATTTCTTGAATTGAAATAGTTTCCTGGATGATGTTTCTGCGACATGCTGTTGTGCCAACAATAAGAAGAAAATTTGCCAATTTCTTTTTCTCAAATATATTTCTAGCCAAATATTTCAGCACCTAAAAAAAAAAAAACACCATCAATACAACTACATAAACATGACATTTATTCTTTGGCGCTGAAAGTGTCCGGTATGCTAACAGCATCCTCAGTACAGGAAACATGGCTTTTTGATGACAGGAAGCAGCCCCTCACCATGGAGACAGCAGTCTGCACTGGTGTCCTGCAGGTCAAAGACAAGCACACACAAACACACGCTATCTGATGCCATCTATGGAAAAAAAGCAAAGACATAGGAGTCCATACAGCAAAAAAAAAAAAAGAATTTAAAAAGAGCTGATGCACAAATCCTTCTGCTGTTTGCACAGTCCATAACCTTTAGCCACTGGTGAACACACAAAGTTGTACTCATTCACACTTTCAACACTGTGGCCGACCTAACTATTTCAATAGCACAAAATAGTGTAGTTATATTAGATCCTTCAGGAACAATGAGTGGCTGCAGTAACTTCATTCAGCCTTTGGTGCACACATTATTTTGTAATATGTTGTGTTGGGCAGCTGATGGTTATTCATTGGAATGTATAGTAAAATACAAAGCCAAACATGGAATAAATGGGAAAAAAAGGTGCATCACAATATTTCAAAAAGGAAAATTCATCAGAAAGCTGCTGTTTTCTTTCAAAATCATATTTATGTAAGGGGAGAAATACAATTCCCTTTGTATCGTTCGCATAATTTATTCACATACTGGCAGCTCCTCTCAGTTAAATTTTTTTTTGCTCTGGCAGGTGTGGCAGTTCGGACAGCAAAGTAAACCTATTCTTGGAATTGACGGCTTCTAAAACCTGTTATACCTAAACCCAAATGGGACCACAAACATCAGACTAGATGGCATGAACAGCCACAATATGCCATCTCTGTTTGGCAAACAACACGATCATTACTTCTGTGACAAAACAATGTATAAGGACTTTTCACCTGATGGCATGATTTGAAAAAATAATCTCTCTGCGTGGTTTGTTAACCATATGCAAAATGAAATTAGATATATGTTTAGCAGATGTATATTTAATATTATTGAATATATTGTTAAGTAATATAATCTAATAGCGCTTAAGTTGGTTGTTTTCAGAGAACAAGGACATAGCCTGTCGGTTGATGCCTCTCTCTGTGACTGAAACAGGTGAGACTGTAAATGAAATATATCAAACCTCCATGAGATGATCCTCACCTTTGTGGACACATATTTTGGAGCTTGAAATCTCTTACCTAACCATCACTATCTCTGGTTTCGGACTTGGAGGTGAGATGCAAAAGAAAACTCCTCCTGAGAACCTGACAAGTCCATTGTGTAACGGACACATCAGTCCCTTATCAATTGAATTGTATGACCCAACAATATGGAGTCGTGGTCAGTATGTGTGTAAGAGAGAGTGTGTGTGAGTGTGCACTTGTATTATAGTAACCTCAGTCCACTGTTCATTCATGCGGATTTAAGGGCGTACACACACGTTTTCCTGCAGTGTGTTTATATTCTGGCTCCGTTCTGGCCCGAACTCTTTGCACACTTTCCTCATACCCCCCCCCCACTTAAAAGCAAAACATTAACCTCCTCCGCCCCTCCTTCTTTATCTTGCTCCCTCTTTGTCACTAAATCTTCCCCTTCCACCTTTACACAGCACCCAAGATAAACAGATGGATGTCATCGCTGTCAATAATGACGTTGGTGCAGTTGTTTTGAGGTTTTGACGGCTGTTAAAAGTCAAATGTAACGTGAAAAGGTGCAGTTGCAGAGACGAGTTGATAATCCATTAGGTGCAAGTAAGGAGAGTCCTTAAGACTTAAAGATCTACACAAACAAGGTACAAAAATATTGATATTTACTGTAGATTTTGGACTACTGTATACCTTTTTGTGGATATTCCCCCTTTTTGCCCAAGAGAGTCTGACAGTGCAGGTCATGTGTCCTGAGAGTGCAGGTCTGCAGCCAGACGCCTCTCCTTTTTGCTAATCAGGCTCTGTGGGCCGGCTAATTGAATTTGAAAGAAAATGATGGACACAATATCATCTGGCACGATGTACTTTATTTTTAATTATTTAATTAATGATAGAGTGGTTGTTGATTTTTGATTCAATAACTGTCCCATGAAGCTTTGAACATGGTTCCAAAACCAAAATAAAAATGTTTAGCATGTTTATATGATCATTTGTGTGGATGAGGTTCTATCCATCTATCCTTAGGAGCTTTTGAATTTGGCATACAGACTCTGTTCAGTCATGAACAGTTTTTCAGAGATGTCATGTAACAAAGTAGAGTGTAATGGACAACTCCCACTCTAAAGTCTGAGCAGCTTGAATAGCACACCTGGGTTGAGCTATGTCAACTCAAAAGTGTACAAAAGTATCCACTGAGCACTCAATTTACGGTACTGGTAATGAGATATGCTGCTAACAGACTATGTACTGTTATTTTGGGCTAAGCCTGAAATACCAATATGATTAATTTACTTGACAAAAT
This sequence comes from Odontesthes bonariensis, assembly GCF_027942865.1. Taxonomy (NCBI): domain Eukaryota; kingdom Metazoa; phylum Chordata; class Actinopteri; order Atheriniformes; family Atherinopsidae; genus Odontesthes; species Odontesthes bonariensis. Next base: position 15,992,019 of record NC_134529.1, read on the forward strand.
TTCAGTTTATTTGTAGTCTTGGCAGACATTCATGCAGCAAACTGGCCAACCAAAAGACGTAGAGTACATCCCGAATGCAGACTGTATGCAGATATTTTTATTTCTACAGCAGAGGCATATACTGATACTTTCACAGTCAGTGTGCTGGCGATACATAGTGTCCTTGTGGTCACAAGTATTGACTTGCAGTGAATGTCCTCAGAGGCTTCCACGTAAAACCCTGAAGAACTTGAACAGATGACAAGAAAACATTTATTTATGTACCAGTATTACAAACCTTGAAAATATTGTTAAGAGATGATAAGACCGCAGAGTCTTAAGGAGCTGGTTCTGGCCTCAGGTATCACCTAATTTACCTCCCCAGTTTCACAACCATTTGCAGCTTGGATTTGGGACCAACATTTTGGAAAACAACTCAGAGATGACAATGACAAATAACCCACAGAATAGGTAGATCAGTGACTCACATATGATCTCAAGGACTCTCATATGACCTTAGTGACTCTTCTAATGTCTCAGCTGCAGCTTATACATTTGAAACTCCCCACCAACTGGTCCAAATTGAAGAGGCCTTTCATATAAGAGGGGGAAAGGGTTCAAGAACCAAGAAGGGAAGTCCAGTTGCATTTAGTCAAGCTTTTTCGATTACCATGACCTGAATTACTTAGAACCTACACCAACATATAAGGGTCAAAGTACAAAGACTTTGTTTGCCACCATGTATTAAAAGAGTTATGACTACATCATATTCCTTTCAATCTTAATGTGAACCATACAAATAAAAGCTGAGGCTTTAATCATATAACAGTTTAAAAAATGTCTGGTGTTATTGGATGAAACACCCTATCTGGCAAGCAAGCAAACAAGCAACTGACAAATAAAAAAGAGACCACTCAATACCTAAAGCCTGAGCTAAGGTCAAATCAATTCCAGGCTTTCCGTCACCACCGGATGTACATCACATGGATAAACAACATGTTTTTGGCCAAGAAATACCTTGGTATCGGAAAGTGCTTGTTTTTTGTACAGTCCAGCCAATCAGAGTAGCGAAGTGAAGGGGAACGTCAGGTTAGTGAGAGGGGAGAAGGTCAGTTGATTACAGTGAGAAAACATCTTTTAAAACCGTGTCAGTGTTTGTTAATGTAGTGTGGAAAACTCTTGCACAAAGTCACAGGTTTTATCACAACATTACCTTATTGGGTCGCTCTTTAGAAGATATAAAAACAATGAATGTATATTTCCAAAGAGCATCAACTCCACAATTTCCTATTTACCACAGCAATGTAAAGTAGATAAAGTGTGAGCTTTTGAATTTTTTTCTTCCTTCTTTTTCTCCTTAATGTCTCCCCTAATCTATCCCACAGCACAATGCCAAGGAGGAAAGACATCAGCAATAATACTGGAGAAGCAATTGGCCATTTCCAAAATATTTGGAGTCCATTATTCTACAGTGAGAAGATTTTTTTTTTACATTTTTCACAAGCAGAAAATATTCAAGACAGTTACCAGTCCTCCCAGGAATGATCCTCCCAACAAGTTCACCCCAGGGTCAGACTGCGATGTTCAAAGAAAAAAATGCAGAAAACAAAACAAAAGAAACAAAAATTATATCTCTCATTCACACATCAGTTTGTTGAATAAAAATGTTCATGTTAGTACAATTGCAATTAACAAGTAAGGCTTGTTTGGAGGGGTTCTGAGGAGAAAGCCACTTCTCTCTGAAAAGATGGTAGCTTCCAAACATTAGATTTGCAAAGTTGCATCTAAAAAAACCACAAAACTTTTTGAAGAATGTTTTTTTTGGTCAAAATGCATAGCAACACATTTGCCAAAAGCAAAACGCAGCATATCATCAAAAACACCTCATACCGACTGTCAAAGAAAATGGTGGAGGGGTGATGATTTGGGCCTGTTTTGAAGATGCAGGACCAGGGAACCTTGCAGAGTCAACCACAAACTCCTCTGCATACCAAAGTATTCTAGAGTCAGATGTGAGCAGTCCAGCATCTAAAGCTTGGCTGGAGCTGGATCGAGACAATGAACCCAGGTACAGCATCAAATATTCAAACAAAATTATATGAAAAAGAGAAGAAAAGATGTTACAATGGTCCAGTCCAAATCTAGACCTCAACCCAATTGAAATGCTGTTGCAGGACCTTCAAAAAGTTGTGCTTAAATAGATACCTTCAAATCTCAATAAACAAAAGCAAAATTGTGAAGAACAGTGGATCAAAATTCCTTCACAAACAATGTGAGAGACTGATAACGTCATACAGAAAATGATTATTTCAATTTGTTGCAGCTAGAAGTGGTTCTACAAGCTGTTGAATGATGGGGTGTACCCTGGTGTTCCCTCACTGCTTCTGCTTTTTGGCTTAGTTTCTGTTAAATAAATAATGACATTGTAATATACGATATAAGGAACAGATAATTTTGGGGGGACTAAATCTTAAAATGTAAAATCTTAGAATTAAAAGAGAGAGTAATTTCTTTTTCACATGACTGTATTTTGAAATTATATCCTGAAAATTTTGCTGTTTGCTATTTTCAGAGCTTTTAATAGCTTTTAAATGTAATGTGATTCACATGACAGTCAAACACACTTTCTCAACATTCTCACCTTGAATAGAATAAAGACCCTCAAAGCTCCTGTAAACTGTAAACAAACCAATAAAGTTGACATTACTAACATTATTTCCGCTGATTTGTGAGCTCAGTTTGAATTGGGGAACTGCCAGGGAACACTGCATTGACTCAGTATTTATAGAAATTCACTCAACACCCATTACACATCTTCGTTTTTGCAACTCAGATATCATCAGCTCCCTCCTTTCTCTATTTGTGCCTCCTTTTCTCCTTACTTGCCCCCGTTTTCCTCTCCCCATCCCCCCTCCCGCTCCTGCTGTATCCTGAGCAAAGCATCCCAGAGGGCCAGCACGATGCTGCCCTACTGGTGTTTTGAGCTGTTGCTGTGCATCTACACTGTCTCTCTTAGATCATCTCTCTCTCTCTCTGTCTTTATTTAATCCCACAGTTGGTTCCAGTGGCACGACAGAGAGCACCCTATAGGAAGAGTGCTTGGCTCTCTATTCAAGTTCTCCTCAAACAGGAGGTTATGCAATACACTCACACATACACACACACTTAGCTGGCAGGAGTGAAGTGAAGTGATATACAAATGATTTGTATTATACAACAACATCAGATGCTCTGAGCTGAATTTGGCCTTCTGGATGGTTATGATTAAATAAAAAGGTTAAGACTACATTAAAGAAATCATTCACCTAAATTAAAGAAAAACAAAACAACTCTTGAATTCAGAATGGAGAAAAACGTCCGCCCTTTAATTGGAAAGTTGGGCCTGCAGCAACTTGCAATTGGTAAATACAAAAAAAAACAGCAGACAATAGTCACAAACAAACCCAGAAAAAAAATATTGAAAATGATTCATTTTTATAAAGATTAAAATTAAAAAGAATAAATAAATGGGGAGGGTTATTTTTTTTAAGCTTTTGTGAAAACAACATCTGTTCACACATCAAAGCATCTTAGATGTTAAGCCCCACATTTGACTCACTGTGTTCCTCACATGCAAGTTGCTTTGAATAAAAGTAACTAAGATTAACTAAAATAGGAAACACTTTTAAAATGTCATACTAAAACTTAATGCTATTTGTGATATTTACAACACATCTGATGTGGCACTAATGATATGATACATAATCTGAAAGAAGTTTCTTCAATGGGGACTTAAACACAACTACAAAAGCAAATGAATCTCACAGAAAGCTGTTGAAATGCCCAACTTTGTACAGGGTAGAATCTTTATAGAACTCCCCCATCTGACTAGCCTGGGAATTCCCATGCTGCTTTGCGCTCGATTTCATTCTCACTGCAAAGTCAGCCTGGAAACCACCGCCCTTATTTTTGCTAGAGTTTGGGAACCAATCACAGAACGGGGGGGGGGGCGCGCAGCAAGACGATGACGACGTCTATGCGCTACACCGAAGCTTGTAGAGTGTTAATCCAACATGACAGCGGACACAACGTTACCGTTCAATGCAGCCTTAGAAAGTGTTTCGGAGTAGATTCACCCTAGGGTCATTTGAACCGTGACATCCAGCCAAGTAGCCCAACCGAATTTTTTCCGATATTGGCTGAACATCAGCTGAGTTACCGTGTTATCCCGAATAGCTTAGTACAAGCGCTAACGGACCCTGGCAGTATCTCCAAAATTACCACACTAAAATCACATGTCATGACACCAAACTTCTACAGTTGTACAAATATGGTCTGTACTCACAAAACGATGCATTTGGAAGTTTGTACATAGTCCAGGAGTTTATTATCATCATCAACACAAGCCTGATAGCTTTTCTGCTGCTAAAGCTTCGTTGACGTCACTTCTGGGAGCTGGGAGCTTCAAAGTAAGATGAGGGTTGATCTACTACTGTAGACAACAAAGCAAGGCTGCTCAATTTCTCCATTATTAAAATAAATTCACAACTCTACAACATAAAAATTCATGTAGAATATAGCATATAGGCCTACTTTGTTGTCAATTTAAGTAGCTTAGAGCGCAAGTTTACTTTTATTTTCCATTTTTTTCTTCTTCCTCGTTGAATTTCTGTCGTCATCTGGTATAAGTGATACAATTGGCTATGAATCGCGCGCAAAGCAGCATGGGAAGAACCTGACGTCATTTGACAGACATTCGTAGCGCCCAATAAACGGCTCTAAGCATTCGTAAACCACGCCTCAAATACGAGAAAATGCACACCTAGTTCCCAGACCACCATCTCATCGAGATGTGGACGCGTCAGCCAGGCTACCATCTGACTTAAAACATGGCATTATCTGTGACAGAGGCCTCTTTGAGTTACAGGTGGGAGCTATGTAGACTGAAAAAATCCAATGGCAACAATGAATGCTGAATAAAAGCAAACAAGATTTCTCAAACATATAGTTGAAGTGGTGATGGCTACGTCAATTCTTTTATATAAACCATGTCACCTTTATTTCATGTGATAGGCAGTAACAGTGAATGGTGCAGGTACTTGATCCTATGGTAAAAAAAAATAAATAATAAGAATTCAGACAAGTTTATGAGGTAAAATCATCGTCAAAAAGAAACTAAATCTAGTGTGCCTTTGGGAAAAGAAAAATGCTAATCAAAATACATCTACTCCATTGAAAACTCTTTGCGGAGTGTATATTCACCGCATCACAAACAACTATTGTTCTTGTGTGCGCCAGCTTTCCTTTGAATAGAGGAGTGGTAGGATGCTTTACGTAAAAGGAAAGTCAGCTTTGATCTCCTCAGTAATACGCCCTGGTCTTGCTGCGCAGGGATGGAGAAGGCTCATTGTCCAGCTCACTAAACAGTCACGCTGCTGACACTGGATGACCAATCAGTGGTATTAGTTCTAACCATTTTTTGGGAGTGGTTAATTGCAGTTTGTGAACAAATGTGTGTGTACACATGTGTGTTTTGTGGACAAGGTTAATGAAGAAAAGGACGAAGAATCCTCGGAAACGTTCTCTTTCTCTGAGCATTAAATCAGGAAATGCACTGAGACAAGGAGCTATTGTCATGAAAAGCTCAAGTGAGCAGGCAACATAGACACCTGTGTGTGTGTGTGTGTGTGTGTGTGAGTGTAAAGCCAGTGAACTTTTAAGAAATAATGCTACAGGGCTGAATCTGTGTTTGCAAACCAGCTGTGTTGACCCTGCACTGATTGGTTAAGTAAACATTAGATGCGCTATGAAACAGATATGTCCCCTATCCTATGTCATAGAAATGAGCAAACGGATGGATTAATAATCACACAGAAAAATAATCAATTTACTACAGTATGCTGTGCATTAATAAATGTACAATAATATATAATAGTATACTGCTCAGGTTGTTATGTAAAAAATCACATGTATCTCCCCCAGGCTGTCTATGTGTGTGTCATGGCATCAGTGTGCCAGACAGAGCCTTGGCTGGACTGTCGGTCAAGAAATGTAAACAGACACAGGGCTTTCTGTCATATGCCAGGAAGGGTCAGTCCCTTTTTGTGTTGTTAGGTATGTTTGGTCTTCTGTGACTTCGTTCCCAGAGGTGGTGTGTCCCCAGCTATCCAATAAAATGGCAGGAAACCGTACAAGCCTCAAAAACAAAAGATGGATGAGATAAAGCGACAGAAGTACATGTAAAAACAGAGAAAGGGATGACATATATACATTTCAAATACATTTTGGAGGTCGACACACTGCAGGAGAAGGCAGTACTGTTAAAAGTAACATGTCTAAGTGATTCCTAAAAATATTGAGAAGAAAATATTTGGAAAGTGAAGGAAACAATGATACCAGTGGTGCTCTCGCTCAGATTCCAGGAACAACATTGGAAATTTCTGCCCAAAAGGACACAGTGTTACAAACAGCTAAGATTCTGCCTCAGGCTCCCAGGCCTCTGGATGAGGATCAGAGCTAAAAGGGCAACCACTCACATGAGGGATGAGTGGATGAGGGATGAGTCTTTTTTGTTTGTTTATTATATATGTGGCCCTTCCATCCTCACAGCCTTGAAAGTAAATTGGCAGACTGATAAGAAATTGTATGGTCAGCCAAGACTTTTTCCTTTATTGTTTCATATCAAATTAAAAAGGTCTATAAAAATGTATCCCCAATGATTTATTTGCATTTGGAAGCCGTTGTGGGAACTCTCGATATTGTGCTACAAACAAGTGAGAATACAAGTGAAGGATGCCATTTTTATAGAGGGGTTGCAGAAACTTCAGGCGTGACAAGATTTAAAATTCTTCCTACATTCTTTGAAAATAAGGGGGGGGGGGACCTTTACATCAAACCAAAAACAGAGTCGAGGATCGTCAAGATTCACAATCAAGAGATGGTTACATATATGTAAATACAGAGGGTTTACATAGAGATGCAAAACACGAGTCACTCTCAGAAACAAAATAAACTGGTTAGTCGTTGGTTGGAAACCTCAATTGTGCCATAAAAAAATTATTTTTAATGTGTATCGGAGGAAAAATGCTGGGAAAAAGGCTTGTAAGACCTTACATGTAATGTTTTTGTGACATGATTTTGTCTCAACCTAACTGAGCATATTTTGGCACAAAGACCGACATGAAAGCGGTGACTGTATAGAGCTGCAGCAGAATACAACCAGAATAGATCAAACATTATAAAACAGTTACAATTTCTTTGTATGTTGACAATAACTAAATGCTAATGGAGGTCAGATAAATGCTTACTGATGATTGCAGCTTGTCTTGTTTTTCACACCACAAACATATCTGTATTTAGCTTTCTGTTGTATGTGTTTCTTTCTGTCTGACACCCTCTGCTCTCACAGACACATGGCATCTTCCTCTGTTTCTTTTAAAGCTTACTTTTTCTGTTGCTTCCAGAAAAAGTAAGCCAGTCTGCCATTCTGCAGACACACTGACTTACCTAAACAGTGGGAGAATACAGAATGTGCTCAGGCAAAATGTGAAAGAGAAAAGGTTTCACACAGAAATTGAAGTGTAAAGTTAGCTGGGTGATACAGTTTTATGTACCCCCTCTATATGTTCATTGTGTGTCTGAGTGTGTGTGTGCATGTGACGACAGACAAATTTTCACCTAGACATTGGCCCAAGGAAACAGAGCCCAAACTGTGCCATCTGGTCCTTCAGCCTGGAACTGACCAGTCAGCATTTAGCACCCTCCCCCCCACAATCATACCCACCCACACACTGACGGACAGGCCTGGGCTCTGTGCAGTCTCCCCATGGAGCCCTGATGGCCTTTGTGAGGCAGCCGTGCTGGAGGCGACAGGTTCCTCTGTGACATGCTGGATTCGTTATTTCTTCATTCAGAGTAGGATTTGGTGTCATCCTCCTATATCTGTGTATTTTAAGAATCCACTAAAGAGAAACTGGATTCATGTGTTTATCTGTATGCAGCAAAGACACCAAGCTTTAGACTGAATAAGACCAAATGTCTTTTTTTGGGCAAGGTTGGGATCACAGCCACTGGATTAGCTTGTTTCTGCTCAAAGAGCTTTGACTCTTCCAATTCTTTATGTGAACACACTTAAATCAAAGCTGACAGCTTACTCTGTAAGATTATATTAATAAGTGTAACTTGAATATGTTTTCTGTGTAAGTAACAACAGTTGTGTCACTGTTCAAATATTTCTAGTCCTGATAAATTTACTTACCAGGTTCATGCTGCCTCAAGGAAATAGCCACATCTACCATCTAAAAGATGGTGGATCCCCACCATCTCCCATCCGATCAGCTGTTATTAAGAAAGTTGACATGAATTGAATGAATATTTAAATTAAATAAGTCACAAAAGGTTTCGTTTTAAGTTTTAGTGACCCATTCATTTTTCTCCTGAGGTTATTGTGGTACTATACGCTCGATGGAACCAGAAAGCACTGGGTGTTCTTGACAGTATGTACTGTTGTTGTACATACTCGCTGCCGTATATACTTCCTGCCATGCCAAACCTGTGTGGCCCCTCCAGCAGACAATAACAAGGAAGGAAAAATACTCTCTTGACCTTCGCTTCTTTCCAGTTTATTTGCTCTAAACCACATACTGTACTAGATATGTCGACAAACCCCAATTCCAAGAAAGTTTTGACACCGTGTAAAATGCAAATTAAGAAAATATCATAAACCAATATTTTATTCAAAAGAGAACATTAAAAACTCTCTAAGGTGCTCTTTTTATGCCCCATCGTGTTAAATACCTGTTGCCAATTAACAGACTGAGTTGCAACATTTTCCTCAAGCTGTCTCTTCTTAGCACATCTTCCTTTTTCAGCCTTTTATTGCTTCTGACCTAACTTTTATATTTAGAAATGTTGCTCTCACCAGATTCAAGATGATTTGGTACGTTTTCTACGTTTAAAGGTGTGATTAAAATATGGGGTTTACACTATGTATGTTCAATGTACTGTATATATAGACCCAGCGCAAAAGTAATGTACATGTAAGCCAATGATTTTCAACATGGTCTGTATGAGATTACAAAGTGCAAACTCTGTGTCCACCCAGTTTGAGCTCTTCTAGAATTTCAGGTCATTCTTCCAACAGTAAACAGACTTGTGTGACATCTAATATTTCTTTGCTGACCTAGTTTCCTTTTATTGTTTGCTCTGCTGCGGTTGGCCCATGCTTTTGTGTCCTTTTATGTCTACCTTGGTTGTATAATGCTACGTAAACCTCTCTTCTGGAACAGCTTTCACAAGGGGACATCTCGCAATACTGGAAATTAGCAGAGGCTATTAGAGGGTAAAAAATGATGGTTCATTAGTTTTTGCATAAAGGACAAAGGTGGAAATTACAGCATGAGCACGAACATGTTGGAACTGTGATACATGTAATATACATAAACTGTGACCACTTAATCAGCTTTGCTGCCCAACTGCAGAAACATAGTCTTACATTCTCTTCAGAACATCGTGTACCTATTAATCCTAACTATTGTGGTATTGAAAGAATAATATACTCATCTGAAATGGGTGCGGAGAATTCCCAATGGCAAACTACTAAAAGGATAATGAGCTGGGAAGTGCTTGAAGATAGAGGAACTATTTATGCAGGCATTAATCATCACCACCTGGGGACCTGAAATTCAATGATTAAAACGCCAAAAGCTTTCAGTAACTGCTCTGCTAAACTGTCACATGGCTCTTCAGAATCAGTTCTACAGCTTCCCTCTGTTTCATTCTTCATCTTTTATCTTATCTGTTGTAAAAAGTATATAAGGTCATTTACCCTTCCTATGAGCTGGCAACGATCAAGATGAACGCGGCACATTGTCATAACAATCACTTGACCTGGGCTTCCTCATATGTGTTTGAATAGTGTCCACACAAATATTTGGCACTGAATATGCAGGCTCAGGAACATCAAGCACAACAGGAAGAGGGCTGCCTCACTGTAACAGCCTGTAGTATAGAAAGAGAAATAGCCAAAGTGCTGTTCTTCATGTAAATCACTTCCAGTAAGCGTTTGATTTAGACACACCTCTAAATGAAAATAGTCTAGGTGCTGTAAAACATAACGTCGTACTTGATGCATAAATTAGGTGAACACATCGGTAAGTTTGCCAAGGAGGGTAGATCTAGGTCCCCAGTTTTCTGGAAACTGCAGTGTGGCAACATTGACATGTAGCATATTTTAGTATAGGTATGAAATGTTCAAATGTTTTAAGCACAGCTTGAAAAGATTATTCTTATGGATAATGCTTTCTTCAGGAAAAGAGTATAGACAGTGTTGAGACCCTAAATAACCTATATCTGATACAACTTCATACTAAGCCAGCCATTGGCTGCTAGCCATCTCCACTTCAATTTTAGATGCAAAAAAGGGGAGATAAAAGAAAAGGGGGTATTTTTAGCATGAGTTCACATGGAAACCTTCATGCATTGGTTAAGTATAGCACAGTGAGGCTCTGTGACAACTTTTCTCCATGTATGACAGGCTAGCAGCCAATTTATGGAATTGTTCCCTACATGCTTTAGTAGCATAGCCCAAAGTATTACACCCAGAATCTAACAAAAAAAAAAAAGAATCTTTCCAGTCAACTAAAACACAATTTTTTCCTTATTTGAAAAAATCCTTTTATAAAGAATAATCATATTTGTGAATGCAATTACAAAATATCTGCCCCGTCTTTCCCTTTTTTATTTTAATTAGTGCTTTATGGATACAGTACATGGTTGTAGTGCAAGAGTTTGTTTTTTTTTGTTTCTTGTTCTGGTGTTTCTGGCACTGGTGAGTACATTGCACCTCACAGAGACTGACATGTAGTTGCAAACTTTTGGACCTCTGTAGCCAAGTAACGCTCCCCCTCCCTCCTCGTCTCCTCATACACTTGGGGTTTATTGGCTGAGTTTGCTTAACCTGCCTGAACTGCAGCATTTTCTCAGGACTCAGCCTTGTCTAGGGACTTATCTACCACAAAATCCAGACCAACCCACAGTGGAAAATTCCCTAAACCCAACTGTGACAGAAGGCCTTAAGAGATGGGAGTGGGGTGAAAAAAAGCAGAGGGTGTCGGGCACTGCGTGTGTGTGCCACATGACATTCATAGAGAGAAAAGGAGAAGAGAAAGGAAAACCACAGCTTTGGATGAGGAAAGAAAAATATAGGTAGAAGATTAGCTTTTTCAGAGAATTACAGAACAAACTCACAGGCTACAGTTCAAACTTTTCTTTTAACGTGTGATACAAGATGAGGTTGTGTTTCTATTTAATAAAAAATGTCCACCAAGCGTTCAAACTGCAAAATCTGGGATGTGATGTCTCTCAGATCTGTTACTTTCATACACTCTCCATCACACAATCACTCAAACCATCTTGTGTATACATTTCCAATTAAACATTCCACAGACGTATTGCACTAAATTCCATCCAAATGAAGAGAGAAAATGGCTGTTGGCTGTGGATGCTCTTTTCACAACAGTCCAAGTCAGTGAGAAAACCCCCCGCAGGAGGCCTATCTCATAAACAGATTGTTTATGTAGTCTACTGGGCTGAATAATAAGGTTTACTCATAGATATAAAGGGGAAAGAAGTTTTGTTTTTATTCCTTTATTCCTGCCTAAGTAAGGATAAAGTTGCACGCTTGCTTTGGCTGAAGTTATGGCCAGTGTCCTCAAAGTCACGTACAGTTGGGCGCGACCTCCCTATGTGAGGCGTTTCCTTTTCAACGAAATATCCCAAGAAGGGAGATGTAAGATAAATCAGGAAAAATGACGGAAACAGGGGGGAAATGAAATAAATGCTGACTTGTTGAGCCCCCATGCTGTTTCTAAGGTTGGGACTCTGTTCAACAAAACACATAGTTTTATACACCCTGACCTGACTTTTGGGTGGTATCAATTTCATAACATGCTATGTTCTAGGAAGGCATATCTATGTGCGTGTGTGTGATTTCATGGAGCCCGATACAGTACAATACCCACTCTCTAGCCAAAACACAGAGGGTGGGACACACACTGGCTCTGTGGTAAACGTCACATACAGCGAACCGGTGGACGTGATTTTACACACTCGCTAAACGGACGGGGCACTTCCTCCTGTGTGCCCTCTTTTCCTGAACTTAGAAACATTGGCCCATATGAAGCACGGTGCAACATGTACACACTCTCATCTGCATGCATAACGCAACCCCTGCATCAATCGCATCTCACGCCTGATTAAAACAGAAACACATTTTGCAAGGGTGAAGAGACATTTTAAAAGTGGGGGGGAAAAAAAGGGGAATTTAGATTTTTGAAAGCAAAAGATTTTTTCAAGAGAAAGTCCATCCGCACTATATCCTACAAGCACCAAATTTTAAAGCTTTAGTCAAAATGGATCACTGTTTCTTATGTGGTAAATTCTCACCCACTCTCTTTATTAGGGCATCAAATACTGCTGTTTTATTAAAGATTTTAGCATCTCTTAGATACACACAAGGTGTGAGATAGCTGTTTTGTCAGAGTGAAATTTTTTAATCCAGATTTTTGGCTCACATAGCTCTAGTGAAGGCAAGGTCCAATCATCCGAGCAACAGCTTTGAAAAAGGCTGAAATTTCTTAAGTGCTTTCAGGCTACATTTATAGACACCAATTCCAAATCGTGATTTCCAAAAAGTGGATATATCAAATATCAACTTTTGCATGCAAAAAGTAATATTTCACTTGCCCTTTTCTCCAATGGGTTATCAATAACTTCCACCTTATTGTATCATTTTTAAAAACTACTGTATGTTTGTCCTTGGGACAGTTTACAGTTTGTTGGGAGCATTAACCTCCATATGAGGCAGTTAAGCATTTGTTCACTTTTCTTACGTCAGCAAATCAGACATAAATTCAAGTCAGCGTAAAACAGTCACTTCTCAGTACGTACTGTACACTTTGCATGACGCACAAAACACAGCAGACAGACTTTGACCATGTGTGTCACCCTCTGTGAGGTATAAAAAGGTGTAAAAATGTAACCTTGGCAACTAGAAAATGTAACTTGAAATCTTTATTTTTCAGGGGAATGTTTTTTTTATTTTTTTTATTTAACCTTTCTTTAACCAGGAAATGGTCCCATTGAGTTACAATAACTCTTCTGCCAGGGAGTCCTGGCCAAGAAGGCGGCTTAAAAAAGTTACATTACAATAAAACACAAGAGACAAGACAAAACCACTACTACATCACATCTAAACAGAAGTAAACATATTAAAAACTGAGTATACACAGACACTAAAAAACAGACAGCATACAAGACACTGGCATCAGACCTGTTCTGTCATATCAGACCCAGACCCTTAACCTCTAAAACCCAGACTTTGAAAATGAAAACACTTTGAACGACTCTGGGATTGAAAATGATGAATGAATGTGCAACGTGCGTGTTAGAAAACAACAAAATAATTTCCAATCTGAATGAGCAGTTGTGACAAACTCAACTGGATATTTTGAATCTTAGGGTTATTGGGTACATATGTATGTGTATATACCGGTATATATATAGTTGGTCAACTGCAGTTGGTATTTACTAAGCTTTTGACATATTTTCCTTAACCTCATCTGACCTGTACTTTTTTGCACTTTAAAGTTGAGCACACACACTAATCCGACCTTTCAGCAAAGAGTGAAGCAAAAACGGACCACAACATACATTTCTAAACATGATATAATTCCTATTTATGAGACATTTATATTGGATCTCTGTTTATTCCATATTTGTGTGGTTTTCGTACAAATTTTGGATTCTCCAAATGTGATTTAAGTACAGGTTGTAACAATCATGTTTTCATTTTCAAAGAGCTTCTGACAGACGTTGACTAATGAGTAAATACCAAAAGGTTTCCTCTATTTGTGTCAACAGCATCCGAAAGAAAAAAAATCTTGCCAACATTACCATCCTTCAGTGCTCTCAAACTGATCCGTGAAAGGGCCGGTGTGGCTGCAGGTTTTTGTTCCAACCCTGCAGCAGCACAGCTGACTTGTTTCATTCAGTAAACTGAACTGGTTAAGACCTTCAGTGCAGACAGCTCAGTTGATTGAATGAAACAAGTCAGCTGTGCAGCAGCAGGGTTGGAACAAAAACCTGCAGCAACACCGGCCCTTTCAGTTTGAGACCACTGCCATACTTACATTGACAGCCTTTGATAGTGATACTTTTCACCTCTATGAAGAAGTGATAGGAACCATCTTCGTTCCCGTTCAGATTCAGATTTCTCACCAACCAGCAGTTGGTCAACTCCAGTCCTGCTTGCAACCACTTGGCCACCCTTTTACCCTCCGCACATCACAGGACCAAACGGTGGCTGCCAGGACTCAACACACATCACTGCCTTTGGAAACAACTTCACCCTCTGTGTCAAAGGGGCTCTCCCAGGTAACGGGGCATGATGCAACAGTGACTGGCCCGGTGTTGCCAGATTTGTTGCACTCAGGGAGGTCCAGCTGGTCAACTCTTTCACCACAGTGGCTTGTGCCACATTTCTTATTTGGCAAGTGCTACAAAGCTGTGAACTTTGTGATTGAAACACAGAGATGTCTCACTGAACTAATGAACATGAAAGAAGAGAAATTAAATTACCAGCTGTTGATTCATATCGTGTATGCAGCCATCTTCTCCAGGTCCTCTTTTCTGAGTGCTCTGTTGTTGTTGCTAGGGTCGGAGTGAGCGCCAATCCTCCACTTCTTATCTGCAGCTGCAAACCTTTTGAAGAACTGTAATTGGAGGGGGAAAAATAGAGCATTTAGGAAGTCTGATCTCAAGCAGTGATGCTTCCAAACATTGTTTCCTACATCTCACCTCATAACAAAATGTGGGCTATGATTGCCACCCTGTGGGAAAACCATGTCACTACACTTTAATCACAGACATTCTTCATAAACTGCAGCAACTCATAATGTAGAGAGAAAAAAAGGTGTAGTGCTGCCTAAAAGCTGGTGTACTTTCATTATGAAGGAAAGGGGTTATACATTACATATCTGTAAGTGGAAAAACTACCCGAACTAGAATGCTCTGTGTAATATTGTGTTTTATGTATTATTGATTTGATTTCCTCAATTAAGTCAAGTGTTGCAATCAAATTCAACTGTGTTTTCCTATATTCATTTGTAGATTTTCATTTTCATGTAGATATTCACTTGATTGCTTTTAACTGTGTTTTAATTTTTATCTTTTAAATGCCTTGTCTTTATGTAAAGCACATTGAGTTGCCTGTGGTATGAAATGCGCTACATAAATAAAGATGCCTTGCCTTGCCTTGCCTTGCCTTGCCTTGCCTTGCCTTGCCTTGCCTTGCCTTGCCTTGCCTTGCCTTGCCTTGCCTTGCCTTGCCTTGCCTTGCCTTGCCTTGCCTTGCCTTGCCTTGCCTTGCCTTGCCTTGCCTTGCCTTGCCTTGCCTTGCCTTGCCTTGCCTTGCCTTGCCTTGCCTTGCCTTGCCTTGCCTTGCCTTGCCTTGCCTTGCCTTGCCTTGCCTTGCCTTGCCTTGCCTTGCCTTGCCTTGCCTTGCCTGTCTATTGTATGCTACAGCCTTTCAATGAACACATTATACAGCACAAGACCAGATCTTCACTAACTGGATGAGCACATCGTTTGCTATCAAAAAAGCAGTCTAAGAAAACAGGTATGAAACAGTGTGAAACTTGCATCGTCCCCCTTTTCATGTATGGGGTCTCTCCGAGTACTCCGGCTTCCTTCCACCTTTTCAAAAACATTCATCATTCTAAACTGATTATAGGAGTGAGTGTGAGCGTGCATGGCTGTTTGTCTCTGTGCTGGCCCTGTGATAGACTGGCAACCTGTTCAGAGTGTATCTCACCTCTCACTTAATGGCAGCTGCCGTGAGCCCCCCTGTGACCCTGAAGAGCATTAAGAAGATATAGAAAATGGATAAACTGAAATGAACTGAAGTGAGGCGAATATGTTTATGTCATGGTTAGCACTGTTTTCTCAAAGGAAACCCAAAGCAGGCTGTTTAATTACAACTACGAGTAATGTTCCCAATACGGCCACCGTCTGGTGACACCACGCAGTCTTCTTCTTTTAGTCACTTCAAGGCACTCAATAGCTGATTCACACTGAATGTATGCAGCTTTTCAAAAGATTCATCCATAATGAGTTAAGGTCCAAATGGTTAAAAACTGATATCTAATATTTCGAGCATGATCTCTCCACAAACATCAATTTGCCAGAAGTTTTGTCACCAAAATTTCTGGTTATTTATCATAGTGACTTAAAGTGATGATCGACAAGAGAGGTTATCTGTTTGAATCTGGGCTGGTTATTCTAAATTGACTGTATGTATGAACCCGTATGGTTGTTTGTCTGTGTGATGGACTGACAACTATTCCAGGGTGTTGTCTAAGAAAAGGTCCGGTCTCCCTGCAACCCTGATTGGGATAAAGCTTTTGGAAAATGAGTCGATTAGTGCATTTAATTTGTGATTGTACAGTGAAGAATAAGTATTCAAGTTCAACACACACTCTTCTGAGGATCAGAAATTCTCTCCTGTGGTGGCATAGACCCTTTGTGCTTTCTGTGTGTTCCAAACTGACACACCAAGTATCGAGTTGTTTATAAGAAACTATGATGAATGGTAAACTGCCTTGGAGTAGGGGACATGTTTCCTCATTTACTTTACATGAACTTATCTTCTGCAGAACTCCACATCTGAGCAAATCCTTTTTCCATTTGCTAAACAAACCCATCTCAAAGTCCCTCACGATCCACATTACAAAATGCTTCACTAAGATTAGAAACACTTGTACAGTCTAACTCAGGAAATGATTTTTAAGGCGAATGTCATTTCAAACTTTATGAAAGCTGTTTTTGTGCTGTAAATGATGTAATAAAGTAATACAAATACATAAGATTAATGAGATCCTCCCCATGTTAGTCCACCATTTCCAATTAACTGCAGCCTGTCATCTTTCAGCAGCTGTTACCTCTGCCTACCTGTTACCTGAGCAATCAGTTTAAATCGGTTCCTGCTGCACTGTGGATCATATAAAAGCATATCCTGCAGGTTCATATCATTGTCAGAGAGTTCTGAGCTTGGTGTTGCTACAGTTAGTCAGGAGCAAAGCCCAGGCAAGCTTTCAGGAGACCCATTTTTAGCTGCAACAGAATGCGGTGAGAACATTTTAATCAGTGGTGTTTCTAAAAGATGGCTCTAATTCTAGGTTACCTCAAATGATTGGGGTGGAGGGGAAAAAAAAAAGTCTCATTATGTGTAATAAGCTCTAGAGGTTATGGGGTTAGGAAAATAAATAAATTACTATGACCTTCATGTCTACAGGGTGTTGTGGATTTCCTGTTTCCTGATTGGAAGCATCACCTGCTTTCCTCAAGGTGGTAGGATTAATCATAGTAGCCAAATTGACCAGTTCAGGCTGACTTGAGATGATCATGAATGTTGACTCTTGCTGAACTTGATTCTTTTTACCATACTCTTACATGTGGTATTCACCTTCATGCTACAAGATCAATCCAAGCCAACCTACCAGAGACATGCAAGGCAGTATAGTCCTCAGGCCATTTTACAATTTGCATGCAGGTTACTCTCACGACCACTCGTCTTATTCTTTTAGAAAGTAATTATTGTATTTGCCTGCATAAGTATAGGACCCCATGGGCACACTCGCAGGAAGAGCACAGTTTCGTTTAGAGGAGGTTTATGAACTTCAGACAAGAACGCAAACTGGTATGTTAGGTCAAAGTTCTATTTGATATAACTATTCACTTACGAAAATGATAGACTGAAGTTAATCTTTCTGTCCAAATTCAGTCACAGGATGATTTGTAAGCCTCATACGTACATACTGTAGGTTTCAGTGTTGGTTAAGATAACTGAAAAGTAGCACCATGTGTCAAAGAAGCTGCCAGTGTTGGTGACCTGTTGAAACCTAAAGAATGTGAGTTGACTTATTATATAGTATCTTCACACTCAGTGTCACCAACCGCACATATCTAATGTCTATATTCTAACATAACAGTATTTTAATATGAACAGAAAGGAAAAAATGGGTAACTAACTTACATATGTCATTTTACAACTTTTTTTGAAGAGCCCAATTTTTGCTGTATCGGGAGTTTCCTATGATTCCTTGCGGCAGGTAGCAGTTTACCTGAGGGTCACACGTAATTTGGAAGTCAGAACGCAGCACTGGAAATAATAATCCAGCCTTGATACTACCCCTCAAGTGAGCGTGTAAAGTACATGTTAACGACAAATGAAAAGAACAAAAATGTAACAAATAGTCATAAATCTGCCATTGAATTCTTCTCTCAGCTAATTGGAAAAGCTGAAGTGAGCAGTAGTGTCCATGCTTTGGTCTAAGGGTGTGGTTGAATAATTATTTTTGTTTAGAAAGGTTCCTAACTTAATGAAAAGATCCAGAAGTATTTAAGTTGGAGCCATGATAAGAGCTTAGCATGTATTCACTTTATGTGCTGAGCATCCAGTCAGAACTGCATATCTTCTATTTTTTTGTTTTTTTCCATCTTTGTGTATACAAAACCTTCATCAGCCTGGCTACATTATGTCACACCCATGGACTCACGTTTTTAGTTTCATGTTTTAGGTCATGTTTGTGTGTCACTCCATGTTTAGTTTTTGCCATTTTAGTTTCCCTGCACTCGGTTTATTAGTTCACTCACTTCACCTGTGTTTTTTCCCTCAGCTGCACTCACTCCCCAATCACTCTCACTCCCTATTTAGTTTCCTGCCTCCCCTTTCAGTTTTGCCGGATCTTTGTTGTTGCTGTTAGTTCTCATGCCACGTTGCCACGACTAAGTTAAGTATTTATTCCATGCCATGTCAAGTGATTTTGTTTTGTTTTTGTTCACAACTACGTTTTTTCCGGCTCAGCCGTGTTTTATGTTGGTACTTTGTTTTTGCTATTAAAAAAATCAACCTTTTTTTTTTGTAAGTCCGCATCCGTGTCCACCCTTCCACACCACAACCTGACACATTACTGAAAAGAAACCTGGGACTGTTCCCTTTATTCTATATTCCTGATGAATATCAAGCAGTTCTTGCGCTTTGAGGGACTTCATTATCAGTATAGCTATTATACTTATATTTTGAATTGAAATGTTGGATGGCTGCACGGTGGTGCGTTGGTTAACACCGTCACCTCTAAGCAAAAAGGCTCCTACTGGGGCCTTTGTATGTGGAGTTCGCATGTTCCCCCTGTGCATGCTTGGATTCTCTCCAGGTACTAAAGCGTCCCAAAAGCATGAATGTTAGGTACATTGATTATTCTAAATTGACCTTGTGTACATGGCTGCTTGTCCCTGTGTTGACCCTGTGATAGGTTGGCGAACTGTCCAGGGTGTACCCTGCCTCTCACCTGAAGGCGATGCTTGATTGGACAAAGCATATATTAAAGATGGATTAATTCAACTGAACTGACATGAAGTTATATTTGTGTAACTATTAGCACTATTTCTTCACTGCAAAAAGGTTCTCAGTTTAGATCTGGGCTTGTGGTTATAAATTAACGCATGTATGAATGTGACGATGTATGGCTGTTTGTCCTTGGGATAACCTTTCCAGGGTGCTCTCTGCATCCTGCCCCATTATAAATGAGTTAAGTCCCAGTCTTCACCTTTTCAGAGAGCATTGATTACAGTGGTGAAAGTTCAACTGCTTTGAAGAAGGGTATATGGTTCCTCTCTTTACATCAACTTGTCTTCTTTGAAACTCCACAAATGAGCTAAACTATTCAGTATCTCCAAAACAGGTTTACGTCAAAGTCCATTATTTTCCACAGTATCAAATGCTCCAATAACACTGGGACAGTTTAACTTTCAGAATAATTATTAAGGTCAATGTCATCCAAAATCTTCATGAAAGCTGTTTTTTTGCAGAAAATGGTTAGATAAAGTAATGAACCTCTCTAGTTACAATATGTAAAACAGATAGGATAAATGAGATCCTCCTCCTATTGGTCCTTGTTTCCAAGTGACTTCAGCCTCTCAGTAGCAGCTGTTGCCACTGAGCAATCAGTTTAAATTGCTTTCGTCTGCACTGAGGATCATATAAAGCTCTTGCAGGTTGGAATAGTTTTCAGGTTTCTGAACTTTCTGAACTTTGTGCTGGTGCAGTTAGTCAGCAGCAGGTCTCAGACAAGCTCTAGTTCTATCCTGTTTTCAGCAGTTCCATCAAAATGAGGCGAGAATTTTTTAATTTTTGGTCTACAGCAATGTTTCTAAAAGGTAGCTTTGATCCTGGATTACCTCAAATATTTTAGGGGGGGGTAAAAACAGCTTGTAACAATTGTAGTGTTCCATTATGACTGCATTTTGGGTGAAGCCACTTGTCTCAAATGTACAGTAACCTTCATGATGTTCATGTGTCTACAGGGTGTTGTGGATTTCTTGTCTGCTGATTGGAAGCATCACCTGCTTTCCTCAAGGTCATTTGGTTGTCTCACAACTATCATCTAAAATATGTCAAAATGATTACAACTTTGAAGATCAACTACATAATTGCCCCAATGTACAAAATGGCAAGTGTACAAGTTTTTATGTATTGCCACTTTGATCCTCTAAACTATCTTAATAATGTAGGTAAAAATTCCAACCTGTATAAAAGTGGCTGTAACTTAAAGGGGATAGAGAATCAAAATCATCTTTTTCACGTTTTTGGTGTTAGTTCTGAGTCTCCCCGCTGTGGGGAGTACACACGAAGTGCCAGCAAGTGTCAGAACCTCTGTTTCAAGTACTCCCCCTTTTTTTGAATTGCCGCCAGAAAATGGGCCAATCCGTGTTTGAGCATTAAGTGACGTATCTTTTGGCGCAATCGCCCCCCCACACCCAAATCCAGAGCCACCCCCTTTCAGACACGTCCCTTCAAAATTAATTATTTATAATGTTGTGCCCACCCATTCCCACCTGGAAGAGGAGCAATGGCGAGAAACAAAAACAGGTGTGCCTTCCAAGGCTGTGATAGCGGACTACGATCGTTACATATTCTTCCCCCGGAAAGCAATGTTCGCGATCAATGGCTTTTATTTATTTTTAACAGCATCCCCAACCGCCGACTTTTCCTTTGCTCTGCGCATTTCACGGAGGAGAGTTTCACAAACCTTACACGATTCCGAGCAGGCTTCAGTCGGAATTTAATGATCAGTAGGGTCAGTTCCGACTTTGCAACAAAATCAACCCCAGCAATCAGTACAGCCTGTAAATATCACATTTTATTTTGTTTTAAATGTGTGTTGTGCCATATTCCAACCGAATAGCGCCAACACCTACCTGCATTTCATAATGAGGTTGCCAGATAAGCTCTGAAACGACGCCAATAAGGGAAAAAGACGCATTCTAAACCCAGCATAGTAACAGCTGTTTCAGAGAGCCTTTTAGGGAGGTTCTGAGCCATTACAGACCCAACCATTTTTTTTTGGGCTACATATCACGTCACAGAACAAGGATTAATGCCCCATTCAACCTTTCTCTATCACCTTTAAGAAAGTGAGTCTCTCATGGCTCTGATACTTGGGTTTCCGGTTCAGCTGCTCTTTATCTCATTTCCCTGCTTAAACGAGCTAAATTCCCCTCCAAACTTTTCTCTCTGCGTCTTATTCAAATCTCAGTTGGGGCCTTTCTGAGTAGAGTCTGCAGTTAGTTCAACCTTCTTCCATTGTCCAAAATTATGCATTTTGGTTTAATTGGTTACTGTAGTGGCCATTTGTCCATAAAAAACAAATTAAACTTAAAGCAAACAAAATCAAAAGACCACTGATGCACCATGGGGATGTGGTTTAACGCAGGCAAAAGATGATGAATGTCCAAAAATTAATTCTTGCGTTTTTCTGAAGATTTATTTCAAAAACAATAAAACAAACAAAAGAACAAAGAAAACCTACTGCTCTCTCCCTTTCCCTGGTAAAAACCATTGGCCCACCCCAGTGCATGCTGGTACTCCAGGTGCCTACCTACATAAATAGACTCAGGTGCCCAGTGTGACCCAATTAACAAAATATTCAAAACAAATAACTAACAAAGAATATTAGCAAGAAAAATCTAATCTAAATAAAGCACTGAAATGAATCAAATAAAGTTACTCATAATTAGTAAATTAAATTTACAACTAGAACCAAAAAACAAAAGCTAACTCTACAAATAGCTCCTACATTCCGGCCCCTAATTGTGCATAATATCACAATTACAGTTCTCTACAAAAAGGAGCTAATTCTGGATCTACAACTACAAGACAGATCTATTCTATACGTCATATAAGCTCTAAATGGACCATCTTCCTGATGAATCTGCAAAATAAAGCACATATTAATTAGAGAGAAATAGAGATAGAGAACGAGAGTCATGATGTTAGACTGCTGCTTCCATTAGTAGACAGAGCTTCATCACAGGTCTCTCCAGAATACTGGTCCTTGTTTGAAGACGCACAGTGCGTACCAGGCCCTTTGCATCTGGTCTGATGTCCAAAACTTTCCCCATGATCCAAGATCCTCTTGGAGCTGAGGCATCTGCGACAAGAACAATGTCTCCAGGAGCGAGGCTTTTCCTTGGCCTTGTCCATTTTTGTCTTCATTTCCAAAATGCCTTTTTTGGAGATGGTTTTTAAATCCACTTTTGAGTGAGGTGATTTCAGCTTCAAACTTGTGCTTTTGAACATACAGAAAGATGGACTCATCTGCTGTCACAAGATCTTCAGGAGTCAGATTTTTCCCTTTGAGTGTGACTTTAAAGTTCTGAACTTTCCTGTCCACCTCTTGTTCTTCATTAAGGCCTGCAGAAGCACTAAACTCCTTCCTCTTTTGTGCCAATGTCATGAGCGCTGCTTTGATTTTTAAAAACCAAGCTACAGACGTTTTTAACTTATTCCAGGATGAAAAATAATTGATCAGCTGGCTGGTGGCCTTTTCCACATCCTTGACAATAGCATTCACTGTCAAGTCCCTTTTGACCTCTGGGTCATCGTCAGAAACCACATCACAATCTCCTTTCAGATTAGGCCATTCCTCCTCTGGTTTGGAGAGAAACTCAGGTCCATTTAACCATCTCCTGCCTGTCAGGAAATCCTGAGCTTTCATCCCTCTTGATGCTTCATCTGCTGGATTTTCTTTTGAAGCCACATATCTCCACTGCTCAACATCTGAAGCTTCTCTGATGACAGAAGTTCTGTTTGCCACAAAAGTGTGGAATCGTTTGGTCTCATTTGCGATGTATTTAAGAACTGTTGTGCTGTCTGTCCAGAAAACTGATTTCTCCAGCATAAGTTGCAACTCCTTCCGTAGCATTTTGTCAACTCGAACAGCAAGAACTGCAGCTGTGAGTTCCAGTCTTGGGATTGTGGTCTGCTTGAGGGGAGCAACTCTAGCTTTTCCCAAAAGAAATGCTACATGTATCTCATCATCCTTTTCCAGTCTCAGGTAAGACACAGTTCCATATCCAACTTGACTGGCATCAGAAAAGTGGTGAAGCTGTGCTGAAACTGGGACTCCAAAGTCTCTGGGTTTAATACAGCGTTCCACTTTGAATTCATCCATTTTTTGAAGATCCTGGAGCCATTCAGACCATTGTTTAGAGAAGGCATGGGGAATTACTTCATCCCACTTCAGGTTTCTCCTGCAGAGCTCCTGTAGCAACAATTTGGCTGGCATACTGAATGGGGCCAAAAATCCTAAGGGGTCATAAAGAGAGCTGACCACTGAAAGAATGCCTCTTCTGGTCTGTGGTTGTTCTCGAACTGAAGTTCTGAACTGAAACATATCAGTCCCAATGCACCATTGTAGCCCTAGTGCTCGCTCTGTTGGAAATTGATCAACGTCCAAATCCAGCTTCATCATTTTATTTGCTCTCCTCTGTGACTGACAGCAGCACAGTACGGCTGTTGCTGATCCATTTTGAAAGAGCAAATCCTCCTTTTTCACAGAGAGCAGTCAAATCCTTGATCATCTGTACTGCTTCTACGTCTGAAGACATCGATTTCAGGCAGTCATCCACATAAAAATTATGTTTCACTGTATTGATCACTTCAAGTGGGAAATGCTGTGCATTGTCTTCTGCTGTTCTCCTCAGAGCATAATTTGCACAACTTGGTGAGGATACAGCACCAAACAGATGAACTCTCATGCGATGTTCCTGTGGCGACTGTGCAGTATCACCATCTGGCCACCAGAGGAAGCGGAGAAAGTTGATGTGTTTATCTGGGACATGTACTTGATGAAACATGGCTTTGATGTCCGCCATTACAGCAACATGTTCTTGCCTAAATCGAATGAGGACTCCAATGACAGTATTAGTCAGGTCAGGTCCCTGCAAGAGTTGGCAGTTCAGTGATGTCCCTTTATATGTTGCTCCACAGTCAAAAACAACTCTAAGTTGGCCTTTTCTGGGGTGATAGACTCCATGGTGGGGAATGTACCACACCTTTCCCTCAGTTTGTTTTAGTTCATCAGCAGGCACCACTTCAGCATATCCTTGAGCGATCATGTCATTTAAGAATGCAGCGTATTCCTCCTTAAATGTGCTGTTCCTGTCAAATTTTCTTTTCAGGCTTTGAAGGCGCTGTTCTGCAACACAGCGATTATTCGGCAGGACACAATCCTCCTGTCGGAAAGGTAAGTCAATACAATAATAACCTTCAATCATCTCTGCTGTGCTGCTTACAACATTCATGAACTTGACATCTTCTCTGGACATTTCAGACTGCTCCTCAGCTGATCTCTCATTAAAATCGTGGTTATATTGTTGAACCAACATGTCTTGAAGATGTTCAATGGAGATTCGGTTGGCTGTTACAGCAGGGCGGCCACTTTTACAGCTTGTGCCACGAAGTGGACCATTAATAACCCAACCGACCCTGGTTCTTATTGCATAGGGTCCTTCATCTTGGCTGTTTATTACCTCCCAAGGCTCCATTACTTTGGGGGCATCGGTTCCAATTAGGAGGTCTACATCTGCCTCAATGTCATGGACCTTTACATCCTTCAGATATGACCATTGAACAAGATCCTCTTGTCGAGGGATATTGAGTGAGGAGACCGGCATGGATCTCTGTGTTAAAACATCAGGTAACTGGATGAAATCGTTCATGTCCACAGCAGACACCTCAAGACCTGACAAAATGTGAGCATTTACAATTTTCTTTTGTCCCATTGTTCTCATCAAAAAACTTGTCTTTTTACCACTAACATTTAATTTTTTTGCCAGGCTCTCTGTGCAAAATGTTCCTGAGCTTCCAGGGTCCAGAAAAGCATATGTCCATAGAGTCTTGTTACTCTTGGGGCTCCTAACTTTAACTGCAACAACAGAAAAGATAGAATCATCTTCAGCACCGGCCCCAATATGACCACAGGTCTGACACATTACGGTAGAAACACTTGGAAGGCTCGCAGTCTGTTGTGATTGTTTGGAGAATGTACCTTTATCCTGCCGCTCAATATGAAGGATTCCTGGGTGCTTTTGGTTACACACGCTGCAATCCAAGCGACTGCGACAGTCTTTGCTCATGTGGCCTACTTTCAGGCAACCAAAACATATTCCCTTTTCCTTGATGAAATTAATCTTATCCCGATGTAATTTCATTCTAAACTGAGAGCAGTTATCCAGTAAGTGACTACTTTGTGAACAAAACAGACAACTTTGAATTGAGGAGGGCTTGATTTTATTTCCTATACATTGAGTCATGTCTCCTTCCTTTATGGTGGTTACATTGGTAGCAAAACTGCTTTCCTTCTTCCTTTGCATGAAATGGCTGGTCTTGAAGGACTTGGATTTGGTAGGTGGCGAGTCTTGAATGTTGCCAAAAAGCGGATCAGAGGCAATTTTGACTTGCTTTTCAATAAAAATGACAAGATCGACAAATAGTGCTCTCTGACCTTTTTGCTCAAGTAGGTTACAAGCAACATTCCTCCATCTTTCCCTTAGCTTGTACGGAAGTTTCATGATGATGCTTCTCATGTTAGAGGGCAAGTCCAGCTCTTTCATTTGTGTCATTTGCTCTGTTAAATTTGAACATCCTCGTAGAAATAGAGAAAACGACTGTAATGCTTTAACATCCTCACTTTTAACAGGTGTCCAGTTAAGAATCTTTTCCATATAAGCACTTGCAATTTTGTATTCATTTCCAAAATGCTCTGCGAGAAGAATTTTGGCCTTGTTGTATCCCATCTTTGAGGGCAAGTGTTGGCAACTGTGCACTAAGTTCTTTGGTTCCCCCCTGGTGTATTCTTCAAGAAAATGTAAACGATCACTCCAGTTAGTTGTTTTGTCCTCTACTCCATTTTCAAAAGCTCTAATGAAAGCCCTGAAGTGAAGAGGGTCTCCATCGAACACGGGGATATTTCTTGATGGAAGCATAGAGCTCAGGTTTTGTTGAACTAGCAGAGCAGCGATGTCATTTTGTCTCTGCATAATGTTTACAATTTCATCTTGAGAGCCATTTGTCAGAGAATGATATTGAGGGTGTACCAGACCTGCTTGATTTTGATCAGCAGCCGATCTAAATCGAATTGGATCATCAACATCCAAAAACATCTCATCCCTTCGTGTTTCTCGGATTTGTTTAGGCCTAACAACTTGTGGTTGAGGTATAACAGGCACATCAATAACATTAATCCTTTTATCGAAGGTTACTGGTACAAAAATGTCAGCATCAGGCTTCAATACATTTGATCTTTGAGAAATGTTCCTTTCAAAATAAGAGTTCATCCCGTCTGAACGTTTTGAGCCACACACAGATGAATTATTCTCCAGAACATTAAGTTTTGCACTTGTTGCAGCCAGTTCAGTTTCAAGTTCCAGTTGTTCCTTTTCTTTCCTCAGCTTTTCCACTTCAGCTTCGATTAAATGTTTCTTTTTTAGAGCAGCAACGCGCTGCGTCAGCGCTGCCTTTTCGGCCTGGGCTTTAATGCGCGCTGATGCGGTCGAGGAGGTCCGTGATAGCTGGGAGTGTGGTTTTACTGAGCTTCCCTTGACACTTGACACATTGGAAACGCTATCATCAGGATTTATCTCATCAGTGGCACCTTGATCATCAGGAGATTCAACATTTTGATACACATATGGGTGCCCCAGTTCGGAAAGCCAGTGTTTTACAGTTTCAGTAAAATCATTCAACTTTGTCATCTTTGCCTCGAAGTATTCACATTGTCTTTTAATTTCATCTTGTGGCAAAGCTAAGTTTATTAAAGATTCATGCAGCTCTTTTGCGTCTTGACAACACTGGATAAGATTTGCAAGCTCCAAATTCACAGAATTGACATTTTCTCATTTGATTCCATTAACGCAGTGATTGTTTCCACAGATTTTTTTGCTTGTTTGAATTTTACACTCCTTTTTTCCTGACTCATTTCTATAAAGAAGCACAATCCTTTATGAGTGAGTTTTATATTCCTTTTAGCTGGCAACATTTCAGCCTCTTTCGGTGTATCAGACATTTTACTGATTCTTTCAACACTGCTTGTTGTGCGTAATGGTGACGTGCGGCAATTCAGCGCCGTTCAAACTTTTCCGGTTTGATATGAAATACTGACTTTCAAACTCCACTCGTTTGTCTGTTGTCCAATACAGCAGTAGTATTACATACCAGTTTCCATGCAGTGTGAAGGCTGAGCACTTTTGTTCATCTGAGCCGCCGGCAGTGTCTCGTTAATGTTGATGACAAAAGGTGTTGAACAAAGCAATCCATGCTGATCATCAGTCCATAATCCAAGGAAATCCAATCTATCCAATGATTAGAATATAATCCTTCCTTTGAGTCCAAGGGCAGGTTTTTACTTGATTGTAGTGGCCATTTGTCCATAAAAAACAAATTAAACTTAAAGCAAACAAAATCAAAAGACCACTGATGCACCATGGGGATGTGGTTTAACGCAGGCAAAAGAAGATGAATGTCCAAAAATTAATTCTTGCGTTTTTCTGAAGATTTATTTCAAAAACAATAAAACAAACAAAAGAACAAAGAAAACCTACTGCTCTCTCCCTTTCCCTGGTAAAAACCATTGGCCCACCCCAGTGCATGCTGGTACTCCAGGTGCCTACCTACATAAATAGACTCAGGTGCCCAGTGTGACCCAATTAACAAAATATTCAAAACAAATAACTAACAAAGAATATTAGCAAGAAAAATCTAATCTAAATAAAGCACTGAAATGAATCAAATAAAGTTACTCATAATTAGTAAATTAAATTTACAACTAGAACCAAAAAACAAAAGCTAACTCTACAAATAGCTCCTACAGTTACTGTTTGTCCAAGGTGTACCCTGCCTCTTGCCTGAAGACAGCTGGGATAGGCTCTAGCCTACCCACAACCATAAAGCAGATATAGAAAATGATGGATGGATTAACTTAATATACCTGAACTGGACTGCGGCAGCTATGTTGGTGTAACAGTTAGTACTGTTTCCTTGCCGGAAGAAAAGGTTTTCGATGTGAATCTGGGTTGACCGTATGTGTGAGTGTGACCAAGAATGGTTGTTTGTCTCTGTGATGGCCTGACAACTATTTAAAGGAGTGCTTTGCCTCACTCAATGACAATTGATATAGGGTTTAGTATTCTCCCACAACCCTGATCAGGATAAAGGAGGTGTGGTAAATTAGTTGATAAGTGTATTCAATTTGTTATTGCAGGGTGTTTTGAGTTCAACACACATTCCTCTGTGGCTCAGAAATATTCATTTATGGTGGCGTAGGCCCTTTGTCCTTTTTGTGTGTTCCAGTTTGACACTCCAAGTATTAATTCAATCACAGGAAGCTGATTACAATATTGAAATGTAACCTGCTTCAGTGAAGGGGATATGTTTCCTCATCCATTTTACATCAACTTATCTTCTGAAGAACTCCATAACTGAGCAAGTCCCATTCAGCATCTCCTCAGCTAGTATGAGTCATGAGTCAAGGCTCCACTTAGATCTACAGTTCAACTCCCCCAAAAATCATTAGGTGAAAAATGTTCAAAATGTCCTGCAGGTCAAAGTCATTGTCTGTGTTCTGAGCTTTGTGTCGGTGCAGTTTGTGAGTCCAAGCAAGCTTTAATTGTATCTTGTTTATAAGTGTATTAGAATGAGGTGAGAAATTTTCTTCTAAAGCAGTGTTTCTGAAAAGGTAGATCTTACTCAGGGTCACCTTAAACACAGCTTTCCATTATGAATGTGCATGCTGGATAGAGGCCATTGTTTGAAATGTACTATCAACATAATGATGGGAAATGTTCATGTGTCTACAGGGTGTTGTGGATGTCTTGCCTGCTGATTGGAAGCATCACCTGCTTTCCTCAAGGTGGTAAGATTAATGAAGCACAGTAACTAAAATGAGCAGTTCATGCTGACTTGAGCTGTTAATGAATGGTGGAAACTTGATTCTTTTTACTTTACTATTGCATGTGGTCTCCAACTTCATCCTATATACAAGATCACTCTAAGCCAACCTACCAGAAGCATACAGGACAGTCCAGTGGTTCAGGGACACAGCAGTACAGTCCTCAGTCTGGTGCACCAGGCAGCCATTACGAGTTTTCAGAAGGGAGCAGGAGCCTCCCATCTGATCCCAGCGGCAATAACGAGCCAGTCTTCACTTTAGTGAGTGACGAGGATCAAGTCTACGCTTACAAATCTCAGTCACGCTACCACAAGAACCGTGCGCTGTTCACTCAGTTCATGTACACCCCAACAAAATCGCATGACCCAGATGGCAAATGGCAGGTCCAACGTGGCTTCTGAAAATCCAGGTCTCCTGGTCTGACTGCTGCTTGCAATTGAACATGATCCAATAAATGGCTCCAAATTCAATGCTTTGTGATATTAAAAGGCTGACATTTATCCTGTCTAAGGATGGTTGAGGTCCAGTTACTCTAACCTGAGATGAGACTTCTTTCTGGGGAAATGTCTCTGCTCAGTTTTTACTTGCTTGGCTGTTTGTCCAGGATTTGAAGACCTGATTGACACCCCAAAATGAATTCTGTCAGAGAAATTGTCCAATGCACTAGATGGAAACTTTTCATTATTTATTTAAACATGCATCCAGTGTAAATGTTTAAACTCCTAAACATGTAATGCTTGCCTTTTCACGCACTGGTTAAGAAGTTTGCCACTGCGCAACAGCAGAGGACGTCAGCTAAACGCACTTTCGAATACATTTAAATTGGCTTCATGTAATTTTGTGAGTTCTGTATTCTACAAATGTGACTTAATTACAGGTCTAAAAAGGCAGGATGATGAGCTTTATAATTCAGAAGAGCTGCTGACAATAGTAAACACCAAAGTTTCCTGTATTCATGTAAATGGCATTTAAAAGGATCTTTACAGTCAGTGTTTGATGGTGATACTCTTCACCTCTGTAAAGAAGTGATAGGAATCCTTCCCTCCCTCCCTCCCCACACCAGAGTTTTTCATTCCTCCAAAAGGCAGGTTCAGATCTCTCACCAGCCAGCAGTTGGTCCACACCAGTCCTGCTTCCAACTGCCTGGCCACCCTGTGAACCCTCCCCACATCACGGGACCAAACGGTGGCTGCAAGACCATAACGCACACCGTTCCCCTTGGAGACGGCCTCATCCTCTGTATCAAAGGAGCTCACACAGGTAACGGGGCCAAAGATCTCCTCCTGCATGATGCGTGAGCTGTCAGATACGCCTGAGATGACTGTGGCCGGCATGAAGTAGCCAGATTTGTTGCACTCTGCGAGGTTCAGCTGGTCAACTCCTTCACCGCAGTGGATTGTGCCACCCTCTGATTTGGCAAGTGCTACAAAGCTGCGAACCTTTATAAATTGAAACAGATGTTTCAAACTAAGGCATGGAAAGAGTGAAAAGTAATTAACTGCTATTGATTCCTAATATTCATACAGCTACCTTCTCCAGGTGCTCTTTACTGATGAGTGCTCCATTGTTGTTGCTGGGGTCAGAGGGAGCACCAGTCTTCCACTTCTTAGCTGCAGCCACAAACCTTTTCAGGAACTCTGAGTAAATACTCCGCTCCACATAAATTCTACTGGTACACAAGCAGATTTCTCCCTGTTAGAGAAAAGAAATGGAGAACACACGGAAACTGGTGGTAATTAGTTGTTTCCATTTTGTCCTTTCATGACAAAATGTGGGCTATGATCACCCTGTGGGTAAAAAAACTTGTCGCTACACTTGTCCCATGCAGCCTTCAGTCTTCATAATACTGTACATACCAACTTTCATTTCACACACTTTAATAATGTCAATGAGTGGATCTTTATGGAAGAAAAGGATGTTATATTAAATACCTTTAAGTGGAAAAACTATGTGCACCAGGATGAAAGGAAAATTAGAGTCGAGTGCTTTCATTCAATGGGGAAGACGATCAGTTGGGAGTCGGTGCCCCGTTTTGAATTTAGGGATGTATCAACATCCGATCTTCACATTTCATGTTTGTTACAGTGCATCATTGGCATGAACAGGGGAGATATCGGTGAACATCACAAAGAGCTGCTCATTGAGTGAAAAAAAAATGTAGAAAGCATCACTGAAGTGTTTGGGCTCCACCAATAAAGTCAGACAGATTGTGGAGGAGCAGCCCTTACTGCTCAGACACAATAAAAAACACTCTTAAACCACCACACTTATCGTCTCACAGCAGTACCACATAAACACACCCAGGGAGCTTCATGTGTCTGTGTAATGCATGACCAAGATCAGCATTTTAGGTTTTTTGTTTACCTCTGAGTTATATCCAGTCAATACTACAACACATGTCCAAATTACTTGTCACTTCCTGGTTTCGCTTAGACAATAACATTGCTAAACTTCCCTATTAACTGATGTGGTACATTTAAACTTTTACAACAGCTATGTCTGAGTTATTCTGCTAATGACTCCTGTGGGATTGAACTGGAAAAGAGTGACACTGTCAGTTAGGATGCACATCCCTGCTGAATTTTTCCAAGAAAATTCCAATAAACTAAACATAAACCAGTTGAAGCACTTTAAGCATGAGGAGTTCTAGGGCCAGAGGCATGAATGGTAATACAGCCTTGATGGTTGCTCTCAAGTGAGCGTGTGAAATACACGTTAATTGTAAAAGACAAACACTGAAATGCACCAAACAAGCCGTCTGTTAGAAAAATTCCTCTCTCACCTGATTGGAAAAGCTCGAGCGAACAGTGGTCTCAATGCACTGGTCGAGGTCTGCATCTGCAAAAATAAGGGCTGGGTTTTTACCCCCCAGCTCCAGTGAGAGCTTCTTACAGTAGGGGGCGCTTCTCTCTATGATGCGCTGGGCTGTTGCTGTAGAGCCAGTGAAAGAGACCAATGGGACATCAGGGTGGCCAACGAGGGCGTCACCGGCTCTTGGGCCAGTGCCAAACACGATGTTGACTACGCCTGGAGGAACACCTAAAGAGAGAGACAGCTTAGAAATGTCTTTGTACGAGAACATCTTGATATCACGGTGATGGTTTGACATGAAAAAAAACCTACCAGCTTGCTGCATCAACTTGCACATCATCCATGCAGTCACAGAAGTCATCTCACTGGGTTTGGCCACCACCGTGTTTCCTGTAGCAATTGCGGGCGCAATCTTCCATGTCAGCAGGTACAGAGGGAGGTTCCAAGGACTGATCAAACCAGCTGTACATGTTAAGGGTTAAAAAAAAAAGTACAAATGAGAGAAAAAATATTAATGTTAATCACAGCTTAAGAACATATTCACGTTTGAATACAAACACACTGAGCTCTCACCCACTCCTACTGGACAGCGAAGAGTGTAGTTCAGGCAGCCAATGTGGTCCATCTGGCTGCAGTCGGTGGTGTGGTGGAGCACAGATGACGCAAAGAAGCGGAAGTTGTGCGCAGATCGGGGGATGTCCACAGTCCGAGCAAATGTTACAGTTTTACCTGAAGTGTCAAAGTCAAAATCTGAGCGAAATCTTCCGAAGAGACTAATGTCCAACATCTGTCGATAGCTGATGGATATCTCATCAGTATTTTGTGTTTAGAAAGAAAAACACCTCTGATGTAACACATTTTGGTCTAATATAGCATGATGTAACCATGTGCTTATAAATAGGCAGCAGTTAGTCTGTTCATTTACTGTTAAAAAAAAAAAAAGCAACAAAACAGATAAACCACATTCCAGGTTTTGTCGTAGAATATTTGTGGGGAAAAAATGTTCTTTTCTCTAGTCCTCAAATCCAAATGTTCACGATACTTTCACGATACTTTGACATACAAATTACTACAGTATAAACTTTTTTAACCCATTGACGCCGGATGTTGCTTAGCGCAACATTGCCCCTCGCGCCGGATGTTGCTTAGCGCAACATTGTCCCTAACGCCGGTTGTTGCGTAGCGCAACATTGTTCATTTATCATTATTTTCAAGACGCATGCAGCATGTAATGCACAATAATTGGTTCAAATACACATGAGGTGGGTGTTTTCGATTAGCCTGTTCTGCAATAGTGCGTTTGTAGCTAATTTGACAGCTCGGCTACAATGGCTGCGGTTAACGAGACATACTGTGACAGCGATGGAAGTGATGTGGAGTTGGCGCGGCCACACACCATCCAACTCGAAGTGGAGCCCCGTGTCAAAGCAGGAGATGAAATCTTTCATCGGTCTCTGCCTAACTTTTGGAATAATCAAACTACCAACTCGCCGGGATTAGGCTACTGGAGGCAGAGCAAGTGGCTGTATCAGACAAATGTAGCCCGAGTGATGGCACGAGATCGTTTCGACATGATGTAATTATTTATTCTTGCGCTGCATTCTGACGACTTCTCATTCTTATTTGAGTGGCGTTGCCCTTATGTCAAAAAAAAGAGAGCCCGGTGCGAATTACTGCAATATGACAACTATGATGTTTTAGAAGTCGTGTCACTGAAGTTTACAGTATAACTGCACAATGCAAGATATATTGCAGGGTTTTTTATCATTCATTATTATTGCTGATATTATGATTATGATTTAGTTATAGTATAGTAACAGTATAGTAATAGTAGTATAATAAATAGCAGCATTGGGTATTATCCTAAATCATAAAGCAAAACTACAATGTCCAACATTGATTAAAAAAAAAAAAGTAATACAATCCAGCCAGCGAAAATTTTTTTAATTTTTCTTAGGTGTTTTCAATGAATTGTTTTTAGTTAAAAAAACCCTCAGGCATTGGGGACCTTTTCTAAAAACTGGCTTAGGCATTGAGCAGCCTTTTTTGCAGGTGCTTTAGGCGCCAATGGGTTAAACAGGCATGCTTGTTTGCTTTTAATCGCCTAATATTGTAACCTTCCATTTCTGTCCAAACTGTTAGGACCCCATAGTAAACAACATGCTCTGTATGTTAAATGCCTGTTGGTATTACCATGACTTACAAAACAGGAGCATTTACAAATAGACTTGTTCATCGCAGTTAATTGTGTCATTTGCCATGAATAACACTTATCGTACTGGGCTAATACTTTTCACATGTTATCTCTCTCTTAATGCTGTTGCATATTGAGCTTTTCAAAATTGGTTGCCCAATCATAATAAATTTAAGTATTTGTGATGCATCATCTTAACAATACTGATAAGAACATACTGTTCCGCTTTAAGCCACTTATCCAGTGCAACCGTCTCCCTGTCAGATTATCTGACTGATGTTTTGATAACTAATTAAACAATGTAAATCACCTTGGTCTCTGGACTCAGCTTGGACAAACTCCTCCAGGTTAGCTTCAATCAAGTCGGCCAGCTTGTTGAGGACCTCTGCTCGCTGCTGTGGGCTGCGTGCTGACCAATCAGGGAAGGCCTCTTTAGCTGCTACCACTGCTGCATCCACCTGCAGGCATCAGACAGACAAGCACAATGTTCAGGGGGATGTTCAGTGGTGCTATCTGCTCAAATATGACCTAAAACATTATCAGATTTTCACAAAAGATTTTCAAATATGTGTCCAAACTCTTTTTTTTCCTTTTGATATATTGAACAATTTCACATATTAGGATTTAATCTAAATATATAGGCACAGCACAAAATGTTGGCTTTATCACATTTAATCTGATATGAATAAACCAAGGTGAAAAGAATGGCTCAAATAATGAGAGCAGCAATGACAAAGCAGCGCTCATCTTATTTTCGTGCAGGTTTATGTTTAGCCATCGAAGTTACACAATAAAATGTTTTGCGTTGAATTCTGACACTATCCAAATCTGACGTACATCAGACGGCTGCAGTGATGCAACCGTTTGTCGAGCTACTGTTTGCTGAACTGACAGCATTGCAGAAAAACTCGCTTTAAAGTGGAATGCCTTGATTGTTTTTCACGTTTGGCTTCATGTTACTCACATATTGTATTCAAATGAATGAGTGTGTCCAAACTTTGACTTATAAACGGTTTATAGTTTTATTTCGTGGCTCCATGAGAGATAAAGACGAGCCCCCTGTTTTTTTTTAATTCGACCCTGTTAGGACTTCTAGAAGTCCTTCGCTCTGACCTGTGATTTGCAGCATCAACAACATGAAGAAAGTGTGCATTTTCTTAACAATGCATCAATATATGATTATAGCCTCATTGACGTTGGGCAAAAAATTGTAAAAGCTTACTGACATGGATGATTAATCATTACCTGACTGTTGACTCTGCAAAGAGCAAAGGTACTTGTCTCCGACATAATGTTTCACTCTCAGTGTCTGCAATAACTTGCACTTGTGTTCAACAATTTAAGCAGTAGTCTGTGTCATAAAAAATGTTTTCTCTAATTATTTCCTGTGTTATCTGACAACATTTTAAATGCAAAAACAAAGTTTCTAATCATGATAAAGCTGAACATACCACATTATGAGTATCAAAGACCTAAGAATCTATGAAGGGTAACTTTAGAACAATTGTTGAGAAACAAACTGAACATTTTGTGAGGTTGCTTTACCTCCTCCTTGCCACTGTCCGGTACTTTGCAGTAGACTTCTCCAGTGGAGGGGTCGTAGGAATCTACGTGACTCTGGCAAGAGACAAATTTTCCTCCAATGTAGTTCTCCAAGACCAGATGGGAGCGTGGGTCCAGGCTGTTCGGCATGACTTTGGTCAAATAATTCTTCCAAACTACTTGGGAAAAAAAAAACAGAGAATGTCAACGGATTGCTGCAGGCAGTACCTAAAGCAAAGTGTCCCACAGGCAAAGATAATTGAGCTTGGCTTTATACTGATCCTCCCACAGGGGGGGTGGGCTCCTTTGTGACAATAAAACACAGTTCAGCTGCAGTGGGGACAGTTCCTTCCATGTCACAGTGATTAGTAATCAACAGCCAGTGGAAAATGCTACATCTAGTAGTTTTCAAAAGTAGCTTTATCAATAAAAAAAAAAAAAAAAAAGTGGCACATTTCCTCAGTGTTGAAATATAATTTAAGGGTTAGGTTTAGTTTAAAGAAGGTCGCTACTCACAGCCCTTGACAAGACGTGAGGGTTTGGAACATAGATCAAATCATAAATCAACAATTTTGCCTTTTGGCCCAGTAAAGCGTCTACAGCTGCCCCTACCTGCCTATCAATCTCGCAATCCCTTATAATTGACCCCTTTATGAGTGACGACCATGGCACCTCAGACTTGGAGGTGATAATACTTATGCAGGCTGCTTGACTTCCAGCAACAAAACCGCCCCAGTCAGCACTGGAGGTCTGCATTTCATGAAGTCTGTAGGACCACGCCAGCTGCAAAAAGCAAAGATGCAGTCTTCAGCCGACTACAACCTTCTGTTCGTTGGTTGAATCTAGAAATTCATAAAGGTTGTCAGCGGACTCAATGATAAAGGGCAGGCCTGGCAGAGTCCAACACCCACCAGAAGCAAACCTGACCTACTACTAGGAATGCAAATCAAGTCCTCACTCTGCTTGTACATGGAAATGGGATGAATGGGCCCTCTATGAATGCTCCCCTACTC
The DNA here is from genome assembly GCF_027942865.1 of Odontesthes bonariensis. Classification (NCBI taxonomy): domain Eukaryota; kingdom Metazoa; phylum Chordata; class Actinopteri; order Atheriniformes; family Atherinopsidae; genus Odontesthes; species Odontesthes bonariensis. The sequence goes on from NC_134529.1 coordinate 16,028,882, forward strand.
CCATATCAAGTCCCACAGGACACCATGAATGGCACAATCTTAAGCTTTGTCCAAGTCAACCAAAAAAAACTGGAGTGGTCGGGAACCCAGGCTCCAATATTGAGAGCAAAGAGTTGGTCTAGTGTTCTACAACCGGGATAAGATTCAGACTGTAGCGCTGTATTACCAACCCTTTTACCGACGATGACTTCAGTAGTCTTTATGCAATGTCTTCAAGGTAAAAGAATAATTGTGAGGGTCTGTAATTTCAATGGCACATACAGTATGTATATTTTGAATAAGCACGGGCGAAGGTGCGTGTAACTAAACAATGTTATCTTGTTACAACAGAATAACCTCTACCCCATACTGCAGGAGATCTTAATGATTCTGGTGAATAGGTTGAATCACGTGTCCGTGATGGCAACTGACCAGGACAGATTACATAATTTAAACTTATTCCAAAGCAACCACATCTCCTCCAAAATCTGAACTTGCCCACATCTTAACATTCAAACGTACCTTCAAACATAATGGAACGGCTGACTCAAAAGATGTTAGCCGTCATCAATTACACAGATAAAATGGGACATTTGGACTTTGAGGCAGTTGCAAAAGGAGCTCTCGATGCCATTCTCAGGTTGCAATAACAAACAAAAACAAGTATTTGTCAGGGTTATAGCCAGAAAAACAAGGTCAAATTAACAGTTTGGTACATTCTGAGAAATTACACCAATTCTAAGCATCAAGACCAGAAAGATTGGATAAAATTATAATAGAATATTGAACTTGTGATCCAAAACATGCAACACTATCTGTTAAACACTGGGAGGCAGTGCGATTGCACAGGCAAACGTGGCTACCATTGGCACTGGGTCACTTCTTTTGATTTATAACAGAGGACAGAAACAGCTGGATAAATGAATTGTTTGCGGCGATTTAACTAGACGCAGAGAAGATGGCCGGAAGATGCTTCACAGACCAGATGGACAAAGGATGAAAACATTCTGGGAAAGCAGGAACTTCTGAGAGTAAAGAATGGTGGAACAAACATGTGACTTCAAACTGAATGAGCTGCAATTCACTGGCAAAGCACCTAAAAAGGGAAAATGTGCTCTTTGGTGATGTACCATAGGTTCCAGACTTCAGGCAGCAGTTGCCTGTGCTGTGCAGGAGTCTCCATAAATGATTAAAAATGAACAGCCTACCAACGTTTATGTTAAGTCTTTTATATTCAAGACCCTGATAACAGAAGACTGTACATGAATGGATTGAATCCTAAACATTCCATGCGTTTTGGTCAACCCTTTGATCTCAGCCTCAATTTCCAAATCTTTTTTGATGAGGAACGGAGCAAAAACTATGAAAACCGTGCCTCCCAGCTGAATGCAACTTACAAAAAACCTCTGTGGGATGCTTAGCTGACAAGGCTGTAAATGTGTCCCAGCTGAGCCCACATCTAACATCCTCACCAAAAATTCAAAGTAGGCATCGCAACCACATTTATGCATTACCAGATGAATAAATTAGATGCCGATTTCCATTCCTCACACAACCAATCTTTGGTCAACTCGTACATGTGTGCAGAAAATACAGGAACTAAGGAGACTGATCATTGTTAAAGTCATAATCTGATAAGATAAATCATAAGTTTTTCGCCTCCTGCAGACAGACAAGAGGAACTTCACTGCAGTTATACAAATTTTTATTTATTTATTCATTTTTTTAAATCAATTAAAAAATAAATCAATAAATCAATAAAAGACCCAACGACTGAATGGACAGTCGATTGCCTTTTAGAAAATGTGTGAGCATGTCTTCATTGCGCTCTGTTGCAAAGGAGGTTCGTAAAATGGAAATTTTCTTGTTGACATTGCTTCATCACTGGTGATTCATTTCCTGTCCCACGATCTTTCCCGAACATTTTGTGAGACTGAAGGTGCCGACACTAAACCAATACAAATTAGTAAGACAAGAAAAGAAAAAACGAAGCGATCTTCAGCTGCTGCACGCACTTTTATTTGATTTCCTTGGCGAAGTGTACGTTTCTGCATTCTGCATTCCTTTGTGATACCAATGTTACTGAGGTGTGTACTTTTTGTGCTTTCCATCCGACCGGATACGGTCACCTCTTAACTTTCATTTCCGACGCACAACGTTGCACACATGCAAAGACTGAAAGACCAAACATGAGTTTTCCAGAACTGCGTTTCTTGACATGTGAGACGCTTATGCCATAAATCTGTCACCAGTTGTTTTTTGTCCCTTCAGAAATGGACAATCAAAACTCAAACCGAAAAATGCTGATGTCATGTCACCAGAAATGTTTTCAACTTCAAACCATGTAAACAAACAAACGCACAAAAAAAATACCCATTTGTTGAAGCATTTTAATGATCTGCTGTCTTCTTCTTCACTTTTTTTAGGGGTGTCCCTTTTTTGTCTACAAACTGCTTTGTTCATTCACTAAAAGTAAACCAGAGAGCACGTGTCATCCATGTCAGTCAGAGATTAATGATCAGCTGTAGCTCTAGTCTGATTACAGTGCTGATTTGACTTGATCAAATAAGAGATTTGCCGGGGTTACCGACAGACAAACGGTCAGACGGGGAAGTGCGAAATGCTCAGCAGCGCCGAGTCAGAGCAGGTGGAAGCATCGTGAGTTTGTTTGATGGGATCTGGCCACGTCGTTGGCATCTGTGTAGTTAGTGTTGATCAAAGCGGTCAGGTGAAGCAGATACTGCACCAAAAAAAAAAAAAAGAAAAAAAAAAAAAATGGGATGGATGGATGGATAAAAATGCATCTTTTACTCCATGAGTGGCACCTCTTGAAGCAATTGCTTTCAGTCTCTGGCTGCATGCAGGCTGCAGAGCGAGGTCCGACTCTGCGGCTCAGATTTGGCAGAAATCTTCACTCTTTGATCTGCGGTAATGAAAAAAAAAAAATCAAAGAGAAGGAAAAAACTGAATGCAATCTGAGATGAGTAAGGAAAGAAGTTTAAATCATCAATGCATTTTTCACACGTTGTTTTTGGTTTTTTTTGTTTGTTTGTCCTAAAACACTGTGCACTTTACCTCCGTAACAACCCCAGCGGCAATGGTGGAGCCTACGTATCGTAGCATGAAGCGGCCCAGTTCTTTGTAGTCCTTGTACAGCTCTAAAGACACCGGCCTCTGCGTCTGGATCTCCACAATAGCATTCATGCCCTTACTCAAGCACCTTAAAAGGAAAGGGAGTTATTAAGAGTATCAAAGTATAAAAGAGAAATGAATGCAGGGGAAAGGCGGTCATTTGAAAGCATTTATCACAATAAACAATACATGTAAAGAAGTGATGCTCTTGTATTGCTTTGGAATTTTTCTGAACAAACTTCATCTTCCCACACACTGACGTACACTGCTGCACTGTGGTTTCAGTTAGGGAAACATAACAACTCAGTAATGTTTTGTCACTGGAACGCAGAATGATAAATCCTTACTCACTTTGGTTTCTTCTTGAGGACTTCGCCACTGCTCTTATGTAGAACGCTGATTAGTTTCCTAATGGTGGCCGGCTCGCTGACTGTCTGGTAATGCAACAGTACCTACAGCAAGCATGCACACAGTAAACAAGCACGGCACAAACTGTACAAAGAGCTGCACAAATCAAAATTGAAACAGGTTGTAAGTAAACTGCAACTGCCGTCATTACACCCCAAATAACACTAGATTCATGTTATTCGTAGGAACTAAAATGCTGGATCTCACCCAATGAACTGGCTTTTTTCATGTGTAAAAGTTAAAAGTGTAAAAGGTGCTAAGAGCATGCATTACAGGCCTGGGTTGCCACTACAAAGGAAAACTGATCTTTTGAAAAGCCAAAAATAGAAATGTGAATAACACAAGTTTCCATTTACTGAGTTAAAGTGAATTACTGTCTGCATAATGCTGTCAGAGGGTGGCAGCATACGCTACGATGCTAGTGGTTGTAATTCAGAAGAAGAAAAACTCAACTGCGGCATAACCCAACTATAGCTATAATCAAATTAATCTCATCATGTAGACCCACTGAGTGACATCTGCATTGTTCTTTAATAGCTGGTTGGCACTTACTGGAAAGCCTTGTGTGACAGGGACCTCAATGTTGAAGAGGAGGATTCTAGCTCTGAATCGAGTACAGACTCGAATGGGCTCCTTGGGATCACAGAACACACAGCCCACACTGAAGGGAAGCAGTTACAATGATGAGCATAGAACACAGACCAAGTGAAATGAGTGAAATGTGTACATAACCAAAAGCATATCATGTTGTTTTAAATGTACAAGCTCAGGGAGGGAGGTCATTTCATGCAATCTAATTTGTTTGATTACTTAATCTTGATGATGTCCATGCCGGTGACGGTGAGGCTGACATGATCTCCTGCTGCCGCCCAGTCCAGAGCCTCATCATGGAGAGTAATTCCTGCAGTAAAAGGATGCAGAATGTAAGCGACCCAGCAGCCACAGGATGGCAGTGTTCATCACCATCAACTCTTGTGAGATTTTTGTGCCAAGTTCTACAAGCAAGTCAGAATTTGAGCCTGACAGCAAAGTACCTTTAACAGTGCAGGTTTCATTGGGAGGCATTGCCAGGATTCTCTCTCCTGTTTGAATATACCCAGCCTCAATCTTCCCTGTCACACAAAAGCCTGAACCCATGTCTGGAGAGAGAAAACATCCACAAGATTAAAAAAAAAAAAATCTGAAAAGAGAAACGAAGAATGTGCATTAACAGAATTCCATGTGTGCAGCACTGACTTTACCTTTAAACACATCTGAAACGCACAGTCTGAAAGGTTTGTCTATAGACCTCTGAGGGGGTTTAAATGCATCTTAAGAGGGAAAAGCAGAAGTAGACAATGAGAAATATTCAAGGTTATTATGAAGTCTGTGACGAGTGGTGAATCAATTTTCCTGGTACTGGACTTTCAGTCATAACACAGTAAAATACATGCAAGCAAAACTCTTAAGAAATACATTCATTCATATAAGTCATACAGTGCTGCAGTCTGGATGTGCTGAAAATGATTAAGTATTGATAATTAGAGCAAATATCAAGACAATTGTCTGATCCACCTTACTAAGTTTAAAATATTACTTTTAGTAACTTTAAGTGTTTGCATGTTCTCCCAGTGTATGCGTGGCTGCTCTCCGGGTACTGCGGCTTCCTCCCACCGCCCAAAAACATGCACGTAAGGTTAATTGGCGACTCTAAATTGTCCCTAGAAGTGATTGTGAGCGTGCACGGTTGTGTGTCTAGTTTGTCTCTGTGTGGTCCTGTGATGCCCCACTCTGGCTACCCCTCTTGCCCAATGACAAATGAAACAGGTGGACACCAAATGACTAAATCTCCTAAATCTCTGTGCTTAGAGGAAATACAAAAGAGAAAATGAAAAAGAGATTGAGACAGAAATAACTGTGTTCAGCAACAAGATTGCAAGAATGAAAGTTACCTTGAAACTTGACACCAAAATCATAACCATTCGCAGGCACAAATTAAAACTAGCTCAGCTTTTTGTAATATCAGGCAAAAACTCGAGTGAAAGTCAAAATCAAGATTTTTTTTAACTCATTTCAAATTCTGATTTCATGTTAGATCCCAAGAGAGTTAATCTGCTTTCAGCTGCCTTGCTGCTCAGAGATGTAAAACTTTGTTGTGAACTTGGACGTAAACCAACTTTTCAGTCTAAATTACACACGGCGGTTCGTACGATAGACCGGTTTCTGTACTACACTGTACCACAACTGTACTGCTGCTGTACTCAAACAGCCCGGCGTTTAAAATTGTTCTACAAGGAGTTGCCTTGCTTTGCTATGGTTCAACAGAATATAAATGGAAGAGGTAGGCAGCACGCTCAACTTTGAGAGTTTCAGTCCATCTAAAATGCCAGCACCCACTGTAATAGAGCAGTTCAGCTTAATAGTAGCCAAAGTTCAAAGTGGATATGATTAAGCAAAATATGAAAATGAAGAAGTACATTTGCTTGCTGCTAAAATATTGATGTTGCTCGGTCACTGGGGAAACCTCAAAGATACTAGAGTGACTTTTTGAGACCACGCTTTAGAAATGTGAAATCAAGTGATCATTTCCTGGTAGTGTAATGCTTCATGAGCCAGCCTGCTTGGGAAAAAAACAACCTTAAAGCCGCCATGTTCTAATGCAATTATCTCAATCGTTATACTAGTTTCCATTTTTAAAATGAGCTGAGCTTCATTCTGTGACATAATGTCGCACAAAAGGCTTTAGCCACACAGATGGACGTCGGTGTGCATTACCGATCTGCTCCAACAAGCTGAATCCAGAGTACCAAGAGGTGAGCTCTGACACTGAACTCCTGGTGACAAGGTTTTCTCCCGACAGGCCGCTGGTGGGGACGTAGAAAACATCAGACTCCTAGAAAAAAATAAATGATAAAGGCACTTATTAAACCAAAAGGACTGGAGAGCCACATCATTCTTAACAAACACTTAAATGGTAACAAACGTATTCATACTGACAAATAATGATGTAAAAATGTCAAGCGATGTCGTCCCAACTCACCTTGAATCCCGCCTGCTTTAGAAAATGGCGGAGTTTTGAGATGATTTCTTGGAAACGCTCTTGCTGCCAGTTTACCTGTTTGTTTTAAAACACATAGTGGAAAATACTCGTAAGAAGAAAGTTTCCCCTGCAGCAAGCCTTTGGAATGAAAATGCGTCAGCAACACTCAAGTGATTATAGGAAACAAAAACACAACATCACAAACAGTCCCTTAAAGCCGTCACATCTCCCGATGGAACCCGCTGAGGTGTAAAATCTTCAATGCTTTAAAAAAAAAAAATCTGAAAACCAACAAAGGGTGAACAAATGTGTGAAGTTTATAACTCAAACACAGGTGGAGACGCTAAGTAGATCCCACAGACGGAAGTGGACAAGCAAGATTTTGATCCCCTTTTAAATGTTGCTTTTTAGATACAGCTGCCACTCGAGCAACACTGAAAGCTGTCTTTTATAATAATTTAAGGAGCAAGAAAACATAAAGTTCTGATGTGGCAAAGGTAACTTCACCCTTGGTCTCAGGAGACAGTAATGCTCCCTCAGACAGAAATAACTTGTGTTTTGCATAATTGCACTGAAGTCCTCAGGCAGATCGTTGACATGCTTAACCCCTCTTAAACGGAAAACTCCTTCATTTTCTCAACGTTTCAGCGGTAATCAAAACTCGGCTTAGACGGTGATCATTTCATGGGTGTATTTGCTACATCCCGACAGTTATTTCCCAGTTGAAAGGCCTGCTTCCAGTTCGCCGTTCAGAGCAGAATTCATAGGTGGTTGGACTTTCTGACTGTAGTTGCAACGCTACAACACAGAGCGTTCTGCGATGAAATCCTGGAGATCTCAGAGACTTAACGAACACTCTCGGATGGTCTTGGATTGGGTGACAGTTTAAATACATTTTTCAGAGGATTTTTTTCTTTTTTTTAATACAACATATATTTTGTATAATTTGAAAATCTTTTCAAATCACTTGTCAGACTCAAAAGTGTCCACAAACCTTTTTTCTTTAAACGGGATCAAGTGTTTGCTTTATAAAAGTGTTACTTATATAATACTTTTTATGACCAATCTACACAGGACAGGAGTACATGCTGGTCCTTCCTTTTTTGTGATTTATGTCATCTCTCCAGATATTTTGACAAATCTTGAAGAGACCAAGCTCACACAAAGTAGTCAAATCATCTATCATATCTGTAAATGTACAGCAGACAGTCCAAAAAGTTGCGCTCCCAAAGTGTGTTGGTGCGCTGAGAAGCAGGTCTGACCTGGTCCATCTTGTTGACCGCTACGGCCAGCTGCGTGACACCCAACGATCGCACCAGCAAAGCGTGCTCCCTGGTTTGACCCCCTGCTTCGAAGCCCGCCTCAAACTCTCCTCTGCTGGCATCCACCACAAGCACCGCAACATCAGCCTGGAGAGAGACGTTCAAAGGGGAGAATGAAAAAAAACGGGGAAAAAAAAAACACACACTCCACAAGTAAGTAAGTAAGTAGGTTTGGAAATCCACGTAGGCAACGTCCGGGTCTATAACATTAAAAGGCTTTTTTTTTTTTAAGCATGTCTTTTATCATTTTAGTTCAGTTTAGTTTATTTCGAACAAATAATCTAAAATAAAATAAAATAAAATACAAAGCAGAATCAGAGAGGTCTGTATCAGCAGTCTGACAGTAGAAGTAGGAGTTACTGGTAACAATAACAATACCAATAGTTTTCTCACTTGACCACCTCTTGGCAATATTTTCTTAACATGTTTGTTTTTAAAACAGTTCTGTGAATTCATGGAGTGATAAACATTTATTTCCATAGCAGCGTTTTTTCCACACACCGACTCCCTTCACTGCATTTCCCCATACGTCACACTTCCATGTCATTAATGAACAGTATAAACAGCAGTGGCCCTAAGATCGATCCCTGGGGAACCCCACATGTAACAGCTTTCAATTGTAAGTTAATATCATTCGTTTGTAAAAACTGGTTTTGATTCGTAAGATAACTTTTCACCCACAATAGCACCATTTCTTTTGTGATGAATTCCTATAATCTGTTGTGGAATATTCTTTCAAGTATCTTAGAAAACTGTAGGAGTAATGAAATAGGCCTATGGTGAGTGAGTATATGTTCACCTCGAACTATAAATATTGGTATAACCATAACACACCAGTTTGTGATGACAGGTTACAGATGTTGGTAAACTGTTTCCATATCAGTGCCATGACAGTCTGTTGATATCTTGGCCTTAAGATGATTCAGCTAAACCAATTATTTCCTTTTCATCTGCTCAACTTGTAATGTAATTGGTGGGTGGGTTTTTATACTAGAAAATGACTTTCTGTTTTTTTAGCTTCGGTTGTTCTTTTCTTTAAAAATTCTTCATACAATAGGTCTTTTTTCTTCCCTTAGTTAGCCATGGTTTCTTGGGTTTTTTGCTCACCAGTGAACGGCGTTTGTTATAAAGTGATGTTATTATAGACAAAAAGCTTTTGTAAGCTGCATTTACATAATCAACATAAACTGTGCTCCAGTCTCGGTTTGTAAGATCTTTCTTAGAGACATTGCATCCCATGTTTTAAATCAAATTATTTTTGGATTATGAGATTCTCTATGTGTCCTCTACTATTGTAAAGACTGGTAGATGGTCACTTACATAATTTTCTATTTGTTAATATATTATCAATTAAGGTAGCACTGTGTGATATACTGCCTATAATAGGACACAGCAACATCCTCTGAAGCCTACAGATGATAAATTCGTCATGACTAAGGTGTTTGCCTACAACAGAAACCCCTTAGTCACTACATGAGGAGGTTGAACGTGAGGACAGTCATATGGTAAAAAGAGAAATTACTCGAGCTACCCAAAAGAGACACAGACAAGCACACCCATGCCTGCAAAAACACCTTGTGTCACCAACACCCAAAACCACAAAAAAACTATGTTGACGGGTGTGGCACAGAGCGGCGGGAGAGGAAGGAACCATTTGAATGAAGAGGTTTCTAACATCAGTGAAGATCATCTCAGATGGTTGAAATGCATTTGCAGCTAATCAATATTGCCAACAAAGTTGGAAGAATCTTATGATAATAGGATACAGATGGGCCAACCATAAATACCAACAGGGACGTCTTTTAAATGTGCCTAAATAAACAGACCTATTACATCACATGCATGATATTTATCAATTTAAAGAGTGTTTAACTGTCACTTTGAAACAGGTGGAGTAACAGTTTAGCACTTAGGCTATTTCATTGAGTGCATGTTCAAGAGTCAAGAGATTTGAACTGCACATACAAGTTTTATTTATTTATTTTTTAAACACATTTTAAAATCGGTGTTTCATCGATGTACTTTTGAATTTGGCTAAAAATCCACTCATACAGTGCAACCGAGCTTCCTGTACACTGCTATGACAGCAGTCTTTTGCTGGCTCGGTTTAAACTTGACATGGAGGCTCCTCAAAGAGTTGTTTTGTTTTTTTTAACAACGTACCTGTGCAGCTCCTGTGATCATGTTGGGAATGAAGTCTTTGTGTCCCGGCGCATCCATCAGAGTCACCACCTTTGAGTTTGTCTCAAACTTAGTCATGCCAACATCCATTGTCACACCTCTGGAGCAAACCACAGACAGTTCATGGGTTTTTAATAACCATTTGATCCAGTTGAAAAAATATCAAACAACAAGAGTACACATATCTGATTAGAAATGTGAAATTATAAACAATGCAGTGCAATGCAGATTTAAACCGCCTGGTCAAATTTAGTTTAATTGTGAGATCCTTCAGTGGGTGCGGCTCTTGAATATTACACATCTCCTTCAGAAATTACCCATAAATGCATGTGTAATCCCACCCAAGTCACTTTCTGTTTCTGAAATATTTCGCTTCCGTTCCACTCTGGTAACAACAACAGAGAGGGTAATCCAGGACATACTTTCAGCAACACGGCAATGATGCTAGACGCTACAATAAAAACACACTCCCGCCCTTGTAGGAAAGATATTGTCCTTTTGACTGGTCCTTTTTTTCCCCAGTTCCCATTGAGAACCTAGATTTAGTTGATTTAGGAGCGACCGGGTATGATTGTAACACTTTTTCCTTCAGCACCTGTAAATCTCAATTTTTGTAACTATAATTCTCAAACTTTTATCTAAAATACCCACATTTATTTACTGCAAATTACATCTATTCAAGACCCTGCACAAATATCACAGAGCTTGTGTCTTAATGTCAAATACATGGTGTTCCTTTGTTACAACCTACCCCACTACTGGGGAGAGTTGTAACACTTAGAGAAATGAAGCAAAAACAAGGGCCACACCATAGAATATGCTTGAAAAATAGATGTATTAGAATTAAAGAACAATCCAGAACAATGTATGTCTCTGTGACTGACCCTAACTCAAACACACTGTGGTTTTCCCAGGAGTGTGTGTGTGTGTGTATATATATAAACAGTCTACAAGAACAAACTCTGGTAACAATATGTTAAAAGATGTGTTTAAAGATGCTCCTGTAACCTACAATGGGAACATCAATGGAACCCAGTGCAGTATCTGCTCATTGTAACATGGCAGATGCCATGTTCCTTCGCCACTGACCTGACTGACTTTCCCTTCTTTGAAACCTCATCAGAATGCTTTTTTTTTTTTTTTAAACATCAGCAGGCACTTTTCTCAGTCTTTAATTTCCACTGCTTAGGCATGCTTAAAGAAAATCAAGAAATATTGTCAGTTTTCTGTAAGGGGATGGTTGTAACACTTTTAAGATATATGTTACAACCCACCCTGACCCTGTCAGCCATTGTTTAGCTAACTGTATTTGCATAGCGGTTTGAAATTAGCAGGGGCAAAATGCATTACATTCTGCCTAATCTACAGTTCAAATTACAATTACAAAATTAAATTGCAATTGTATAAATACTAAACAGAGTTTGGCATTGGCCAAAAATATTACTTTCTTACCACCAAACTGTTTTATTCAATAAAATCTGCATCCATCTGTGTCCAGGTTTGACAACCACCATGTGAGATAGGGCAGAAAGTGGTCAAACACTGAAATGATCATCTCATCCCTGATTGGTAGAATTGGTTGTGTTACAACTGACCCCATGTTACAACCATCTCCGGTCTCCCCTACTATTGCTTATCAGCACCACTAACAGACAGGAGATTTGGATTTTATGGCCAATCAGCACACAACATGAAAGGACTGTATTTACACCAGGTCTTCCATTTCTAAAATACAAAATAACGGGTGTACATTTAATGAGTATTCAAACTATTTCTTAGGTCTTTCACTTTGTGTACAATTTAAATGGTCAAATGTACCTGTCTCTCTCTTCACCAGTTTCATCCAAAACCCAGGCATAAGCGAAGGAGGCTTTTCCCGCCTTTTTCGACTCCTGCTCATACTTGTGCATGGTGCGCTTGTTGACGTTGCCCAGCAAATAAAGTAGGTGGCCCATCAGTGTGCTCTTACCTGCATCCACATGACCTGCAGAAGAAGAAGAGAGGGTCATGACTTTGGCCAATGAGTTTCGAAAGTAAGTTAAGAGAACAGAAAATGGAGGCTCAGTGGATGGGGAGTGTCAGAGCACACAGAGGAGGGATGGACGTGGGGGTGAGGATAGATAAAGAAGGGAGGAAAAATGTGGTTAGAATGATAAGACAGGTAGGGGAGGAAGGAAGATAAAACTTGGGTGATTGGAAACCAAAGACAGGAGCAGGAAACAACTAGAATTGCACAAGTGAAGGGAGGTAGACAGAAATGGGAACATGGATAGAGGCCAAAGGGGGGGGGGGGGGGACAGACAGCGGTGACACGAAAGGTTTCGTACGCTGTGGGAAACTAGAATCATCTGCACTTCTGAAACTACCAAGTCACTTTTTCTGGTGTAACTGAGAATGAAAAAATATGATTAAGCAACTCTGCTGCTGTACAGTTCGACTCATTTACTGCCATTACTTTCTCTGACATATGCACACCAAACAAGGACATTGAAAGAAGCAGCTTCAAAATTTACTGCACAGCTGTATATGGTCATATAAGACAGAAGCCCATTCTGCCACTCATGTGCACATACATTTTTGCATTACTTGTAAATATGCTGATCCTTTCATGAACTTGAAGTTATTACGAAGTTTCATGTTAGTAATCATAAGTAGTTTTGTGTACTTGCATCCTACCTATCACTACCAAATTTAATAGAGGTTTTCCCCCCTGTCTCTTCTCCAGCTCTGCCTGGATGTTGATCGTCTGCCGTGCCTTCCCAGAGGAGCGGCCCGGTGTGGGACCAGAGGAGGGCTCGTCCCCATTTAACCCTTTAGACGGAGTCTCAGGACGTTTGGAGATGGCCTCAGGAGCGGGAGCATTTTCAGGGCTGCCAAATCCACGTACAGAAGTGGCGATGAGGCCATTTTCCCCAGTGCTGAGGAGCAAAACTGAAGTTTAGTTACACTGTAGAATAACATGTGAAAAGCAACAAATAATGATTTAAGTATTTCTAAAGAGCTACTTGGCTAATCAATTTTGCCTTTGGTTATATTGAGAGGAAAGGGGATTTAGGTACCTGGGAACATCAAAGCCCATGGTCTGTTTCTTTCCAGAGATGGTCATGCGGGCCACTTTGGGTACCACTTCAGAGTCCAGTTTACCGTGAGACACATCTCTGCTTTTAGCTAAGAGAGTAATGAACAAAGAGGCAAACAGAAGCAGCCATGACTCATCAATACCAACACTTTCAATGTGGGGAGTACATTTCACTTTAGAAATTACTTTCAATGCAGGAGGAATAAAAACATTTTGTGGTCAGTCAACTGTCTATTGTGATCAGAATAAGGCAGAAAGGTTGGCTCCGCTGTGTTAAAAAAAACTAGGTATACCATGTTAAGATTTTCATTCTTTCAGTATTGAATGCATCAGTCACTATTTGCCTGAATATGAGATGTCTGTTCGAACTCTGCAGCCTCCAGAGAATCATTTAAGTTGGCTTTTGAAATAGCAAACTCTATAAGTTTTGCATTATATTAGAAATGGCTTAGTCAGAGATGTACACTATTTGGTGTTCAAACATATACAGCTGATAACTTTACTAGTCACAATTGCAGGTTGGCTTGTAAAGTAGAAGTATTTTAGGGGAGCGAAAGTGCACAATGCAATCTGCTGCACTCTGAACCTCCTATCCATCTGATTAGAAGTTCATATTCGTGTAACAGTGAGACTTGTTGAGATCATTGCTTTGTCATCCCAGTCCCAAATGGCCACCGGTCCCAGTCATATCAACCCGTTCTGATTCATTTAGATTGGGCTGCACAGCCAAGCCTTCAGCACATTGGGTGCATGTGTGTGTGTGTCTGTTTGCATGTGACATCCTGGCTCAGAAAGGGTTAATATCAGAAGTGGCCGTTGCCTCCCGTCTCCACGTAAATAGATCAATGTGACGCAGCATTTCACAGAATGAATCTCTTAAAAAGGTGCCATCTCAGCAAGCGCACGGTTGGAGCTGAATGCGTGCTCTATCTCACATACACTCGCAACTGATTGTCAGACAAATCGAGAGCGGTTGATTTGTTGCAGTTTCATCAGAAAACTGATCATAAAATGCCATTTCCATTAGAATTCTTATTGTTTATTATTTAGTTAGTATCAAAACAGAACAGGATCCAACAAGAGAAAAAAGTGATACTTTATGATTTGCTTTAACATATCTCATTCATCTTGTTGCTTTAATTAAATCATAGTAATAATCTGTGTGACCTACTAGATGTTTTGTGCAATTTATTCATCACAGAAAACACCCTGAGCGAAAATGAGAGGAAACGGTGAGATTCAACAGAATATTAGTGGACTTTCTCTAACCAGTCACTCTCTGAATGACTCGCCCTGCATTAAAGAAAAAGCCCCTTTCATTCTGAAACACTGATATACAGAGAAAGGCAGATCATTGCCTCAGGTTAGGGTTTTTTTTCTCACTCACAAGTACATAATATAACCTAAATCTACGGCCTGTACGTTAAGACAAGACAGTGAATAAATCTAGGCATGTATCTTGACTGCAATGAGCAGTGGGTTAATAGATAAAGCTTTAATACTAAAGTCATCACTAAAACTACTTGTCTTCAGTTTCATCTCTCCTGCTGTAAGCACCAGCATGAGAAGACAAAAGTCCTCTCTGGGGAATTTCAGTTCTTCCAGCAGCTCGGGTTTTTTTTTGTCACCCTAGAATGACACATTAAGTTTCTACCATCGAGGTATAAAAGGATTCCAGCCAGCCTGCACTTACTTGACTTACATGGGTCATCAGCTGAGAAACGCATGATTTTATTAAATATATTAAGTCAATTTTGGCATGAACTAACAGGTCTAATAATTCAAATTTTGACCTCAAATTAACCTCTTTCTTGAACTATATTACATACATTATTATACTCGCCTAGCATCTTGTGCAATAAACCACACCAATCTTAACCAATAGACATGTTGCTCTGTCAAAACATAGTAATACTTTATGCAAACAGTTGAGCTGCAAGCTTTTTGTAGCTGGCCTAATGGCAGCATCATCTGTGAGACGACCTGAAAACAACTAGTCAGCGCAATCTAGCTTTAATGCTCAGAACAGGATCTCTTTACACCATTTAGCCTGTCAGGTAAACATTTGGCCTGCTCCCATCCAGGATTTCACTAGAATAGGGGTCCCTTAAAGTGGCCAAGAATGAGTGAGTCATTTGTACACCTTGGCCTGAGGCCCAACTTGGTGCAGGATAAAAGGAGTCCACCCAGGATATGCAAACATCAAGCATCCCTTCCCCCACCCACACGCACAGTGCAGACAAAAGTTAAATGCTAAAAAACAGAGGAAAAAATTAAAAATTAAAAAAGAGTTTTTGTAAAGGAGAGGAGGTCAAAGTTGTGCATGTCTGTGCCCTTAAAGAGGGATGTAGGAGATCTACTCAAGTAATATGTTCATTCCATAAATGAATGTCATTTAGAGCAGGTATTTAACACTTTGGATGTTTCTTGTTGCATTGACACTGTGCATCATGATGGAGTCTCTGGATTTTCGCGATTCAACACTCCCATTGAAATATTTCCAAACCGTTTGCTGTCCCTATAAAACATGTAAAAAGAAGAAAACAAAAGAGAATTCTGGAGCAAAACAAAAAAAAGAGCATCTTAGAACATGAAGCTCCCGACCACTTGAGGCCGCTAAAGGCTGCAAAAGATGATAATTGTGTTCATCTTGTCAGAAGTTATTGTCATGTGTGGCATAGGGGGAAACATCTAATGTAAGTCCGGCCTTGTAGAACACATGCGCGCGTTTGCAAATCAGCTACATCAAGTTAATAAAGTTCCTAACCATTTTCAGTGAAAGGAAATCGTGTCCCATTAAGCATAATGATGAAGGTTCAAATCTAATTTTAAATCTTTAGTATGACCCATCTTTTCAGCTTACAGATGGTCAAAGTAAATCCTTTTATCTTAACTTTCTCTATCAAATGCATATTTTGGAACCCTTTAGGTGACCTATGTTTTCGCTTTAAAATAATGATTATATCAATGAGCCAAACTGGTAAGTCAACTTCATTCATATTGAAAAATTTTAAAAGACATGAATGAAAACAATTACAAAGAAAATGAGACTGGTGGCTAAGGGCAAAGATCCGAGTAGGAACCATATGACCCCTTTCAGGATGAGTCACGCGCACAGACATCAGTACCACTAAAGAACATTTCATAAGATACCTCAACATCCCCTACACCCACCTACTCAGCAGACACTGTCATAGGGACAACCTGAAAACTCACTCCTACTGTGTCTTTAGACTTCAAAACATAACTAGAATCAGACTACTGACATTTCTGACCTGCGACAGGCAAACATGTCATGTCTAGGCACATTTATATTTGTCAAGATAACACTAAATAACTGAGTGAAATCCTGGACAGCCACTTTCTGGTTAATTCCTCTCCTGCTTAACTTAATTCGAGTCCAGTGGTGGCCTGACTGCACATCAGGAGACTTTCCAGAGAAGATGGGCGAAAGAATGACGATGACACTTCCAGGTTTATTTTCAGGAACTTGCAATGATCGAGTGTACTGCGGGGAGAGGCAAGCACTTGCAGACTGATTAAGAGCAGGGATATGGGATTACTCCATTCAAACCTCAATCTCTGTGTGACAATGACAGTAGAAACCTTTTTTTTGGTACTTAACGCTTCAACACTTAATAGAAAGGCTTCATGGTTCTATAAGTTTTCCCGACACAGCCTATTTGTCATAGCTTGTAATAGTAATTACTGATAAAATGTTTGGCACATTAGTCAAGCAGTTGGGCTGTGAATAATAAAATCGAGTAAGCCTTTCATGTTCTTTATTGATGACTCCGTTTGTATTCTCTTTTTCTTGAAAGATGATGACACTGCCAGGGTATATTGGGTTAAAATTGGGAAAGAGTGGTTCAGGGAGCGTGACACATGTTTTCACATATGGATCGATTACCACAGAGTCCAAAAACCCTATCGAGAATCTTTGGGAAGTGCTGGAGAACTCTGGGTGCAACGGCCGACTCTCCTATCGTCAACACAAGGCTTCAGGAAAGATCGCGACACTGAAGGTAAATGAAGGTTGCAACATTGCATAGGCTTACTGAAATCGGACGGAAACTCCAACAAAGAACGTGAGAATCTTCGGCATGTGCTGGAAAAGACAAAGACTGGTTCTTTTTGTTTTTGAACATCAGTTGAGCTGCAAAGACTAAATACCACATCTGTGTGGGTACACTGTGGAGACAAAATAATCCATAAAGTAACTATGTAAGCCTGATTTTAAGCATCTAACTTGCCTTCGATCAATGCACAAAAGTCTCTTGAATTTCTTGGTGTTAATTCATTCTCTTTTTTCCTTTAACCCATGTTTCCATCTCGGCCTCTTTTACTTTAACATAAATACCACAACAAAGCAGTAGCACTAATAGCATGCAAGTCTAAGTGCACCTGCTTCCTTTTGACCAGAGTAAAATGGTATTTTCCAGTGTTGGCACCACTTCACAACAAACCAATGTTTGTGAAGTGTGCATGCTTTGCAGAAATGCAGAGCCTGTCAAAGGCACAAAACGATCTGATCTGTCACAGCCTTTGTCAAAGCTGTGAAAGTCGAGAGACGTGATCAGATTTTCCTACGTAGGTGGTGTAAGAGAGACACACAAAGTGAGTCGATCGGCTGCTGAACCGACTCGATGTGTGCTTGGGTGACATTTTCTCCAAGAGTGCAACTTCCTGCTCAAGCCCACACACTGACTCGCCTTGGGTGAAAAAAGGACAGCGTTATTGCTGGACACACCCAGTTTCTTGATTTCCAGTGAGCGCTGTCTTAAAAAACCCTGGAGCCCTGCTTCACATCAACATTCCTAATAAGTATTTCCAAACACAGCACTTCCGGGATGACACTACTCCACAAGAAACCTGTTTGACATGTCCTTATTGACACTATCTGCCTTTTTGTATTTGTCATCCCCCCCCAGGTTTATTAGTGTAGTTTCGACACCCTGGAGGTCCAATTCACTTAGACTTCTGCACCTGCATTAAGTTTATATAAAATTAACCTAACCATACCATCTTCACCAAAAGAGCAGTCCCATATATAAGCCGAAGATGTAGCTGTGCACAAGGTTTGACATCAGTGTTAATTCGATGTATCATAATATCATAAAATGAAAGTGTTTTGGCGGCAACGTCAAGAAAGTTAAGAGCACATATACAACAATTTTGTTAAAGCTGTGTCAGTGCATGATGGTATCTATAAAACCCTGCAGTACTTTGTGTTCAGTCTTAATCATTCATTTCTTTAATGTCACTATTGTCCATTCAAAGCCAGAAGCTACCACTTGTAGTAGAAATGTGCGATACCCTGAGAATGAGGGGCTTCACCCTTTAAAAAACGCGCACCCTGCTGCAGATCCACAATGTGTCATACGCATAATCATTTTCAAAGACATCCCACATCTCGACCCTGAAATGTTATTCACTTGGTTCGTCCCCGGGCGCTGGCTCATTACCAAGCAAGCAAACAAACTTCAGTCAGATTTGGAACAATAATAATGTAACGTATCATCGCTTTAACTTGATAGATAGACTCAGATCAAAACACCAAGCCTAGAAGTATGCACACAGTGTCTGACACATGCACACAGCCTGAAAAACACACCTAGACAGGGAAGCATTCAGAGTACATCAGTTCAATCATCTTTATTTCAAGACTGACAAATTCACCTTTAGTAATGTGTGAGGACACACCAAATGTAAATGAAACCCATGTGTACACAGGAATATAAAGAGCTTTTATTTTGGGTTTGAAGGCATTCATTTTTACTTTAGGAAACTTTTTGCTCATACTCTAGCATCCAACTAAAAGTATTTTTTTTTACAATAAATACTTCAAAGCATTCAAATGTCTGTGAGTTCGTATTTGTGTCTGTATGCATGTTTGTGTGTGTGTGCGTGTGTGTGTGTGTATCTGCGTTCTCTCATGGGAAAATCTCCAGGTGTCCTCTAAACCAAAAAGTCAACCTCATGATCTCAAACACAAGCAGCAGTAAACCAGTACAATGGTTAACTGATCCATATTCCAATAGCTGCAGCACACCTGCAAACAAAGTCAACCTCTTTTCTTTTTTTCCCCCTCTTCAGAGAGCTTTAAGGAGCTCGAGAGAAAAAAAAAAAAAAAAAAAAAAAAAAAGTCGCACCAAAAGAGAAATACTTTAATTTTCCTTATACAAAAATTAAAAATCTGTCGGGCATCAGCGCATACAAAATAAGACTCAAAATTTTAAAATGCTGAGGGAAAAAGAAGCTAATATGAAACAGAAAAATGTCTAAAAGTTCTTAAAATAGAAGCGTCTACAACACAGTTTACTGAGCTGTTATTATTCAAGCTGCCCGAGTTTTTGTTTTTTTGTTTTAAATCCAGCGTGAATTCATTGTTCTGTTTCAAAAGTAACATAAAATTTGTTTCTTTGCTCCGATAAAAAGATGATACATAATATAGTTTCTGAGAGTTTTTCCCAACAGTGATCAGAAGAAGAATGTCATTCTGTTGTACAGTTGGTCCAATAAGTTTCTTTAGTCCACTTGCACCGACCGCAGCACATAGCTGAAAAGGCTCAGAGGACTGAGCGCTGCAATTCTTGGAAGATTTTTATTGAGCTGGACCGATGTCCTCTTCAGCATCTCAGGATTTCATCCAAACTGAGCTGATTTAGCACCAGCCTGGATGTAACTAAGTGCTTTGCCTCAGTCTACCTTGTAAAAGCTTTCCTCTGATTTGCACGAACAATGTCATCAGGAGAAGGTGTATCAAAGCGGAAAGGTGCAATTGGAAAAAGTGGGGTATGCTGCTCTTTGGATTTGTATTGTGGGATGCAAAGGTCTGCATGGTAACCACTTCCTGTCCTCTGGCCTTTAATTTTTCCGCTCAATATATTTTTCCTCTTCCTTTGTTGTCTGCGGTTCTGAAATGACAAGGTAACCGCAAATACTGATGGCTTTGCAAAAACAGAAAAATCCAGCCCAATGGCCAGAGGAGTGGGAGACGACGGTGAAGGGAGGTCACAGTCGATCTGATGAGGGTTTACCTGGGCCATGAGGGCACTAAAATCAATAGTCTGACCCGGTTTAGATGGCCTGGAGTTTTGGTGGTATGGTTTGTGGTTGAGCTCACGCTCAGTCCTTCCCTCTGTCGTATTTTCTGCGAACTCATAAGCCCTCTCTGGTTTTGCTGGTGACAGGAGTGAGGTGAGGGTGCACTGTGACCCATTTGAGGTGGTTGAGGTTTTGCTTTTGTGTTCAGATGGCAAATGTGACAAAGAGAGCAGCTCAGAGAGGCCAGGTGGTTGTTTCAGTGCAGTTGCTTGAGATCCAGTGCAGGCAGGATGATAGGAGGCTGAGGAACTGGTGGTTTGGTGCTGCAGGGCTAGCTGTGACAATGAGACTGTCCCACCCTGGCAATGTGGTGCAAGGTTGGCTGTGTTAGAAAATGACAATGTGCTTGCTGGTCTTTCAGTGCTTTGTGATTGAGAATGAATACTCTGGTTTTGATGCTGTGAAGCAAGCTGAGACAGTGAGAGTGTTTGTGCTGGTGCAGCCATTCCCTGACCCTTTACTGAAGCTAAACTGCTAATGGGAGTAAGCAGTGTGTCACTCAGAGCTGTGCTGCGGTTCGAGTGCACCTGGATTAAATCAGCCAACGATGGACGTCCCTTAGGATCGACGACTGTCTGCTGATTGCTGTTTAGAACAGAGCTGAGACTCCCAAATCCAGGAGGAGCAACTATGGCGCTTGTAGTTGTCATCTTACAGCTGTTTAGCGAAAGATTACCGAGTGAAACTGAAAGAGGGGAGGGACCTGACGGGTGCGTTGCTGGAAGCATATTTAAAGATACCAAAGTTCGAAGTGAAAGACTACTCTGATTGGACAAAGCCGACAAGGGTGAACTAGATCCTATGGTTACAGCGCTTAATGAAGAAACATCCAAACCTTGACCTTCATCACCTACTCCTGATTTACTCATTTGCTGGTGCTCAGACATAAGCTGAGCCAGACTGGTACCACTGCTAATGGCTGGATGCACGTTTTCATGGTGAACATTTTGCTTTGCACAGCTGCTAACCACTGATTCAGCCTTATGTTGAGATAAGAGGTCACACAAGTTTGGTGCACTTGGTGCTTGCACACATGGCTCTGTACAGTTATGTGCCGTGTATGTATTGTTTGTGTGAGAAGCAGACAAGAAGGCTCCTTACCTTACGAAAGCCAAGTGGAGTTTTCGGAGAGGAGGAGCGAGAAGATCGCAGAGCAGAAGTCATATGAATCATACCATAAATAAGAGGGGAGAAAACAGGTAGAAGGCACTTTGTTAAACATTTGTATAAATTAAATGTGGCATCATTTAGGTGAATGGTTAATGCATCTCACTGATAAGCTTCTAAGTACACATCTCTAATGCGTATCATCTGAAGTCATTTTTCTTTTCCATGTATCTTCTGAACAAACAACGCGATAACAAATCAGACTAATGATGATGACTAATCACAGCATCCGTGCTTGGTGACTAATATATATCAGATATCAGTCGACACTGAAATGCAATTAATTAACGAGCAATTCAAATCCAAATACAGAAATTTGCTGGCTGTACAATTAAGATTTCGTAACTTTCCTTTAATTAAAGACACGTGACTGAGGGAGGATTAAAAGACTGTCAGTGAACTAAATCAATATCCTTATCAATTTCAGTACGGTCCAAAAGGTATATCCTTTTGCTTTTGGTAAATATTGGTGGAAACTCCTCAAATGCGACAAACATTTTACCAAAATGTCCCAAGACTGGATAAGTCAGAGGCAACACTTGTTTACCAAGAAGATAGTCATAGTTCAGTCCACTTTAGGCGTACCTTTTTCAGCCACGGCCTCCTGTTTGGTTCTTTGCGGAAGCGGCACCTTCTCCTGACTAACTCTAGCTTCTGATGCCTTCTCTTCAATTGCACTTCTGGTAAGCGGGGCTGTTTTAGTGTCCTCAGAAAGCACTGCATCCAATGCCTTCTGTGGGTCGAACCCATGTGTCATGGCTGCCTGGGTCAGGACCGACTCTGGCACTGCATCTCCCAATACAGTCCGCATGTGATCCAGGCAGGAATACAGCTTGACTAAAGAGTATGACACAGAAGTAAGATTAAGAAACGGAAATAATAAGGGAAGAGGGGAACATCAAAATAAAGCTACACGTTCGACATAACGTGTATTCAAAAAGCACATTTACAAAGACAAAAATCAAATTCAGGATACCAGTCAGTAGCATGTAGCTGTGTTAAATTAATAATACTACCTTGATCAAGAGGGTCAAGGTTGTGGGTGACAGTAGGGGACATAGGAACATCCTCATCTTCATATTCTTCCTCCTCTAAAGGTTCCTCCCTTGGTGCTTGCCTCTCTTGACGTGAGTAGATGAACTGATTTGCTTAAAAAAAGAAGAAAAAAAGTCTCAACCTGATGGCTGCAATGGTTTCATCATTACAAATTCTAATATATGACAAAGTACATCCCAATCAGCCAAAACATCAAGAATCACAGACAGATCAAAGTGAACAAATTTTATCAGATTGAACAGCAACCTTCATCTGGAAAGCATTGGATCCTGACTTTCGTGTGCATGTTATTTTTAAAAAGTTCCTTTGTTCCATTGTTGCATACTATGGAAGACCCCCAGTTATGGCAACAACCAGCACCCGACCCCGTCGAACAATATACCCCGCTCAGAAATGGAAGAGGCGGGAGTGGTGCCTCTAAACTCCCAAATCCCAATCTGACCGAGCATCCGTGGGATGGGTCAAAACTAGCTAAATCCTTTGAGGACCCACCCTGCAATCCCAAGGACCCAAAAGATATGTTGCAAAGGTCCAGACACCACAGCACTTTAAAAGCTCTTATCATCTATGTCTCAAATGGTCCATGGGGTCCTACACACATTAGGCACAGTTTGAATATTGGGCCTGATTGGTGTATAACATAATACTTCTTACAATGGTTAAGGGATCGTAGTGAGCCTCTTAATAATTCTAATAAATTACAGGTACAACACTTAGCAAGTAGCTACAATTTGACAAGGAGAAAAGAAATATTCACAATTGATCTCATGCACATTAATACATGTACGGTGTAGTACTTACTTTACACAATTTTTAGTCGTAAAACTGAGGAATGCGGGAAACCAACCTGTTGCTGGGGATATACAGTAGTCATCATCCACAGACTGTCCATACATGTCATCATCGTCAAAGTCTGGGTTAAAGAAACAAAGAAATAGATTTAAGTGTGCACTTATTTTGCTCTATTACATAGCTGTGTACAGTGTGCGGCTCCTTTACTTAGTGACTTTTCCTCGTCAACGATTTATTATTTTTTTTAAGCAGAAATTATAGACTGGGACTCAGGTTATTTACCATAATTGTGGTAGGTAACTGTAGATTTGACCAACTCACTTGAGACCTAAGCCAGTAACTTCAGGTGATATCAATGTAATGTATACAACAATACATTTGCAGCTCAAACCATTTATAACTAAACGTTGTATAGTTAGCTGCTGCTAACAACGTCAGCTACAGTATAAGCTGTTGACACAATTTCTCAATGTTTGGCAATTAAAATAGGAATTAATCGGGCTATTTGGAAACACACGTCGACACTTGAATTGTACAATAACTTAACTTGTGCTTGGTGCCAAGTAACACGACAGCAGAGTTAGCTGACAAGCTAAACAAGCTAGCGTTAGCTGCTAGCACTATAATCAACAACTGTGCATTTTAGCTTAACGGCTATCGAGTGTAGCAGCGTGAGGCCTTCCATTTACTTCTAAATAGAGTACCAACTCCTGGATAAAGTTATCTACCTTCATCGTAGTTGTAACCTCGAACATTTCTGTGGCGAGACATTTTGCTTATGTGTCTTCTCCCTCGGCCCCGGTGTAAATGTTATTCTGCTCACAGACATGTGTACCAACAACCGGCTGTCTTTGGGGCTGCTGCTAAACAGCTAAACAACAGGGAGGAGGCAGGTCAAGTTTGAGTTCGCAGAGTCGCAAATAGTAAAATTAAGACGGATGTAAAATAGCATTTAATCATCACTCATTTGAGTCTTTTTATTTGGCTTGTAAGAATTTCGTCATTAAAATACAAGAAAAAAAATTATTTTTCTTGGGGTTTTTTGTTTTTTTTTCACTGACGTAACTTCCTGTTACAGGTCAGTTCAGAGCGGCCTGGTATCAGTGTTCCAACCAGCTTCTCGAACAGCATGCTGTCTGAAACTGACACCCAGTCCAGCTTATGCTTGCGCAGCTGAATCATTGACAGATGAACAAGAACACGTAGCCCAGAGTGAGACTAGAGAAAGAAAGAATCAGGAGCACAGCAGGATATGATGCAAGTCTTATCAGTAATACTCAGAATAAAGATCACAGTGAGTCAGGTTGATTCTGTACTAAAGGAAGGGTTTCAGCAGAAGCCTTACTTCCAAGGCTCAAATGAAGCTGCAGTGTTTGACAGGCCCTGTTCTACTATTTGAATTAAGCTTGCCACAACTAAGTAAAGAAACTACATTTCAGAAATGTCAATGATGTGGGAAATGCATAAACAACTGCAAATGTGTAGCTACTCACGCGAAGATAATGCATATTTTCAATGTCTCACTAATCCAGCTGCTTCAAAGTGTCATGCACTTGATGACATTCATTTATCATATAAATAGTAGTACAACATCATAAATGTTTTACATATCCAAACATGACGTATTAAGTCTGGAGTTATGGACAATTTAATATGAAAAAAAGTGTACAAACGTGTAATGCTAGTGTTGATGAAGATTCTTAGTCATCCAGGTCATGGTCATCATAAGAGTTTGAATTTTGGGTTTCTTCTTCTTGGTGTAATGGTGTAATGCTAGGTGTTAATAAATATGAACATAACTCTAAGGCATAGCAGAAGAAAGAAAATAGCAGATTGTTATGCTGCATTGGGATTGACACTGGGCACTAGGACTATTTAGCATTTGGGCCAACTTTTTAAGACTCTGTTTCATGCTCAGGAATATCAGTTAGACAACCGCCTTACACCGGAGCTGATGGCTGTAATCAACACAGCGATAAAGTTGACTTGAAATGTACATTCACAACTTTGCCTGATTAACGTTAAAGGAAAAGAAAATAATGCTTTTCCCTGTCTGCACAACCTCAAGTAAATAAAGTCTTCCTCAGAGGTCATGACCATTGCACAGAAACAACATGAGGTGGTTGGGGTGTGACTGTCTTAACCATTTTGTCAAAGGTTATGCAGTATAAAGGACCAAACCTCCTGATCCCACACTCTACACCAAGCACACACGCCCCAAAGTGACATAATTTTTTCCTACTATCTTCACACTACAAGAAACTTATAGCCCGTTTACCACAAAGGGGAAAGAAATGAGAGCGATTACAAGCACTTGCTTGCGTTTGTTTCTCTATGACTTGGTCTGCATCATACCCTCTAAAGTCGCAGATGTGTGTGCAGATGCATGCGTGTATTTTGATACATGGCATTGTCTTCTTTTACAGAAGCCTACACGTGGTGATGAATGAAAAGGATGATGAAAATGTCAGACAATAATCTGATACTGCCAGTGATGCAGGTGAGATGCACATCTGCACTGTGAAATGAAATATGAGGTTTTGTGTGTCTCCCTAGGCTAAAAATAGAGCAGAGTGAAGAAAAGAAGATTTCTGCTTAGGTAATTTTGAAGACCTTTTCACAATGGACGGCTCATATTGCAAATGGCATTTTGAGAAAGAAAAGATTTAATCAACAGAGGATTGGTCAGATCCAGAAGGGTGATTATTCATCTCAGGAATGGGCAGTAGTTGAGGTGTTTACTATTTTTTGCACAGTTTATCTTTGGTAAGGAGTATGAGTGCGCGTGTGCATGCGTGTGTGCCTCTACGTGGGTGGAGGTTTCTCCCCCTAAAATTCCACTTCCTGTATTTTGAAGTTGCACATCTACATGCCAAAATAAACAACTGCACATGCACCCATGGAACACACGCATACAAACAAACAGGCACAAACCTGCTCACTTTACAGGGTCACACAGGTGACAGAGAGGGAACTCTTCCTTTGTATCACTAAAATGTTTCTAGGGCATCTTAAAACCAAAGAGCTCTTGGTTTAAAATGGAACGTATTGCCTAAGTGGAAAGAAACAGTCTCAACACTGACATGATAATGGTATGTGTAGATTTTCTCTTACATTGCTCATGTTTAATCGGGCCCACAGTGATTTATTATTTTAAAAGCGCAGACCTGATAAACAAAACACTACAAACATTAACAAAACCAAGTCCTTACTACTGTGTGACATACAAAAGCATGTATATTGAAGTCCCTTTAAGGTTTGATGTCTTTCATCTCAGGATTAGAGATGAATGAAAACATTCAATGAATTAAAACACGCGATTGTGCTGCAATAAGACTGAGGTAGGACTTTTCACACCTTCACACAGGATCTGAACATTTATTTCCTTTGAATGCCTTTTGAGCGCATTCTGGTCAAATCTGTGTTGCCGCTGTGGCTACAGAGCTCACGGAAAGCCTCATCAATGAATCAGTGGTAGGCGAGAGAGATTTCTGAGAGAAATATTGTTGAGATGATTAGTGGGCTTAAACAGATGGATGGACAGATTGCTCAAAGAATGAGGGGATCAGTGGAGGGGAGCACTGCTTTGTTTAAAAACAATGTGTAAATTATTTTTTATAATGACAAAAACTTGCAGTATGCAGCATATTCATGTTTAGTTCTTTCATTTTGTTCTGTTATTACACTAAATTTGAGGTGGTACGTGTAATCGGTGAAAAGAAATGGAGCACCACGGTGGAATCAAGTGAAAGCAGAGGATGGCAAATCTGTCAACAACAGCATGTGAAAACAAATTAATCCTGGTGTAATTGTAAAAGATAAAGCTTTTGTACATGTGGGTGCAGGGTGAAGGTCATTCTAAGAGCTGGCAGAGGAGATGAGGTAATGTTTTATACAATTTGCCAAAGGCACGAGGCATTATGGGAAGTCTTTCACAGGAACTCACCCCCAGGGAAAACGTAAAACTTGCACAAACGGCAGTGAAGTCCCAACAACTAAAGTCAGTAAAGAAAATACGAGTTAATTGAATTGGCAAGTGGCAAAAAGCACATCAAAACTGGGCAACAAAAATTTTGTTAATAGCAGTCAATAATAATTTGTAGTAAAAACAAATTTAAAAAAAATATTTTTTTTGCACAAAATTTTTTAAAAGTATTGCATGTTTTATGTGATGTTGAACATTAATAATGTAGAAATATAATACATGTTTATGTTTATATAACTTCTTAACAGTTCAGTTCAGGTTCTATTTAGCCACATAGCCATACACAATCACATTCATACACCTGTTTGACTTGGGATCAACCCTTACTCAGTGCACGCCTTTACACACACGTATAAGAACGCACACCCTCAGACATGCACAAGCAATTGACAATGCACATCTGTTTGGCCTTTCCTACTCGAGATTTGAAAGCCCGGTGGGATGATACCTCAGGCCCGAGAGCCATCATTAAAATCATTCAAATGAACCAACCTGTGCACACAGTGCTTTGCAAAGGGGGCAGCCATCACAATACCTGGCCTTAACCTGTCCAATCGCGCCCATGCAAATGTCCTCAGCTAAAGAGTCAAAGGGTCCCAGGCTTCCTGTTTGACCTACCATGGGAGAATTTGCATATCCTGGCTCCCTTCTCTCAATTTGGTTTCAGATAACAAGAAGTAGTTTGAAAGACTTACCCTCGAGGGAAAAATAATACTGAGTAAACTTTGGGGCTTGTGCAGCAAACAGCCATACCTAAGAGTAGGCTGGGAGTTGATGCAGACGCTATGTTCACACTGGGGTTTCACTGGAGTTTTGTAGAATTTTTGAGCTTGACCCGTTTTAGTGACCCACTTTCCCTGCTGTACGGGGCATCTTGTATTGCAATCCTGCGCCGATAACTGCTATGTAATTAAGAATTTGAATAGATTAGCAATACCACCTCCTTGAGGCAAAAATGACTGGAACAATGCTTGTGTACACAGGTGTGTGTGGGAATTGAAGCCTGCAAGTGACTGCTTCCAGGCAACCATCTGACACATCACATTACACCCCAGTGATTATATGTATTAATGGCAATTAAAGTTTTAAACCTAGCCATCATGGTAAACTTCATTCACCCCATGTCCAACGCCATAGTAACCGCACTGTATACTGCTGCATCAAATGGTGACATTTTCAGGCTCTGGCAACATGTGCACGCGCATGTGTGTAGCTCTTTATCAGCCCACTATTATGAAGACTGTACCCTGGGACAATAGGGAGCCCTGGGGTGATGGTAATTACAAGTGACCAGGACAATACGGTCGGGTATGGAGGAACTAATACAATGAGAAGACACATTTATACAAATAAAGCATTAACTCCCCCTCTGCTGCTCCTCGACCCTGCAATGAATGGCTGAGCGAGGACAACCCTGGCACAGGGAGAGCAGACAATTCAACCAAAATAAACTAGTCAAAAGAAACGACGGGCATTAAACCTGCTGTCAAGAATATTGAGAAAGACGTGCACGAGCAGTATTTTATTACTCATCGTTCAATAAAGGTTGCTGAAAAAACAGGCTCAACTTGATAAATAACCGAGTGGTCCACCTGCATTATGTGACAAGAACTCAAAAGGAAACTTTAGAAACAATCTAGAGAACATTAAGGCACTCTTGTATGCTTTGAAGACAGTCAAGCTATGAGTTATAAGTGCAATAAATTCCCACAAATAGTTTTATTGCTACTGGATTTCTTTAACTTTGTTTATGTAGGCGAGCACAAAGCTCGCTTTGTCGCGGAACGATAAGACAAGGGTTTGTTGCGAGTTTTATCACAGGGAAACATCTGTAACACCAGTGGGGTACTCCACGAACAGGTGGCCAAGCGCTGAGTGTTGTAACTTCACTTTTCTCTCGCGTGCAAACCTATTCTTTTTGTTCATTTTGGCCAGATACATTCGTTTCCTTCTTTTCACTTGAACAAAAAAAGACAGAAAAGAAGAATAATGTAACGTGTTGCTCACAGCAAAGCGTTTAGCGCGGAATACAAGGCAGAAAGCGCCTTGACGAGACCACTGTGTAGTGTGGTTTGAGCACTTCGCAAAAGATTCGTAAATGTTAAACCCCTCTACTTTACATGCGATACCACCATGCTCAAAGCGCAGGGGAAATAATTGAGAGCCATTAGAAAATACTCGAAGCACCAAGATTTGCCCACCAGCATTCAAATGATATGCTTTCACTTTCAATATACAATCCAGCAAAATTGTATTGTGACGTATAGATGTTCTGCCTAAACAGTGAAATCGAGTTAGACTTGTTCATTAAATTCAGGTTAAACGGGATGTTTCCCGGCAAAAAAATCATAAGTCAAAATTTTGTGTGTATACACATTCAAGTTTTCTTTTGCTGAAATTATTTTCTCAGTGTTAATCAGAACTTGTTGCTTGTTTGCTTTGTGCATCAGGTTTTTTCAATTTGAAATCCAGAAAAGTCGGATTGTATCTGAAGTGCACTCTCTCGTGGACATGCGCAGTCGGGCGCAGTGGCTCAGGAGCGCCAAACTGACCGGGATGTGAAGGGAGGGAGGAGGAGCACTCGTAGAGGCTGCTGTAGTTTAAATTAATGTCAACCTGCCTCCTCACCGGGAGAAGAAACTCATCGCAGATAGCGAAAGTACACGCTCGGCGCAACCTCCTGCAAGCCGCTGTCTAGACTGTAACATGACCCGGCGGCCGAGAAACAGGTACAGTCAGACAGAATAATTTCTTTAGACTTTTTTCTCTCTCTACATTCCTCTGACAAATGCCTGCTTATTTTATTCTCATATTAACTAGTGTTTCTGTAGCACACTGCATGGGGTTGAGTGGTTATGCATCTCTTTGAATAACGCTCATGCTTCTTTCCTTCACTATGTTTGTTCTTCGTTCTGCTCTCATATTCGTGAGCCGTTTTTTGTTTTTCTTGGCAGTTAAAGCCGAATGGTGGTGTGTTTGTTTCGCTCGCGCCAATGACAGGTGGTGGTCATCTGGCATGTGCGCTCCTCGCGATGCTGTCAGTGAGGGGACTCGTACTCACGCGCGCGCATTATTGCCACGCTGTGAGCAAGAAGGAGCGTAGACACCGGCTGATCCACAGGACACTTAATAGTACAAAATCAAACGAATCACCACGTTTGCAGTTCCAGCAATTTAAGCTTAGCTCACGAGGGGCTTTGGAAATATTCGCATTTCATTACGTTGCGTTCTGCAGGCGATAGCTAGCCCACAGTTACACAGAAAGAAAGAAGGCGGGGGGTGCTTTCGTTTGAGTCTATATAACATGTAGTTTACACAAGTTAAGCGGACTTAAAGGTCATTTTTAGCCCACCTTTACGAAACTTGTAGTGTTTTGCAGCATCTCTGAACGCGAGGAGCGTTCCCTGTTATTTTGGAAACTGCGCTTTCACAGCGTCCTCTACAGTGCCTGCACTTGTCTCTAGTATAAGCTTTGTTTCCTCCTTGTTTGGACACACGAATCACCCCCAAATGAACACACTCTCATTAGCGCTTTTACATATATATACTTATATATATATATATATATATATGACAATTATAATGAATTAATAATAATTGTTGTTCTTGATGGGCACCACCTTTTCCCATAAAACATATTATCACGTAGACCGAGTTGCCGTGGGAAGTTGTTAGTCGGGTTTTGATGGTTTTCATTGCGGATTATTGGCTTATTTGTCTGGTGTGACACAGATGAAATGAAGAAATTGCCACGGGGGGGGGGGGGGGGTTACACTTGTAATCAAGCCATCTTCATATTTGTAAAGAGACAGGTGCTGTGAACAGTATATGTTTGTTGATTGATGGTATTATAATCATTGTTTTTTTAGTGGTTTTGTGTGTGTACACAAACTTTTTTTTTCTATCATTTTGCAGCAGTTTTCATCATATTCTGAAAAGCCCGCTGAATGTTGACTAAATTAGCATGTTAAGCCATAGACATGAAATGTGTGGAGTAGATGGGACATTTGTGGGTTTTTTAAACAGTTTTTTTTCCCCATACAGCAGTTCCTGTTAATCAAGTAGTCAGGCATTTGAGCTGCTAGGGGGGAAAAAGATAAGGAAGATGGTGCACTGTAAATAACCCTCACACAAACAGTGGGGTTTATTTTCACCTGTTGCTCTGTACCTGGCTTCCACATTTCTGCTCTACATTCTGATTGGTTAGCCAACTACTTGGTGTGTGTGTGTGTGTGTGTTTGTGTGTGCGTACATGCATGCATGGCTGAGCTGTACAATGCCACTGCAGGTCTGAACACGCCAGGGTCACAAAATTATGATGCATGTGCCAATCCCAGTATCTGTGGAAACCAAAAACACTGGAACCTGTTCATCCTTCTCCCTCCCTCCCTTCAAGTTGCCGTTCTTCCCTTTCTCTGTCTTTCTTTCTCGCTCTGCTTATGGGTGTCTTGGCTAAAAGCCTGCACCCAAACCTTCAAGAATGACTGGTTCTCTGTCTGTTTTGACACCCGACGAGTTAAAGAGCAGGCCGAGTTCTTTATGCACTCTCTAAAGAGATTATTAGAGAGTAGTGCAATAGACAAATGTTAATTGTTCCATTATTTACCTTCTTATTATCAGACGCTTGGGTTTTTCATGCAGACTACAACTCTTTTTTTTAAAAACAATCTGCTTTCTCTCTGTCTGTTTGCAGTGTTTACAGTAGTGAGGAAGATGATGAGGAGACTGAGATGTATGAGCATGACTATGACGGATCCCTGGCCAAGACAGGAAAACGCCACCTTGGCAAAACACGATGGACACGAGAGGAGGTACATACACCAACACCTGTCCAAAAGAATATTTAACACTCTTCACATGTTTATTTACCCGAGGTGTGGAGGGGAGGGTGAGCAACTTGTGACCAGCATGTTTTCTCTTTTATTCAGGATGAGAAGTTGAAGAAACTTGTTGAACTTCATGGATCAGAAGACTGGAAACTCATTGCCAGCCTCTTAACTGTAAGTAGGTCTTGGGGTGTAGACACGCAATAGAAGTAAACCTCATTCACCAGGACCATGTTCATGTGGACAAACCAAGTGTTGTATTATTTGTGCTTATTATTCAGCTTTATACTTGCAAGTAACGTCTCACAATGTAAATCTGATGACACAATTTTGTTTTTGCTCTCTAAATCAACCAGAATCGTACAG
The DNA here is from genome assembly GCF_027942865.1 of Odontesthes bonariensis. Lineage (NCBI taxonomy): Eukaryota > Metazoa > Chordata > Actinopteri > Atheriniformes > Atherinopsidae > Odontesthes > Odontesthes bonariensis. Next base: position 16,061,301 of record NC_134529.1, read on the forward strand.
ATGTGCAGTGCCAACACAGGTGGCAGAAAGTTCTCAACCCGGAGCTCATAAAAGGCCCTTGGACCAAAGAGGAGGACCAGAGGGTAGGAAAACTAAGTACTTTATTGGTGACATAAGAACCTGTGAATACGTTGTAGGACAGTAATAACACTGTAAATGTTCAAATGCATTGAGCCATTAAAGATGACCTCTCATGCTACTACAGCATTTTTACCGTAGCAACCGTTTTGAAGTACCACGGTTGGTCTTCACCCACAGGAAACAGGGAGTAAGGTTAAACAGCAATTACTTTATGTTCCTGTGTGATTAAAGCAACCACTCTGTAGCAATTCCTTGTCTGCTGTTGCACATTTTTAGCTGCCGTTACACAACTTATAACATGTTTAGTCTCTTACAACCAGCGGAGTATTTATTGAACTTTTCCAAGGAGTTATATTTCCACCCAGATGCCACTGTAATGATTAGCAGAGTGGCTAACGTTACCCTGGAAACTCCCTCATTACTCACAAGCAGATGTTCTCAATCACCTCCATTAGTTGAAAAATTAAAACCGAGAAGAAAGCTGGGGGCAAGAGGACACACATTTAATTAAATCTGTACGATTCTAGCAATTTCTTCATGTCTTTTTCTTTTTCTTGTATCTTTTCTTCTTACCCTTTGCCTGTCATATCTTTATACCCTTCTACTTCTCCCCCCTCCTCCCTTTATTACTCCATCCTTCCCCTTTCCTCACGCCCCTCTTCGACTGTTCACTTCTCTTCTTTTTCAACACTCTCCTTCCTCCCCTTGCGCCTATCCTCTTCCTCTCCCCCTCAAACTCACACACCCCAGGTGATTGAGCTGGTCCAGAAGTACGGAGCCAAGCGCTGGTCAGTGATCGCCAAACACCTAAAGGGGCGGATCGGCAAGCAGTGCCGGGAGCGCTGGCACAACCACCTGAACCCAGAGGTTAAGAAGACCTCGTGGACTGAGGAGGAGGACAGAATCATCTACCAGGCGCATGAGAAGCTGGGAAACCGCTGGGCAGAAATTGCTAAGCTGCTGCCTGGCAGGTGAGGCAGATAATGAAGAAGGCAAAGGGGGAGAAAAAGAGAAGCTAAAAGAATCACTGAACCATTGCTGGTTAGCTGCGCAATGTTGTGGTTGAAAGGGTGAAATAGAGGGGAGGACACTGATGGAAGGTTAACTATAAAGTGAGTGAAAATGGAGATGTGGAGTGTCGGGCATTTGGGTCTTCATAGAGAAAATGTTTGGAGTAGAATGACAGGAGAACAAGAGATAACTTTAAGATTATTGTAATTGCTTTGTTCTGATAACCTTATCAACTGCGTACATGCGTTTGTGTGTGATTGAGACTTTCCCTATCTGTGTGCGCCTGTATTGATAATGCTCCCGAGCACCACTCTTGGACCGGGGCGTCAGGAAGTCATGGGTGTGTTTTGTAATAAATAATCTAAAAGTAATTTGTGGTACTCGTTACTTGCAGAACTGACAACGCCATAAAGAACCACTGGAACTCCACCATGAGGCGAAAGGTGGAGCAAGAGGGCTACCTTCAGGTTTCGTCAAAGAACAGCAGCTCCTCACTCTCCATCAGCCATGGCTACATCAAGCCCACCAATAACATCATGAGTTTTCCTCACCACTCACCCAGTCACGCACAGCTGTCTCCCTTGTCACCTCTCAACTACCCCTACATATCTGACACACACAGGGTAAGTGGGTGAAAACTAAACAATGAGCAAGCGCCTTCTGGAGATTCATTAGCTAATATGGACACTTTTCTTATTGCCCTACCAGGTGCCCTTCCCAATGGCCTTGCATTTGAACATCTTGAACATACCCCAGCACGGAACCGCTGCTATACAAGTAAAAAGTTTTTCAAAAACTCCCTTCTGACATACAGTGAGAGTTATTGTAAGACGAGAAGGCGCTAATGTATTCCCCCTACGCTCTCCTTCTTTTAGAGACACTATAATGAGGAAGACCCTGAGAAGGAGCAGAGAGTGAAAGAGATCGAACTGCATCTCATGTCCACAGAAAATGAGCTGAAAGGCCAGCCATCACTACCAGTGAGTAAGATGTCTGCCTCTGGGTTCAGGCAAACGCTGAAATTGTGACAGCCCAATTTATGTGCTAATGTTTTTGACCCCGGCTTTAAGGACAGTGGTTGGACATGTGTGTTTGTGTGAGGAGGAGGAGGAAACATCTGGGGGGTCTGTTTCTGCAAAAGTGATGAAACAGGACCTTAACACCATTTGTGTGTGTGTGTGTGTGTGTGTGTGTGTGACCCTTGTGCAACCAGTCTCTACCCAACACTTCTGTTGTTCTTTATATTAAAGTTCCCTTTCCTCTTCTTTTTCTCCTTTGTTAAGTGTTTACATGCCCTCTGTTATTGTCAGCCTTCTATTTTTTTTTTCTCTTGTGCAATTATTTTCTTGTTCATCATGTTACTGTTTGAGAGGTATTTCTCTCCCTCACCCTCTCATTCTTCCTCACCCTAGATGACTTTGCCCTATTCAAGCTGGACCAGCCAGAGCTCTTTGATGAGTGGCTCAGATGGAGCGGTTATGTCTTTACCTCGTCACCCGGCCCTGCCTCACGACCAGAGCTGCCTACCTGAGGAGAGCGCCTCCGCAACACGCGCCCACAGCAGCAATGGCAGCGGCAGCAACAACAGCCATCACAGCAGCTCAACATTCTCAAATACTATCCCAGACTTCATGGAATCTGTCATAGATTCAGTAAGTTTCTGTGCTGCAATTAAAAAAAAACATGGCTCTATTTTGTTTGAGCTTTTTGTACCAACTGTCTCCAGACGAAAAAAGGTAGCAAAGAACTGACCCTTTTCCTAGTAGTGGGCCTTGACCCATATTTTACTGCCCTTTTCCCAGAGCCTGTCCTTAGTGGGCGAGGCCGTTACCCGTCGCTTCTTGGATAGGAGCATACTGAAAACAGGCAGGGTCTGTCCCAATCTGAGCTCAAGAGATGCTCAAGCAGCACGGGTCATCGGCTCAACTCCCAAGCCTACATCAGTCAGCATTCTGCCCTTTTCACCTTCAAAGGTAGTTAAGACAGATGAGTGTGATCAGAATCCATCAATCACCCACCCCCCCCTCTAAAGACATCAACAGCCAATCATCCAGAAATCATGATTCTCCTATTGTTCACCTCTTTTTTTTTTCTTTTCGCCATTAATTCTGTATTTTCACCTCATCGCGCCCCCCATGATCCACGGGAGTGTTTTGGCAGGAAAGTTTACTCCGTTTGATTGATTGATTGATTGATTGGTTTCCTTCCGTTTGTTTCACAGTTTCTCAACCAGCCAATGAGTCCGGAACACTCTGACCACAGCTTACGAATGAGCTCGCCCGTGGACTCCAAGCCTCTTATCGACCACTCTGCCAGGCCCCAGAAAGAGAATGAAATGTAAGCGGCATTTCGTCTCATCATATTCAGAATGCAGATTTGTGGTTTACAAGGCTTTTCCAAGCATCTCTCTTTCTTTTCTTACTAAGATTCCGAACTCCCAACATTCGTCGGTCCATCCTAGAGTCGACTCCTCGTACACCCACGCCTTTCAGATCACCTCTGGGCCTTCAGGAGGCCAAGTACGGACCTCTGAAACTACTGGTGAGAGAGCTGAAACAAAGCCAAAGTTTGTCACGTTAACTGCTGCTGTGCATGCTGTGGTTTCCTTGGAACTCACAGGGAGCGTTGTGCCTTTTCCAGAATACCACTTTGGAGCAGCAGATGATCGACTCCATAAAGCAGGAACCAATGGAATGTGCCATTGACCAGCCTCCTCTGAAGAAAATAAAACAAGAGGTACTTTCCGCACAACATAAGCATGTAGCCTACACATGTTAAAAAAAACAGAGAAAAATTCAACACAAGTTTGAGTGTGTATGTTGTGACAGCAAAGTAGAAGGTGAAAAGTTGAGTAAATGTGTAAATGACCTGTGCTTTGTTAGTTTTACCACACTAATCATCAACATGGGGATGGGTTGCATTGTTTGAGGCTGTTGCCAGTAGTTAGACTGTTGATCATCATGTGCAGTGGTTGACCATGACGTGTTCTGGGTCTAAGGTGGAATCCCCGTGTGAGAGAAGCCCGTGCGTTCAGTGGGAAGGACAAGAACTCAACACGCAGCTCTTCTCCCCCAACGGCCCTTCGCAAGAAGTACCTGTAAGTTCACATTTGAGCTCACCAATGTGACGCCAACTTTGACTGACACATGCGGAACACCACTCTGCTTCCTGTGCACCTGTACTCAGAATAAAAGCATGGTTTTGTATTTTCATGCAGGACCTGCTTAGCAGCTCATTACTAAGCGAAGACGGACACAAGACCTACCACCTCCCTCACAGAGGCATGAACAGCCCACTACAGGTGTGTGCACGCTTGCATTTATGCATTTGCACGTCTGAATGAATTTTTAAAAAAAGTCCATTGCACCCCGAGCACAAAACCTCATCATCGTCTTTGTGTTTTATCAGCAGCAGCTCAGTTCCTGGGAGCAGGTGACCTGCGGGAAAACAGAGGAGCACATTTTGGCCTCAGAGCAGAGCCACAAGTACATCAACACTTTCTCCACAAGGACGCTGGTGATGTAGTCGGAGACGAATGTCGTTCTGGGATCATCGACACTCTCTGCGCCGGACATGGCGTCGCGGGTTTCATATTTGTTGTGGTACAACAGTTGGGAGAGGCTTCACGCCACTGGTGTTTTTACACTCAAATTTGTTGGATTTCAACCAACCAAAGACTAAAGTTTTTATTTTGTTTTCAGTCCTTTGAATAGAATTTGATTTGGGGTTTTTAAAAATGTGCATCCTACTCTCTTTTGGTCTTGACTATGTATTAATATCATTGTTGTATTATAAATGGGAAACGGTGACTATGTTTGCATTGGGCTGTATTATTAGTTACGAATTTTGATATTAATATAAGAACAAGTTAATTAATTTATTTGTTTTTTTTCTTTTTAATGATTTTTTTTTTTGTTGTCATTTTACGATTGGCCAATGGAGCAGTGTTGTAATTTTAAGTATTTAAGCCCTGTTAGCATTATTGTACATTCAAAGGCATGGTAGTGATTTCAAAACTGACCTCTGTATTTCACTCATCAATCTATTTCACTCTCTGATTTTTAAATTTTTTTTTTTTCCTTTTTAAAGGCTGTACGGGTCTACTGAGAATTTCAAGGGTTTGGTCTGCGCTGCCTCATGTAAACACTTCATAGGAACCGCTTGGTCTGTTCTTATATCATTACTCAACTTTGGAAAGGTGCCAGTCACAGTAGTATTACCTGATCACCACATTGCCACCTTTGTTCCGTCAAAACTGAGATTTCATTTCAAATATCGATTTTTATTTTTTTTCCAATGCTTCTCCAAAGCATCCTGCGCTTCACTGAACAAAACATTGTTGCTGTTAGAGTTTGAATATGGATATATACACTCATATAGATAAACTTATATATATAGAGAGAGTGAGAGTGTAAGAAAAAGGGAAAAAAGACTACACTATTTTTACAGTCAAATCTGAAAAGAGCTTCAATGTATGACACCATGAGCTCCGCCCAGTAAGAGTAAGACCAAGCTGCGCTTGAATTTTACCTTCTCCAGAAAAAAAGTGATAGTAGTAAACACTGATATTTTATATTATACTACAGACAAAAGCCCAGTTGAAACTTTTGTATTATTTTTTTTCTTTCCTCCACAGTTTTGTATTGTTTTGTAAAGCATACTCCCATCAGCGTTGTGTTTTCTTACAAAGACTGCAGTTACTCATGTCAAACACTTAGCGGACAATCTGTTATTTTTTCCTTTTTAAATACCTTTTTGATACTAGCTTTTTGGAGCAACGCCTTTTTATAAAAGCATTTATACATGCCAAGTTTTTCATGTTTTTATACTTTTCTATACTGCCTAGCAAATAAAGTGTGCTGTTTTTATTACAACCTTGTGTTCTGTGTTTGGATGCATCGCGGTAATCGTATCGCAAATCAAAAGCTACCCTTTGGAAATAAAACCTTTTTTTTTTTAATGGTTAAATTCTTAATTCCTGTAAAGTTTATCGTTTATCGAAGCCACACAATCGCTCCAGTGAATGTCTATGTTTGCAATGAACGAGTTCTTCACTCTCCGATATGCAACCTATCTCTAGTATTCAAATTTCTGCAAGGACTCTAGTATTCAAATACACCGCCCCCCCAATCTTGCTGACACAAAGCTTTTGTTGTTTCATGGATGTGTCGACCATCCCATAAAACTTTTCTTTCATTCGCTAAAAGATTGGATAGTTTATCAGCCGGTGAGCGAAATAGGCAAATGTTCCCAACCGTTGTCTCTTTTTCTGTCGAGCTCGTGCACATTCCTGAAAAACACAGCAAATGTTTATGACGCTCAACACCTTAAGACAAAGACTGCCCACGTCTGCGTACGCGACCGTGAAAAATATGACAACGTGCTGTGTGCAAATACTGTTTAAAGTACTTGTTCTTCAGAAGTACACACAAGTATGAGCTTCGCATGCAGTCTCTTGAGGGGTCTTGTTTTCCTGTGGGGAGTAGCAAGCCAAGGGGCCCAGACTCAGACCAGGAGCTATATTTACAACCCCTCCCCTCCAGGTTCTCACATCCTCCCTCTACTCCCTCAAGCCACCTGCACCCCTACTTTGCCCTGATCCACCGCAGTGCCCTCAAATATAGATTCCTATCTCAAGTCGTAGTCTCAGAGGAACACATAAACAGAAATGATATTCATCAAGACACACACTTCCAGCAGGAACTGGCACTATTTAACTCGAAACAGAAATAACTCCACAATAACTCAGCATGCTTAGATAGTGACACATATAAATATATATATGAAAATGTATAAACATTGTGGCTTCAACAAATGTAACAACAATGGTGTAAACAAACACCAAGAGACAGGGAAGATCATTAACATCTGATGAGGGCTATTTGAACACAAAAGGTTTGAAATTTCCTGTCAGCATTTGCGGTTTGGCATGTTATTATGTGTGTCTTGTGGAAAGAGGCCAGAGCAAGAAGCAGACTTTCACACTGGGAATTTCACCCTCTGCTACTACACCCAAAAGCAGAGAGACAAGAAAAAAAAAAAGACAGAAGCCAAAGCCCCAAACCCCACGAGATTCACAAACACCTGCTTCCACTGACTGAGAAGGCAGCTGCCTCTGTGTGAGAGCGTGAGTGCTGAGGGGTGGTGGTTTATTGACAAAAACAATATGGGCTCAAATGGATAATGCAAGACATAACGCAGTGAAGTGTAGTGGTTCTTAACAGCTCACTGCGCTGACTATAAAAGCTCCAAGCTCTCGTATGTCTGTTCATTCCATCGAGTGAAAAACTGAATACACGAGGAATGTGACTGTTCCCATCAGAACAGTGCAGTGTGGCAGACATTTGAGAGAGGAGACAATAATAATGCACAGCATCATAAAAGCACTTGGTTACAATGGTGTGTGCATCTCAGGCTTCTCTTTCTTGTTAGACTTTGATGGACTGCATTCACGTTTTAATCCAAAAAAGCAAACAGAACTTCTCGCCAAATGCTCGGCCCTAAAAAGCCAAAGCAGAAGTTGACTTTCGCTACTACAACTTTTTTATTCCATCCTCCTTTCCCTTTTCAAATCAAACATGTCTGTCGCAAGCAGATTGGCTCATAAATTCAGTTTGAGTGTCACAATAGATTTATAGCCGGATGTTGCAGAAATGGCGGGCTCCTGAGCGTGCACGTCCATACTCACAAAACACACCCAGGCCGTGAATTCACTTGCAGCCCAGTGTGGGTCTGCAGGCCTGATTTCCTCATTCCCTGCCTGCTGTTGTGGTCACAGATATTCAGGCGACAGCAGCCGCTCCCTGCTGGCAGCGGTCAGGTAGGAGGGCTGGGCTGGGCTGGGAGAGCCTGATAACTAGCCCCCCCGTTTTATGGTACAGAGATGAGGGGAGGAACACATGAGCAGAGAAGTGAACAAGTGATCAATAGACAGGGAGAGAGAAAGGCGAGAGGGAGGAGGATTCAGTGAAGTTGAAACACAGTTTGTTACTTATCTACAAGGGTATTAGCAGAATATTAGTGTGCAAAAATGTGTTTTGCATCTGAACTAACACTACAAACAGGGATATTGCATCGAAATCGAGTGTTTTAGCATAAAAGAGAGAAGATTGATCTGTCTCTGTGTTAAGAATGGAGCTTTAGAGAGGTGAAGTTGAGCCTTGAGAGACCACAAGCAGTTGTGAAACTCTTAAAAGAGCCATTAAGGCTCCGTATTAAACATGTTTAAGTCAAATGAACTAATCTGCAGACAGATGTTTGAGTCTCCTTTGTAATTGAAGTAGTCACACATGGTTAAATATGCTGGAGTTTACCCCAGTTGGTAGGCTACCTAAAGGGCTTGGACTGAACCCAGAAACAAACAACAACACAACAATGCCTACACCACACTGGCACAGTGAGAACATGCAAACTTTACACAGGGAGGCCTCAGCTCACCAGCAGGCCACAATCCTATAAACAATAAAGCTGCTGTCACTCTTTCATTTTGTTCTGCTTCTTTTACCTGATGGCTAAATATGTCAGAGGCTGTGATTGAAAATCCATCCATTAAAACTAAAGCAAACGTAGACTGTCACTCTGATGACTGCATCATCTCACATAATCACCGGTCAAATAACTTAAACACGTCTGTGTAGTGATTTCAACTATAGTTACAGGTATGATGATGTCCCACGGAGAAAGTCAGCAACAGAACTTGAATTATGAGTCAGCCATACTCAATCCAGTAATTAATTATCCATCAATAATTAATTAATTGGCCTAGATGAGCTGTTAGTCACTTGACTCAACTGTGAAAGAAATTCTAATACAACACAGTGCCTTTTTTTTATATTTTCAGCGCAAAATAGATGCGTAGATAAAATGGTCTGTTTGTTTTTAACTTACTCATGAACTCCTGTTCTGATTTCATGGCCGGATCATTTAACAATTTAACTCTGAGAGACTTTTATAATCAAGTACTGCACTTAGGTTCAAAATTAAGGTACTTGCACTTTACTACTGAAAAGTATTTTCCGTGTTACTCCATAAAATTTCAGAGGAAAATATTGTACTTTTTTTTTTACCTCACTATTGTAAATTATTACCATGGATACAATGTGTCTATATAATTATATGTTGTGGACAACACTTTGTCACAGATTAAACTGTCTACAGAAATATGGTTGAGAGCCTTTGTTGATTTATGAAAAAGTTAACTGGAAACTATTTGATTTATTTTAGCACGTTAAGTATAATTCTGAAGTTGTACTTATTTACTGTAAGTCTTGTAAAGCTTCCACTTGTACTGTATTCAGTACTTTCATAGCGTAGCATTAATACTGTAGGATTAGTATGAGCCTCTGAATTCCTTTTCTATAACTGGAGCTGTTACATGGTTGGACAATGAGGGCCCCGGGGTGCAAGACTCAACAGTAATTTAAAAAACACAACTATGATTTCAGGAAACGGGACAACAAAACAGGAAAATACATTTATTTTCTGTAATAATCATGTCTTTTCTTAAATGTTGTGTTTTCTGGGTTGCTGTTTTGTCCCCTAAAATGTTGTGTTCTCCCCCTGAGCGTTGCTCACACACAGACTCAACTGAGCTGCAAGCGGAGTGGGGTATAGATTAGCCGTGCCTTTTGTTTCCTTTGTGTGTTTCCATGTTGCGTTTTTGTTGTTGTGCTCATTAGAACCCAGGCGGCAAGAAAAAAGGTAGCCTTTTTTTTAAAGTTCCTGAAAACAAACAAACAAACAAACCCCAAAACAAAAAAACATTAACAATATAATGGATATCTTCCAAATGTACAGATTGTTTCCTTTTTTCTGCCTTTAGGACACATTTACAAACAACTCCGGGATCAGGTTTATTTACCAACAAATAAGAAGTAGGCCGGGGGTGATGGAAGTGTCGAACATGTGCGCTTTCAGACTCATAGTTAAGTCCAGCAAGACAATGTTTTTCTCCTTTGTTTTACCTTCTTTGAACTTTGATAATCAAATACCTGATTAGGGATAAGATTAAATACTTGTCTGGTTGCTAAGTACAAGCTCAGTCTCCAGGAATGCTTTAATAAAGAAATACTTTAATTTCTATTTATTTATTTATTCCAATATCTTAAATTGGCCACGAATTTTGCAGTTTCATAATAAAGGCTCAATATTTGTTTTTCTTACTTGGCTCCCTGCAGAGGTAAAGCTGACGTCTAGCTACATCTTGACGTTCATGGTCCAATGTCTCACTATGTATGTAATCACTTTTCAAGTCTTTCAGTCTCTAATCGGCCATTCCAACACAGTCTTCCATGCAACACGGTGCAAGTTCGAAATCTGTCCTCAGCGTCATTTGACGCAGCTTTTTAATTTTCTGCTTCCTTCTCACATGTGCATGGTTTGGATTACGAGCTAAAAATGCACGGTTAGGCTTACAAAAAAAGACTCATTCTGACACATTTAAGGGTTCATCCCATCAGGGCATGCTGGCTGACAGAAAACAACAGCCTATGGGCGCGTCTCAAAGTTATGGGTGCGTCTATGCTTTCAACACATGGACAAACGTACATATTCCAGGTTTTCTTATGAAACTGGGCTGAAGGAGAAGTCATGTACATTCCGGCCACTGCTCTCTGCAGCTTTGAAAGTCAAAGAGAAATAAAAAAAAAACAAGCCTTTCATGTTCTGCAGGTGATTAATGCTTTAAGTGGAAAATACTTTGTAACAAATTCAGTTTATAGGACGAGTCTGCCCTCAGTGTGCACAATCATACGGGACAGTGTAACCTGACTGTGACCACATTCAGGCTAATTTAGTTTTATTCTGTAGGTGACACACTTTAACCCATAAAGGGCTCCAATTATGGTATAGTGACTATGTCAGGTAAGTAGGTCTCGTCTCATTTAGTAGTAAGCCTCTGTTTCCTTATTGCATTTAAGATGCACAACACATCCCTGTTTGACAGCCACATAAGGAACATAACACATGGGCCATTTACAACAATATGTAGTCCACTGGCTCCCAATCAGAAAATGCACATATATACTCACAAACAACCAGAACATACAGATTGAACAGATAGAAGCTGTCGCGCAGACAAGGAGACTGAGAGGGCATAGATAGGAGGGTACGAGAGGTAAACACACACACACTCGCAGTAATGGGGACTGGTGCTGAGGAGATTAGAGTCATAACAGTTACTGTCTACCCAGATTTGGCTGCCATTCGTTTGGCCGTTTGTTTGTTGTTTTTTTCAGGAGCAAAAAAATGTATAGACCAATGTGCCTGCTGCAGATAGCCCAAACAATACTACTGACGAAGAGATGCGCAAATAGCGAAGAAAAATAACTTTAACGCCTGGGGAGTTTGTTTTCAGATGCTTTGGAGAAGTCTGGAGATTTGGCAGCCATGTTTTCAAAAAATCTACAGATTTAAAACCTATAACCTAATGTTTCAATGGAAATAGTGCAAATAGAATATGACATATTTAGCATTATAAATACTACAGATGCTCGCTGAATCTTCAACAGAAAGTGCTTTCGATACTTTGTCTAATACAATTTTATTATGCAAAGATTGTCTCATATATATCATATTAGAAATAATATATAATATTTCATTACTATCAAGGTTTGTAACTAAAAAAGAAAGGATATTTTATAAAACAAGTGAAATATCTCAGTGTCACAGGCTGCTCACTCGCTTTCTTGTCCTCATATGTATCCACAAAAATCACAGAACTACTGGATTAGAATAAAAGGAAAATTGTTGCAAGGTATTTTGGGGATGGAATTATCTGTTTCTTTTATAAGTAATAAACCGGTGTAGCTTGTGCTGAAGGAGAGCTGAAAGGAAGCATCGAGGCTTCTTTCCTCAGCATTTGCAGAATTTAAACAGCTCCCATAATGGCTGCTGTGTAGATACGTCTCAGTCAGGAAGGTTCCGAAGCAAAACAGACTATTTGAACACCCAATCACGTCATTTTAAGCTCACCTTCTTCTTTTAAAAAGCTTTACAGACATCAAATTAAAAATCAGAATGTATTTTCCTAAATTAAAAGGTTTGAATTATTTTCCAGTCAATGTATTTTATCCGTTCCCATTTTAAATATTGTGGCTGGGTGATGAACGCGGTCTTGACTCTCGCTGTGTTACAAGCTGAACAGGATCTTCATCAGAAACGATAAATAAAGACACAAAAGTGGACAGAAAGGTGTGCAGACATCCCCACAGCCATGTGGTCAACTTTGTCAACCAGGTCTCTGTCACGCAAGTACCACTCCTAAAAAAAGACACCGTACATACACACATGTGGCAGACATTTCCTCTCAGAACTCATGTTGTCTACTTTCACACTGGCTTGGTCTAGGTTTTGTTCATCATTCTCACACACACAAATTCACACACCAAAAAAAAAAAAAAAAAGAGAAGAAAAACAAGAGAGAGAAGTATGTTTCTAACAAGGTTTGGAAGCGTATAAGCAAAGGGAAGGTTCTTTTTTTCAAATGTATTTTCAGGACTGGGGGAGTAGGGCCATGTGGCCAAATTTTTGTCTTGAGAAATTGTGCTTACATACAGTCACAATTACCCACACTCACACACACATTTACCCCACACAAAATAGCATGTTTTTCCCGCTCAGGCTTGGTACAGCTTCCCTATTCACCTGGGTAAATAGAGCAGAAGGAAGAGCTTTTCAATAGAGCCCACTACATAGACGCATGCACACACACACACACACACACACACACAGACTCCCCATAACCCCACCCCTCTGGCCAGCACTTCCCAACACTGCAACTGCATTAAAGCACACACTTAAATTCTTCCCCAATTTAGCATCCAATAACACAGCTTCTCATATTAGTCTCCTGAAACACCCTCTCGTCTCTTTTCCTCTCCCAACCAGTCTATTGTTGCCTCTAAGCGATCCTGACAAGCTGATTCACATGGCAAGATCATGCCTGACCGACTCAATTTAGGACACTAGTCACAGGGTGTCCCAGCCATCAATAAATCTGCTCTCCACCCCCTTCAAACTCACACACACCCACCTCAGATGCACCCCCCACTGCCCTTAAACTCATTTGGAGAGTGGGTGTGAGTGAAGGTAATGGGGTGAAAGTTGTGTATTCGTGCATGTCAGCGGGCAGGTGTGGGCATAATTGCACCAATGAGATAACAATACTGAGACCTCAGGCTTGTTTGTGGTCTCCAGTCCAAAACATGGCCGGGCTGAAAAGGCAAACATTCAGCGCACCGAGAGGCACACACTAACACACACACACACACACACGTTCTCTTTGTATGCTTGACACCTGTTATGAAACAAGCTGGTGAATAGAGCCATGACTGTCACGTTCTGACATCATCGTCATTTCAAAGTTAGACAGCTGAGGCGGGCAAATGTTCCGCTGCACAGTCGAGCGTCTTTTTTTCCCACTGTTTGTGAGTAAGTGTGTGTGACACAACTGCCAAAGAAGGCATATGGGAGGAAAGCGCCCTATGAGGGAAACAAAACGAGAAAACAACAGTACAGCTGGCGTCGAATGCATCACCCAGTTTTATAGGACAGTAATGCAATGTTCTGTAAAATGGCCATTATGATTAACAATCTATCCCTGACACACACTTTGAGACACCGGCACAGAAACGCATTCATATAATCCATTTGGAAGTCTGTATAAAGCGGTATGATGTCATGCACCAGTGGTATGATACCATCCATGTGGAGACCCAGACTTTTAGATAACCATAGACTTTACAGTGATGATTCACCTTTTCTACATTAAGTCTTAAAAGATTATATGATTATGACAACTTAGCTTTTTAATTGATCGTTGAGCTCTCTCCAGCTACAGAGGAAGACCATAGAATGTGCTTAAAAACCCTGAAAAACTTTTCCTGCAACAGGCGTTTCCAAACGTTTATACACCATAGGCTGTATTTATGCTGTTGTCCACGTTACGTCCATCAACGGGGGGCTCACGATTGATGGTCCATGATAAAGTCACTACAAGTCAAACGTGTTTATTTTGTAAACATTGAAAGAAGTTAAGATAATCTTATCTTCACTATCTGTCACGAAGAAACATATTTCCAGACGTAAGCTACACCCACTCTTTAACATGTACGTTTGTCTGTCTCCAGAGTGAAATTACTGTGAAAATCCATGGTTAGAAATGATGAGATGGCAACATATCTGTAGACTGTTATTTTCAGCGGTATACCATCCATGTGACCATTCTTGGATGGGAGGGAAGTAGAAAGATGAAAGCTCAGTGAAAAAACTTGTTTTTTTATGGTCCTTGCTCTCAACTCTCTACAATGGGACATCTCCGACCAGCACTCTTACCTCCTTATAAGTATTTGTAGCCAAATCTACAGGGTTGAATGTGTACGCAATTATTTAGCAACACATCAAGTATCGACTCGTCAAGCAATAACTTCATCACGTACTGAGAAGTCACTGAAATTGAGCGTCCATGTGAAGTAGTTTCCTCTGTAGGGAAATTAATAATGATAAAAGTAATTGTATAACTCTCGATCCTTTATGTGGAAACTGCTTTTTTAGAATATATCTGTGCACCAACGCAGCTGTAACACTTTCCACCGTGAGATCAGGTTAAGCAGAGAGCTGAATGCTTATAAATTTCTATTATGGTCGATGAACAAGTTGTGTGTGCTTTGTTAGCATTCTATAAGCGCTCATCGGCCGTCATGTTCACATTACTAAAGAGACAAATAAGCTTGTTTGGAAAGAGTAAAACACAGAGATTGGGTTTTAGGTATTCAGGCTAATTACAGAGTGGGACATTTGTCCTCTGGGGGAGTTTTCTTCAGAGTAAATGTGATTGCAGATTTTAAAGTGGACATGGTATTATCATTTTCAGTCATTTAATTCTTAATCTTGAGCACCTCTAGATTATGCACACACAGAC
Organism: Odontesthes bonariensis; assembly: GCF_027942865.1. Taxonomy (NCBI): domain Eukaryota; kingdom Metazoa; phylum Chordata; class Actinopteri; order Atheriniformes; family Atherinopsidae; genus Odontesthes; species Odontesthes bonariensis. Next base: position 16,076,311 of record NC_134529.1, read on the forward strand.
ACACACATATATATGTATATGTGTATAACATTGACACATATATCTGGATCCGGTTCTGACTCGAAAATGTAGGGTTTTATATGAGATGTTATCATGCTAAAAATGTAGTGTTTGTCAAAGTTTTCCCTTTGTTTACGAGTAATAACTTGACTAGTTAATTTGCCTCCCTTGGTCAACCAAGCAGAAGACAATTTGGAGTTAAAATGGGTGCAGAGCTTATCTAGAAGTACTCAAAAAGAAGAATTAAATGACTGGAAATGAGCATGCCATCTCCACTTAAAAGTCTTCACTCACAAGTGTCAACTGAGGCAGAAAATCTGCCACAACAACCAGAGAAGTCACATTTCTTACTTACTTGTTACTAGCTTGTCTTTGTACACAATACGTAAAGTGCATGGAGATGGTAAATGCAAACTACAGTTGCTTGCGTGAGCTGGGCCGTTTTCATAAAAGTGTCATCTGGGAAATGTAGCGCACCTACCCAAACGTTTTCCCCCACTATGTTGCTGACAAGGAAAAACTTGGAGGAAAAAAAGAAAAAAAACACATTGGGCAACCAATATCAATATTGAAAGGCGACACCAGAAATGACTTTTGCTTGGTATAATGTTTGGCTTGTTATTGAAAAGTAAAAAAATGTAAGACATACGCTAATATTCCAAAAGTTTAAAGTTAGCGTCAGTTATCCTTACATTTATCCTTACATCACTTTGCAATCCATCTTTCACTTCTTTATGACAGCTGTGCTTTTGTGTCAGATTTTTTTTTTTCAAGGTTTTGTTTGTATTATAATAATGTGTATTCTGCATGGCTGTGAAGGCATGCAGAAAACCTCATGGTATGGGTTGTAAGCCTCTTTACATCAAATCTCATGATGTAATTCTCATTTCTTCTATGGAAGTTGGCAGGAAGCGGAGAAAATGCTGACAAAATACACTCAAAACCTCATGTGTCTGAGTGTGCTTGTGTGGTGTGAGAGTGTGTGTGTGTTTCTGTGAGTATGCCTGCTCAGTGTCTACAGACGGCATGTGCTAATAATCCTGTCCTTTAACCCTTAGTGCAAGAGAAAGTTGTAAAAGCCCTCTGGTCTCAACAGTTGCCATGATAGACGAGGCACAAAACATAATAAAAAAAAGAGGGAAATTTATCTGAGAGATGGGAGGTCTTGAATCTAGACTGTTTTTAAATTCATTTAAATGATTTTATTTGTTTCTCTTTATATTCTTTTATGTATTTTTAATGCTTCTTGCACTCCCTGCTGCAATGCTTTTATTTTATGTAAAGCACTTTGAACTGTTTGTACATGAAATGTGCTATAGAAATAAATTTGATTTGATTTGATTTGAAAGAAGAACGTCATTGCCATGAGACTAATTATCACCCCTTTAAGCTAATCGATATAAATACCTTGTTTCACATTAAAGTATAGCCAGAAACAGGCTTCCTTTCTATGTTAAAGTAGATTCCATAACGGATGAATGTCAAAGTTACAGCAGGGTTGCGGTTAGGTCTTAGGCATCATACCCTGCATGGGTTACCCATAGTCTCAGTGGCTGCAGAGAACTGTTATCTGCGGTGGGAAATTATGAGCAAACAAATGTGTGTGTGTGTGTGTGTGCGTGTGCGTGGGTGTGCATGTGTGTGATAAATGAACTCAGCGATGCAGCCGGCAGGTATTGAGACACCTGCCCCCTTATAGATAAGAGCACCAGATACCAGAGAGGTGTAAAGGTGTGTCTTATCTGAGCTGATGCCTCTTTAAAGCTGAGCGGCAAGACAGGTGCCGACGCATTCATATGTACACGAACTACAAAAAAAAAGCTTATGCAGTATGAAACACAACCTACCTATGTATCTATCTATCTATCTATCTATCTATCTATCTATCTATCTATCTATCTATCTATCTATCTATCTATCTATCAGCAAAGTTCATGTTTACTCTTTGTTATTTCCTTCTTTCTTTATTTACTTGCCATTGAAGAAATAATAGCTGTAAGAGTTAATATAAAGTAAACAATTTACTTTAGTCATTAAACAGTATTTACCATAAAATTAGAGATGCATTAACATAACTGTAATGAGAAGTTTGATGTCTTACTGGAATCAAAATGTGGCGTCACAGCACTTTTAAACAAATGGGCATTATCAGCAGGGCACCCTGCTGGTGCAATGATTAGGGCACATCCCGCATGGGCAATAAGCCCCCTTGTCGCAGAGACCCAACTTCCACTTCCATCACAGCAGGTGTTTTACTGCACGTCATTCCCTTGCTCTCACTCCCCACACTTCCTGTCGATCATCATTGTCACTATCCAATAAAAGGGACCCCAACCTCAACCCCTTAAACCTCCCAAAATGAATCAGAAAATCAGAAAAATATGTGCAGAAGCAGTGAAGTAGATACAATGTGTTCTTGGCGAGACATAAATCACCATGACATCTTATGGTTTTTTCTATATAAACTGAAAATTCACTGAGCAGTCGCAGGTCATTGCGAACTCATCATTTAGTAATGTTATCGATTTTTTAAGCTGACAGTGAGCTAAAATGTGTTGATACTCATTGGCATATGAAGTAGAAGATTTTAAAATGTAGCTAAGTAACAGCTATACCTCTTCTACATCGATTGCTCATCAGCAGATTAGAGTTTTATGACTAAGGTTCACATTTCAACAAAAATAATTCAATCCTTACCTTGAATCTTCATGACTACATTTTCTACTAAAGAGGAATGAAAAAAAAAAAACATGAGAAAGTTTAATTTCCAAATCTGTTTATTCATCTGCTACATGTAGCGTGAAGCTAGGGATTAGGTACACACCTTGGAAATTGGTTCTCACACACACACATTCACAGACAAAACCACAAGCTTCACAGCATAGTTATCTGGATGCAACACTAGGGTAGTGTGACCAAGCAGAGGCGCCTTAGTTCATCAGCAGAATGTTGGAGGGGGTGGGGGGTTGAGGTGTGTGTGTGAGGATGTGTGTGCGAGGTGGGGGGGCAGGAGCAAGGGCGGTGGGAGCACAGCCGTGCAAAGAGATAAGAAGTTGTGGGATTGTTGTGTCGAGAGGCAGAAAAAAAGAAGAGAAAACAGATGGATATATAGACTGTGTGTGTGTGTGTGTGTGTGTGTGTGTGTGTGTGTGAGAGAGAGAGAGAGTTTGTGTCTGTGCTGCAGCTTTGTTGTACTGGTGCCAGTATTAAAGAAACATATCAAATTAATGAATCATCTTATTTCTCCTCAGTAACTGGTTTATTGCTTGATGCAGTTACAAACAGGAAACAGTGTTTACAGTCAACATGGGACTCAGAATTAATTTTAGTTGCATAAACAGAGGGTCGAACAAATATCATAACAAATATCATATTCTGGACTTCAATCAGCTTTACATAAAGTCAGTGCTGTAAGTTTATCCACACAGTTTCACTGAGAACTACTGCCACTCTAATGAATGTTTAAAGCCTCTTTTATTCGACAGAAAATAAGTTAGTAACATCTGCCATATTCAGCCCTTATCCACTCACCACACACCATCTGCTGGGTGCAGCTCTCTACCTTGCTTTTATCAATGGAGCCGTTAGCAGGGGATTCCCAATTCCTCCCAGAGTCTTATTCCTGCCATTTGGGGATTAGAAATCCAGTAAAAGCAGAGAAAAAGGTTGTAGGTGAGTGGCCAGTGTTGGATGATCTTCCTCAAAGGAGTGAGTAGATGCTTCTCGACATGACGCTGACATCCAAGTAAGCGGTGAGGATTTTTGTCCAGGTTGCGCATGCGTGTTCGCACTGTCGAAGCCACAAATACTTGGACACACATTGAAACCGGGAGACTCACACACGGACTACGTGGCCATGGCGCATCTCTCTTACGCACATTCACTTTTACATACGCAAAGAGGCAGAGCAGTCTTGCACTTGTCTTTCATGTACACGTTCAGTGATGCTCTAAGACAAAAAGGTGAGAAATAACACTGCAAAAACTCACAGGATTCACACAGCTTCGTATAGTTCCCCTCCGAGCAAGCACTCACACCAAACACACCCGCAGCACGACTTAGCTGAGGTAAGCAAATTCTCCCTGTGCTGTTAAAACCAGCTATCCTCACACAATTTCTCTCTCACGCCAACACACAAGCTGTACCTGATCTTCCCTGTCTTCTTGGCTATGAATTGATTTTACCCGTGGTGGACGTCCACACGCGTGTACAGTGGACATTGGGTCAGAGGAGACTGAGTGTGAGAGGAAAAGAGAAGCAGGAGTTATGCAAAAAGGTTCGCACGACACAACTTTGTCATACAGTCATCACGTCACCCATCGATGAGTAAAAGAATGAGAGCTGAAGTTCAATAGCAACACTGCTCAGTTCAGAGGTTTTTGATTTATGGAATGTGTAAGAGGAGAGGATAAAGATTCCAAATGAGTTTTTTCACACAACCTTGTGTCTTTCTGTATTTCTGTGTGTGAGTGTCGCCACATGCAGCATTGAGGCCACATTCGGTTTAAATCATGTTCTGAGAATTTGCCCACATCAGATGCATGTGTTAAATGCACCAGCCAAACACACACACATACACACCCTGTCAAAAACAAAGGGGCCTGTGGGAGGAAGTGCGAGGGAGGGAAAGCACCTTGTCAAGACAACAACAACAACAGCAGCAGCAGCAGAGGTTCAGGGAGTGACAGCTGCACACTGAGACACATGTGAGGGATCACCTCTGTACAATAACAACACACATGACACTGTACAGGACGGCTGCCGTGACTGAGAGAGCATCACACACGGCAAGCTGGTGGATGCACCCAAGGGCCGGAAAATGCAAAGGAGGATGCTCTGTGACTGAGCACGTCACAGGTGTCTCCAGAGCAGATGCATCCATTCCTCAAATCTTATTTGTGATTTGTAACTGATGCCCTTTTCAGCCATTTCAGCCATTCCCTTTAATCTGACAGAAACTGAGAGAGGTTGTGTCCATTCATGAAAGAGTTTGAATCCCTTTAATACAACAAAAGCACGTGAGTTGCTTGGACACGTAATCCGCTTTTTGGAAGAATCATATAGATTGGAACACTGATCACTTTGATTTTGCCTTCACATCTTTGATGCCACTCCTTTGCATTTTTTTTGCAAAACCTAAACAAAGGTGGTGGTGGAACCACTGAAAGCAGGTGAAGTTTGTGAGGCGGGTTCATGATAATTACACTTTCTTACTCTAAGTTAGTCAAACCTTGGCAGCCAAACAGACTTCTTTGCTACGCCAGCTGTTCAAGAAGCTTAACATGTACAAAGATGTTAATGTCTGATCCCATCTATCACTGGCATGTTTTGCAGAATTCCAATTAAATCTGTGAGACTTGTACGAATTGTATTTGCAACATGGCATGTTGTATTTAAACAGCAATGATTTCAAGCACTGTTTAATCTCAGCCATATAACATCTACATTTTGCATTACATGAAATGCCATCATAGATACATATAGTATTTAGTAAGGGTTAGCTATCAAATCATGTGATGTGAAGTTTCCTGTTACACAGCTACCTTTTTTGCTTAATTTCTGCTAGCTCCCTCCAACAAACTCTGCGTAATGTCTGACTGGACCAGTGTCAGAACAGAGAAAGTCATTTAGAGCGAGCGCACCATCTCTGTGATTTGACTTGCAAGCAACTGGAAGAAATATGGCTCTGACATATTAGGGCACTCTCTCCTGGAATTCCCTCTTTTTATTCCTACAGATAAGACTGACACTGCAGCGTTCAGCATTTTGTAACATCACAATCGGGATTACTGCTTAACAATCGTCACTTTAATTTCTCAGAAAAGAGGCCTTGCTCTTTTATGCATATGATAGGAGCAAAAAGCCCTGCCCAGCTCCACCTATCCAGAGCACAAACCACACTGATACATAAACACACACATAGTATCTGACCACAGTAGGTACCTCTCTTGGCCACAATTGACTCCAATCAAACCAATCCCCTACACAAACCACGACCACGCCCAGGGGCCCTACGCTGGCCCTGCTATTACATAATACAGAGACCACGTTAATTCAGAGGACATTTCACTCACAGACATACAAAGGGTAGTGTGTGTTGTTATACTGGGAATCGTTCATTTGCTGTCTGGCTGTATGAACAATATCAAGCTTACATATTCGTTTAGTCATTCATCAATCTGTGATATTGATAAGTGAAAGTTGTAAATTAACTCAGGGGAACTCCCTGCCACAGAGTCCCTCTCATACATTCACATATGCAAACAGCAACACACCTGCCTGCAGGGGAAACCACCGCAATGAGAATAGCTTGAGCTAAAGCAAAACTTTATTATAACACACCAAAAGCCAGCAATAAAGGAAACCCCCATATGTTGCACGTAAAAAAAACGGTGTGGCGTGCAGGTATTTCGCCTTCTTTGTCTTAAGTGTAATTGTCTGGTACGTTATTTCGATAAGTCGTAAAGTGCAGGTGCACAGCCCTGTGAGCAGATAATTGGTGGGCAGGGAAGAGTTTTTCATATGCAAACAGATACACACTCACACACATGCGCAGGTGCCTCCAGGTAGATAACCCAGTGTCATGCAATGTCAAACAAAGTTTCGCACCTGCAATATAAAGATAACCAGTCCCAACATACACGTTTTGCCAATTAAATTTCCGTGAAATTTTGCATGCAAGATGATGTTACGAGACCGTCCACACTTGTACAAAGAAGATTTACTGAATATTTGCCTCCCAGCTAGAGGTGTATGCAGACTGCGACAGAGATAATCATCATTGGTCATAACAGTTTGAAAGCTGTTCCCTTTGGCCAATTAATTCACAAACAGCAGTTGTAATGGAAAAACTTAACTTGGACTATTTCATGTTGTTTTCCTTAGTCACAATGCTGTAATTTGGGGAGGTTATAATGAAAGAAAGCCTTTTTGTGACAACATCTACAGTCTTGTACTACAAATAAGTGTTCCTGGAAACATTCAGAGCTTAGACTAAAGCCCCATACACACACGTCGCTGCTATTTACTCGCTCAGCGAGTGAAGTCAATAGAATGTCTATGTGTTTACGCGAGGCGAGGAGGCGAGTAGGCGAGGAGAGTACAAGCGATGCGATGTGGGCGGATTCCGAGATGAACATATTTCAACTTCGAGCGACGCGAGTAAAGCGAGTAGCCAATTAAAATGCAGAATACAGATTATTAACAGGTGACGTTCCCCCAGTGTTCTCCAAACAGTGGCCACCCAACCAAGTCAGCAAAAGCACCCAAGCGAGTGGCGAGTAGGCGAGTGAGCGAGTGGCGAGTAAATAGCAGCGACGTGTGTGTATGGGGCTTAACACTGATGTGAATCTCCAATGATTAACAGTTGCATACATGCAAATTAAATTAAAATGGGCTCACGTATGAAAGCCCATCAGCCTGGACTGGAACGAAATTGTGTGGTTGAAATTTTTTTCTTCTTTTTAACTAAATAAGGAAATAATCATTCCAAAATAAGTACAAGTAAGAACAGGGTTTTTGTATGATGGTGTTGCTTTAGATTTAGTTTTCAATCATGAATGTAACTGTTAAAGTGATAGTTTTCTTGGTGAGCGCTAAAGCCAGCAGCAATGGCCAATTGTTTGTTTCTAGCTGCCATTTATTATATGACAAATAATTCACTGATTATATAGACAACTGGATGGCAACATGTGGAATTAAATAAGGCTGTCAGGCTAATGTGTTAATAGCGAATGCAATAGCGTTGGTAGGAATTTCTATCTACTCTTTTACTCTGTTACTCCTGCTATGTGTCGGCAGACTTCCATCTTCATCATTAAAAATCATGTAAAAAAAACAAAATTTTTCTTAAATCCAAGAGGAAGTTGTCAAGATTACTTGGGTTGAAAGATATGAGCAATGTTTAAAAGAAATTCACAACATTTAAGCTGTGCTACGCTGGATTACCGTAAATGTCCTCTTTAAGGGGGGGCAGAAAACAGGCTGTTTCTGAGGCAGATGTTTTCTGGGAGGCCATGGGGAGGATTGCAAAACAGGAAACACAAGGCCTTGATAACTCTTGCACACATACAAGGACAAATGTATGTATAAAAAGTATGCGGGCATGGTGTGTAGGGACTTCAGAGGTGGGTTAGATTGAAAAAGAAAATGTGAGCATGTTTCACAGTGACAGGGCCCCATGCGACACTCTTCACTACATGCCTCAGTGAGTACAGGATGTGTTGTGTGCAAGTTGTGAAGTTCAAGTTGCGCAGAGAGCTTGCGCTACTTTCAAGATGATCACAAGGTGTTATGGAACAAAAGGTGTTAGCTGGCTGCCAGTCGCTCTGCAGGACTAACTGGTACTAAATAAGGGAGACCTCAGTGAAAAAAGGAACATCAAATCAAGAGCAGAGGTAAACTAACATCGCTCAATATCTACCTACCTCGACGAATATCTTAACTTGTAATAGACAAACACTTTGAGTGTGCTGTCTATTCTGTGAAGCCTGGACAAGACTGAACATGCACATAGGCCCGTGATGACTGAAACACACAGTGCGCACACGTTCAACCGGTCAGACAGCACTCTGTGTATTGTAACTCTTCATCAGAAACATGATAGAGTTTAGTCATGAGGGAATTACTACACTTGCATCAAAAAAGTCCTTTATCTATAACAAAAAAAAAGCTCTTTAGTCTGCCTTAAAACTAATTAAAACATTTATTTTTCCACATTCTACGGTAAAGATTTCCTCCAGTTACACAGATAACCATCTTTGTTTTTCCTGTCCAGTTGTTGCTCCTTATTTCTCACACCTCAAAGTTCATCAGGAAATTGTTCTTTTTTTTTTTTTTACATTTTCCTTTCCAAGCTATCAAATACCAACAGCCTGGCTCACAATGCATTAGTTGCTGTTTTTCGCAATAAAGACTTAAAAAATTGGACCGCAGACAGATTCACAGAATTGCAACACCGCCACAGGTCCACACATGGACATGTGGAAAAATTCATACCTTTGACACATTTTCTTGTGAGACACAGCTGCCAATAGACAGCTGGTTCTATTTTTCACACCCTGATTAATCAGAGCTTAAAGCTAAAAAATGGATTGTCATGTTGTTGTGTTTTTTGGAGTTGTTACTCTGATCATTCAATTGTGCTTAAATAAATGTCCTGTCCTGGAGAGCAACAATGAACAAAAGAAAGAATGCCCACCATGTACATGACTGTGTCTTTGTATCTACTGCTTGATAAAGATAATCTTCTAATTGAAATATCACAGGTCAAACCTCCCAACAAACAATAACAGCGTTTAAAAGGTTTGATTCAGTGTCCGTAATATTAGAAGAATGTTACAGAACCCTCATTCCTCCACAGATCTGGCTCATTTGGTTGTTACCTACTGCCATTTTTCTAGTATCAGTAAAACATCCACATTTGTTACACCGGTCTTTATTCATGTATGTCGGATCCCAGGCTGTAAATGCTGCAAACCTTCACACTTTGAGCTTAAGACCATTTGGAAGGGGCAGACTCAAAAATTGCTTGATTACAGAACTATCGTTGATTTAAAGACATAAAGAATTTGAATGACTTCTGACTAATTATTTTTTAATGCTCTTGTCAAATTTTATACGACTTTTTGTCAAAAGTATACATGTCAATCATATCCAGCATATGCAGATTATCCTTTGAGTACAAACAACCCCTTATGAAAGAAAAAAATACCAAACAAATTTCAAGTTCGACTCAAAGAGCAGTGCACCAATGATAGTCTCCAAATCATGGATTCAGAGTGGGTGTCTTACATGAAAGGATCCAAGAACTAATCATATCAAATTGAAAGTCTCATGTAAAGCTTTACAGCGTTGGAGAAAAGGTACATTTTTCTGTTCTGTTCAGGCTGACTATAAAAGTTAGCATACAGAACGTTTTTTACCCTGTCTGTTTTTTAAACTAATCTAAATTTAGACATCCCTCTTCAGGAACTTAGAGGCCATCTACGCATGTTTAAGTATGAAAGGATGTGAGGAGGTGTTCTTGAAATGTTATGCCTTTCCTTTCTTTTACCAAAGTAAAGTCTCATATGTGCCTCTAGAAACAACTCATTTGTCAATTCATCAGATCAGAGAGTTGATGATGAAAAAAAAAAAACTCATTTGGGCAACAGTTGACTTTTCATTTTTGTGTTTACCAACTCTAATCTAGATCTCATTTCTCATCCCAATACTTATGTACACACTGAACCACTTTAGTCATCATGACTCAAACGCTAAGGTTAGGAATGACTGTTCAGGAGCTAGATCCCGAGACAATGACGCCGGTGTGGCCTCTGTTTCTTAAGACAAACACAGGGCAGAGGCCACGCTTTATCCTTCCCATTATGGGGAACTGACTGTACTGTGGCACCAGTGGATGCGTGTATGTTTGAGGGGGGTAGTTCTCTGGAACAGGATGTAGCAGTGCAAACGCCTAAAAGCCTCTTTTTACTTGTGTTTGCACAAGAGATGAAGCAGTAGGGAAAGAAAAAAAAACCCACACATCTTTTACAGTAAGCCTCAGGTCCTCAGTGTGCCCATTGCAGGGACTTTACCACAATCTGTCTGTCAGTCTGAGGGCATAAAAATCTCAGTTCGGGATTTACTTCATCGTAACATAAACTTTTAGATACACACTAAAGAACCCTCCATTTCACAAATGTACAGACAAATAGATAACTTGACAAGCAGCAACACAAAAGAATGCAAAACTATGCAAATAAGATGCAAAGAGTGAGTCAGCAGTATAATGGAAAATTTCTCCTTGGCTCAGAGTTACTCTTTCACCATTGTAAGCCATTGTTTTTACAGCAATCCAGTGGGAAAAAAATAAGGTTACTTAAGTACTGTCCTTGACCGAACAATCTGACTCTGCTTGGACAAACTACGCTGTAATAAGAAACACAAGAAGAGATGCTTATGGAGTACCAATAAGGAATTATCCAACGCAGATGCCTCCTCACATATTTCCAGAAGTTTTAACCTATCTTCCGTATGCTGTAAGCTCCTCCATGGCTGCTCAGCTTTGTGAGAAACCGCAGGTTGTAACAAGTTCATCTCTGTATTAAGGAAGTGTTTAAATGATTTAAACTGCATCACTTACCAGAATAAAAGTTTCTGGAGCTCCACCTCTACTATGAATGAATTGTACTTCAGAAATAGATGGAAAATATATGGAAAAAAAAAACTTCAAGTGGATGTGTGGAAATTAAATTAGAGTGGACTCACAGACTGATGTTTGCGAACATTTTCTACACATTTTTGACTGCAGGTATGGGCTGCTGGGCCTGTCTACGAGTTGCAGCATTGCAGTTAGCACCGTTGTCATTTGGATTGCATTAGATTGTTGACTGTGCCCAGTTAACCTCTGAAATATGGCTGGTTTTATTAAGTTGTTAGCTCTTCCACTGAAAAGAACCATCAGATGTGTTCATTTAGTGGTGGTTATCACAGTTGCCTCACAGCAAAAAGGGTCATGGTTCTAATCGTAGATAGGGTCTTCCTGTGTGTTCTCCACGTGCATGTGCGGGTTCCCTCCAGGTACTCCAGCTTACTCCCAACGTCCAAAAATCCCACATATGTTAGGCTCAATGGTGATTTTAGGAGTATGTGAGCATGCATGGTCGTTTGTCTTGTTTGTCTCTGTATTAATCACTACAACAAAGCTGCAAGTCTTCCACCAAAATTTTTTTATTTTGCTCTGCCGAAAGCACCTATTTGAGATACATTATGCGGCATCGAAATTAAAAACGCAACGTTTTTGTCGGCCTTCAGGCTGGTCAACGGTCAGGGTCAGCCACAGTTAGGAACCTCGCTGCAGGGCATCTCGGCCAATCAGTCACCTTTGATCCTCCTTTGCTCTCTGTGCTTAGATGACCTGGTACACTCAACATGTACAAGGATTAAAAGTATAAATAAACCACTTATGTCCTACTTAGCTTGTGATTATTCCTTAAAAGAACAGGAAGAGGTGGTGATGGGAAAAAAATCCCTCTATATCCAGCTGATAAAAGAAAAAAAAAACTGGTTAGACCGCTATGACTAAATCCTTTAACAAAGACAGCAGTGGATGGATGCATTCGGTGCAGGATGGAAGAACAAAACAGAAAGGAAAAAAAGAAAAGTCACACCACTGGCAATGCAAGGTGCATCATTATATCACATGAAATACACCACATGAACCACACCCCTGCATTTTTTAATGGTACAAAACCGTGTATGACTGTGCAAAGGGCAAACAGCTGGAGGTGTATTTAAAACACTCATGTTCTCTTTGCCACTTGCGCTGAAAGCTCCATAAAACTGGTGGGCATCAGCTGCCCGTCTCTGAGCTGACAGGGCTCAGTAGACAGTTATGAAAACCTCGTGGTCCAGAGGTGGCCAGTTGATGCCTATCTAGCTGTTTTTCTTATGAATCTTACAGCTAATCTCTGTGGGTGTCTGTCTGCCTGGCAGTGTCTGAATATCTGTCTTTCAGACCCCCACCAACCCTTACTGTGATACGCTGAGTCCTGCTTTTTGTTTTCCCATGCGACTCCTTGTAGCACCTATCTATACATCAATCACCCTGCTGAGTTCTTTTTCTTCCCCTCCTGTACCTGGACCAAAAAAACGCCTGAGGTTTTTCTCGTGGGAAAGTCTCGGAGAGGTATGTTGCTCAGTGAGGAAGGATTGAGAGTGGAATCCCGTTTTTCTTGGTTTAGTCTCGCTCCCTGTTCCGTGATCCCATCCAGGGCCCAACGTCACGGAGTCCATCGTGTCAGGACTCGCAGAGAAGTTAGGAAACTTCTCGCCTGATCTCGCTCAGCCGGATTCTAGAGTTTTGGTTGTACACATTACCTATGCTCTACTTCACTCTGAGTTTGTTTAGTTTCAGGGGTTTTTTTCTTCTTTTTCTGGCCATCCTTCTTTTTAATATCTGTTTTTTTCTCTTATTTACCCTCATACAGCAGAGCTTAAATTCTATCTTTGAACACAAAAACATGTTCTAATTGGACAATGAAACTTCCTGTATATATATATATCAGTAAAATGCGGCTCATACTGAATGGGTGGCCAGTGTGTTTATCATAAACCCTACAATGCTGAAATTCTTTAATTGCATTCTTTTTTTCCCTGATCAAAAACAGTTGAAGCTACCTTTATAATGGAAAAATCCACAGTGCATCTGACAGTAGACCTGATGTATCAATCTCCATCATTTTCAATAAGTTGCATCATATTCATGGAAGGAACAAATAGGGAAAATTAAACAGTTTTCCAGCTCCACTATGAGTTTGAATTTGAATGTGTTTCAATTAAAATAAAACAAAACGAGTGTCCTGTGTTTCATAGGATATTTTCATTAAATCGTGAAATGCTAAAACTTCAAAATATGAAAAAAGGTGAATAGATCCGTGAAAAAAAACCCAGTTATCTTGATTTATGTGTTAATATTCTACAGTGGCGGGAGTAAGGAGAGGTGACACGAGGTAACATGCCTCCAGGGAGAAGAAAAGAAAATACCATAAAAAAAGAAGAGAAAAAAAAAGAGAAAGAAAAAACAGTAAAGTGCATGTGCTGACCAATCTTACTGTGCGCTCAAAATGCATTGGTCCGAAATTAAAGCCATTAAAACTGCTTTTTGAGCGTGTATTTTAGGGGTAAATGCATTGACTTTTTAAAATGTTGCTTTGTATCGAGTTATTTACCTGATTAACACAATATTATTGACAGCTGAGTGGGTGATCTTTGGACCACAGATTCATTGTTTCCATTAGATAAATGATGATTTTGCCTTGTTCAGCTGTGTCCCTAATGGACACTTGCAGAAATGTGCAAAGACAGATGGCTGTGTTTCCATGGAACCACGGGGGCATGAGTATCATGTTGAGTGGAAATATCAGGAAGTGAAAGTGTTTCTAGCTCTTCGGATAAGTCAGGCCAGAAGATGTTGCAAGAGGGATACGATTGGCCCTGCTCAAAGGCATTCGTGGTGCTATACCTGCTTACACACATGGAAAGAGAAGGAAGTATTTGTGAGGAGGAAAAAGAGAGAGCGAGAAAGACAAGTCTACTCTGGGCACGCCTGGCCAGAAGCCGTGTGAAGGAGATGTGCCTGTTTGAGCATCAATTTTAGAAAATTACCAAGTAAAAAAAGATTTTGAAAAACAGGGAAAAAATATCAGTAAGAACAACCATCTAACAAACCAAACTCTAAAAGGTGTTTGTGTGACCACTTGTTTAACACCAGGACTCCTCTTTTCTGTATTTGCTTTAGATAAAACATTCTACAAACAAAATGAAGATAATGTAATAAATTGTTGATTGCGGCTTTCAAAATCTAAGCCTTTGATTCAGAGGTCCAGCTCATTTTCACTATAGGCTTCAGATAGTGATGTACAGAAATGTATGCAACAGTGTATCGTTTGCTAAGAATCTAAGCGCCTGAAAACCTCAGGTCAAACTCTGCTGTTTGATGTACTGCATGTGTGCTTAACAGTTTTGTCTTGCAAATGGACAGCCTCTGATTTGATTAAAAAAGATGGATGAAATAAAATATTTGTCTATCTGAAAATCTTGAAATAAAAAATAATCTCATTGTGAGCTTCCTCATTCCACCTCTCCTGTCCCATTTCCCAGAAAGAGAAAATGAAACAAAAAAAAGCTTCAAAGTAGAGCGACTCCTTGTGTGTGAAAAGCCACGCACACATACACACACACACACACACACACACACATTGTGTAGGGATATTGTGTGTCTTTCTTCATTTCAGACTAAAAGCTTGGATTGTTTGATCCAGATTTCTTACTGACGGATCTCGATCCTGATCTTTGATGAAGTCCCTTATGGATTGCTCCTCTGGTACTCCTTCAGTCTGGATTTCAATGTGCAGCAATGAATGCTGTGCATTTAGAATTTGTTTTCCTAAATCCATCAGATATGACAACATGGAAACAGACAGCCAATCAGAGAACAAAACAGGGAGACTGACAAGTGAGCTGAGAGGTCATGTGACCCGACTCCTGTGCAAAGTGGGATACTTAAACAAAGAAAATGAGGAAACTAGACAGTGGCACACTCACATCAACGTAACAGAATGGCCGATGTCCTTTTGTTCGTCGTACAGAGATGCAAACACAAGGAGACCAAATTATTAGCTGTGGGATAAGTATAAGAGATACGCACCAAAGTCTTCCTGGTCACTCGGATACACGCGCACCCTCACACGTGAAAGCATGCGCCTTCGAGGACTAACAAGCACAATGATGCAAGTGACGCCATGGTGACATAACCACTATTACACATGTAATCTTTGGAAATTGGCTCTGTTTATGCCCTCATTTAACAAATTTTAACAGATATCTCCTAACAAACACATTCCTGCACACCATTTTTCTTTAATCTTTCTTTCTTCACAAACGGGGAAGATCAGCAAAGAGAGTGGGACTGTGTGTTGATGGGAAGCATAAAAAAAATACATTTAATTAGTTTCACTGGGAAGCAGTTTGATTATTTATGGTGAAATGACCTCATAGAGAACTAAGGAGGAGGAAGTTTGATGCAGGGGGAACCAGAAAGGTAAATTTCCACTGATTTCTATCATGGAAGTAGTGGAATAACGGATAAATCCATATTCATGCAATGGGCACCCAGACCATAGAAATACAGACAAAGGCACACACTCACACACGCACACGCACACACCTACACACACACGCGCACAGACAGACTTTACTAAATACACAAAAGAAAAAAAGAGGAAATTCTCTCTCAATGAGGTGAACAATACTTGGCATATCCTTGCATATTTGTACTACACACTTCCCTTCTCTGTGACAACTTCCCCACAATTTTCTTCACCCGTACAACTTACTACTAGATGCTTCATATGAATGAAGAAAGATGCATACACACACATACGGAAGCAGAGACAACGAGAAGAGAGTTGTTTTGCAACTGAAAAGAGGAAGGTCCATGTGTCACTCATTCTTTTGTGATGCAATATGGTCAACTCAATGAGCACACTCTCACACGCTCTCACACACAGGCCAATCTCTTATCCAATCTTACATGCAAAATATCAGATATCTCCTGAGCACATTTTCGGTACAAAAAAAGCTCCTGTGAACACTGGGATAAGGGATGTGTGGAGGCAAGATGGAGCATGAAAGAAAGAATCCCTCTTCTCTCTTTGCCCTCTCTCACAGACACACACACACACACACACACACACACACACACACACACACATTTGAACTAACCCACGCTCTTGTGTACACTCAGTCTTGCACCTCTCCCTGCATGCAACTCTCTCGCACAGAGGATTTGCATAGATTTGATAGTCAAATGAAATACATGGGAAAGTAGGAGTGTAACTTTGGAGGACAAACTACCCCAGAATTCCCCTTTCCTGGGAGATTCCCATATCACGTCCAACAAAAAGGTCCAGTGGCACTGACAATACCCTAAGCTGCATAAAATGGCTGGACACGCTCTTTTTGAAATTGAAAACATCTGTCGCCACAATTGTCATGAAGCCCAAACATTGGGGTGTGATGGAAAAACCTGAAAGTGTTTGTTGTTGTCGTGTTGTTGTTGTTGTTCCATTTGTTATCTGCTCATCATTTAGTGCTTGCTGTCCTGATTTTGTAGCGCTTCACCACCGGCACGACTATGACTAGTGGTCAGACATCAGGGATTTTAATACACAGCTTTTTCTCCTTTTTCCATTTTCGAGTTACATTTACAAAATTTTAGAGCTCACAGAGATGAGTTACTATACATTTTCTGTTTACTGTTAGAATATTTGTTTTCATCGCTGTTGGTCTCTTTTATGTCTGTCCACTTCAAAGGAACAGTGTGTAGGATTCATTGACATCTAGTGGTAACACTATAGATCCCAACCAACTCAATACTCCTTTCCTAACCCCCTCTCTTTCTAAGAATACAAAAAAAATCTACAGCGGACCCTTAGAAATACCAAAAATTGCAAGAGACCCTAAACATATCTCATGTGAGGTTTCTCAGTTCGGAGCCAGAGTAGAGACATGGCCACAACCCGTGTTATTATAACTCCTTTGTTCTTAGGATAAAACTAAGAGAACAGTCTATGCCACTGATCTACAATTCTCAACTAACAGTGGTCCACGTCTTTAATTGAACAATTCAATATGTCTTCAATCATATTTATATTTAATCGTATATTGACTGCTGACTTCACAATGGGAGCGTGGTGTGTGTGGAAGAGTCGCGCTGCAGATAAAAAACAATAAGTTTGGATCCGATGATTGATGGTGACTAACCTAAAGGTGGTTTTGACTATATGAATGAATAATGCATAATACATCAACATAGCATTTGTTCACACTGTTTGTTATCTGTTCGGTAACAAAGGCTGGAGATACAGCTTTTAAATAAAAAAAAACAACATAGTTGGAACATAACTGTTTGCATTATATTTACCACGTGTCTTACTAGGAGATTACTCTGAAGGACTCTGAAGTCAGGTTCTGTATTATACTTAAGAAACATGGATTTGTGGAGCAACATATGCTGGACTCTCTCAAACTTCCTGTGTGTTGGTACAACTTTGAGAAATCCGAATCAGTGATTAATCTTAAACGGCACCCGTCATACCTGAACATCTTTTAAATGAATTTGGAGTTCGGTATCCGGTCTGTGGCCTGCTCAACCTTGCAGTAAGCTTCAGTGCATTGAAGCTTTTGTTACATTATTTCGACTCCTGACCTCATATCACTGTGCTGGGTAAATTGTGCCCTGGTGGCCTATTTACATTTGACCCGTGTACAGCTTCCTGCAGGGAGTAGAACTTGTAAATAAAAAAAAATAATTTGCAGTTCTCCAGGGTGTGTCAGAGGTTTAAAGCCAGTAATACAATCCCACCGTGAAATTTGGCCATGCAAACCACAAACAAACATTACACTCGTCCCCCAAATCTAGACAAAATAAACACCGGCACGCATGGATTGATCCACAACTAAATGGCTTGTTTATAGGAGCAACAATATCACTGAGCCCGTGTAATTGTGATTTTGACAGCAATATGGTTCGGCTGATGGTGCCAAACAAGAGGAACAGGCTGAGCAGGTTGATCTTTACTTGAAATAACAAGAGAGGACATGACTTACAGGAAACTGCTCATATTATCTCAGCAGGCATGAGGAATTGGGAGTATAAGATAATGACACACACACACACAACAAAAGGCCTGCTGTAAGTGTTTTTTAAACTTATCATCAGCAGTAAATCTTAAATGACACAGGAAATTAGATATACCTCGCTAGAATTTGAGCCTATTGGCAGTTGTTCATTTTATTTTATCATGAATGTGATGAATAGGGTCCACTGTGTCAAAGCGAGAAGCTCTCAAAAGTTACTTAAATTTCCAGTCAGAATAAGCAAACTCATTAGTTTTCAGAGCAACAAAACACACAGTCTTTTCTGTATCAATACTGGGGTAATAGATGTTAACAACAGACTTATCAGTAAAAGACAGGAAACCAGATCCAACCCACTTACACCATATCATTTTGTCAAATATCACAGAACACTTTCACTGTGCGCAAGGCCCTGAAGCTTCTCTTGAAATGAACATGTAAGCAGGCCCTGACTGAAATCAGGCAGCTGGCTCTTGCTTGTGAATCTATTGATGAGCTGAACGTCCATGAAATTTAATTTGCTAAAAGGCCTCTGATCTGCCTACACATTCTTATACATATTTGCAGTATGCAAATTGTTGAAAGTAGGCAACAAATCTGACAGGAAGCGAGCACTTGCCTTAAAAAAAACCCGCTTGTTTTGCCCTTAATGTAAAAAATATGAACACAAATGACTGTACTTCGATGAGATGTGAGGCTCTCGCTGTCCATCTGTACCGCGCACAGAAATGGAGCAGGTGAAATGTGCTTCCACGGCACATCGCTTTGGGGTTGTGTATCATGTCAAGAAGGATTTAAACCGAGCCAAGAGCTGCTCCTGGATATTGATGGTGTCCATATTTGTTTGGATGTGTGGGTGTTGCATGTTGAAGATCTCAGTACTGCATGACAAATTAACCCTTTCTTTCCCCTGAGTGTTCGCTTTAGTCATTCCACAACTCAGCATGCTGCTTGGAAACCACCTGCTGCACAGAGATGCTCAAAAGGAGGGACGTAGAGAAGAGTAAACCCGCCAAAAAATTAAAAAAACAAAAGTAAAACATCTAGTTCAGAACATGTTTTACGCCACACGATTATGCCCTCGATTTAGAATATTTTTCACAGCAAAATAATGTCTGAAATACTTGTATGACCGCCTGGACGACAGTTACTTTTTTTTCCTCAAAGCTTTCAAGATTTGACATGTTTCACGAACCTGATACAAATATGGGTGTTCCATCTATTTTTTTCCACGGATCCCTTGAAGCGATCGCTGTGCATTTCGTCATACATACCTCAGATTAGCAACACCACATGACATGTTACACTGTTTCATCATTATCTGTTAAAAAAAGAAAAAAAAGCTAAACAAAAATGCAGAAGCAACGTGTGAAGAACCAAGTGCAACCTTACTGCGGCTGCTCAGACTCTTCAGGCCTCAATTAGCAGGTCAAATGTTAAAGTTCTCCACGGCACATTTAGAAAAAGACTGAACAGAAACTGCTTGTTTAGAAGAGTTGTCAGGAGAAAGCCTCTTATCTCTAAAATGAGCAGCAGCAGAGTTTGCATTTGAACAAACCACAAAATGTATGGAACACTGTCCTTTAGACACACAAGACCATGTTTTGCCATCTAATGCACAGCACCACATTTGACAAAATCCAAACAAATCCAAAGCAAATCAGGACAAACACCTCAATGCCGACCGTCCAGCACGGCGGTGGAGTTGTGATGATTTGGTCTAATTTGGCAGCAGGAACCGAACGCCTTGCAGTCATTGAGTCGGCCGTGAACTCTTCAAGATATCAAAGTATTCTCGAGTGAAGCGTGAGACTGTGAGGCCGAAATTGCACCACAATGGTGTGAGAGACAGATAACATCACACAGAAAACATTTACTTTAGGTGATTATCTCAAAATGTGGCTCAACATGTTATTGAGCCATGGGGATGTACTATGTTTTTAACACTTCTTCTGTATTTTTGCTTAGTTTTTTGACAAGATTTATAATGATGTGGAGTAACATGTGAAACATGTCATGTGTTGTTGCACACGTGACCAATTCTAAGAGCCGCTAAGAACCAGATGACTCTTTGAAATGATGTCCCGACAAAAAAAAGAACAACCGTAGAAATTTAAAAACGGGTTATTTCTGGAGCTGCTTGTATGTACTTTGAACAAACTCTAAGGGCCTGCGGAGAAGAAGAAAAAGGGGAACCTTGTGTACAGTATACCCCTCGCAATACTGTAGATTTGTTTAAGGAGAGAAAAATGTAAATATTCTACTTTTAGTATTAGAAAAAAAGTATAGAGTATTTTAGCATTTCAACTGTTCCTATGGCATGACTTGGGCGGGGGGGGGGGGGGGGGGGGGGGGGCATAGAAGTGTCATAACTGGGCACAGATATATATTCTGTTAAATAAACTGGTAACGTTAGGGGCTGCAGTCCCACCCTGCTGGTTTGGGGTCTGCAGTAGTTCCTCTTTTCACAAAATTGAAAATAGACCAACTTATCCGGCCTATAAAGTGATGTTTGGCCAGTATTAAAGTAAACGTGACAGCGGTGTAGAGGGGAAAGAGTGGGAAATCCTTTCATATGTCTTGTCACACATGCTTTGCTCCTTCTTTCTGCTTAAATACGAGGCACAAGTTGTTGTCTCAGTGTGTGGACTGAACTTAACTGACATTAAGTCTTGTTATTCAAAGCAAGAAATTAAGAGACAGATAACGCAAACACAGGGGACACAACCAGGACACATACAGTGAGGATGACTAACAACTGAAGATTAACCCTTTCGGTGCAGAGCACTGTAGCCAGACATACAAAATGAGACAGGCTAAGCATACGAAGACCACAAGTTTCATTTTTCACTTTCTGCACATGCAGACTTTACTCTTCATCTTATGGTGCATTGGAGCCGACTCAGGTGTGATTAGTTTGCTTTTTTTTCTTTTAAAGAAGAAGAAGAAGAAAAAGCAATCATGTGTCGGGGACACAGCCTCGCTTGCATTTGGAGGTAGATGGTTATCGGCACAGTGGGCTAATGGAGCTCATGTTTTTACAGAGGGAGGGGTTGACTGACTGTCATTTAAGGGGCATAAGAGGGGGTTCTGTTTGCAGTGTCAATATTTACAGTGACACATGGTGGATGAATGCTGACAGACTGTGGTGAATTGTGTGTGTGTGTGTGTGTATGAGTGGAAGACAGAGTAACCAGCATGAATGGATGTCTGACGCCATCCTCCAATGAATAGAATCAGATAAAAAGCATCATTTTAATCTTGTGTGGAGTGCTTCTGCCGTTATGTGCGTGTGTGTCTTCTCGTGCAGGACACTAAAGTTCCCAAAAAGGTTTACTTGCAGGGCTTTATTTGTACCAGCTGGACAAGATAAAGTTTAGAAAAGTCACCTGGTTAAGTGTAATGTGATTTAATCGTGGACTCTGCATCTGAAACAATCTACAAGCCTAATTTGCAATGCAAATCCGAGTCATGCAAATGAGTGAGATGCAGGCTGTCTGCATAGGTGCTTTCCCTCCCGTATTTACAGTTGTTACTTTATTCTTCACTCGCCATAATTTTTCCATGAAAAAAAAAGGATCTTACATCTCTAATCTGGGAATCAGGATTTATATATGTGTGTGCGTGTGTGTGTGTGGGGGGGGGGGGCAACTTCCCCGCAGCATCTGAGTTTTATGATTCAACAGTGTGACTCATTTATCATCTTCTTCTCTGTTGTTATCCCTCCAAACTCCAACTAAACGCAACTTTGTGCCCTGCGATTTAAGCTTGGCCCTCGTCTGCCTTGAAGGTTTCTTGTTGACACAAACCTGTTAGCCTCATGGCCCTGAAGCTAGGGTTACATCACAGAAATCGTCATGTTGTCTACTGTAAACAAAGCAGCAGGGAGAGGCAACCCCTGCCACAATGAGCGATGGAAGTGTCTCCCCCTTGGCCATTCCCGTGAAGACCGCCTGGAACAATTTTGACGCCATCTAGTGGTCATTTTTCACTTTCCCTGTGACGGCTCCCTTGTAAAAACAGCATTTTAACACACAAGTCCACACAGAGCTCTCAATGGCTTTGAAGTACATTACAAAGATTTATTTTCTTGTTTCACAGTGCTCAGTGGGTGGCTGCCAGAAAACAAGTATACAGTTGAGAAGTCAGGTGACTAATCCAGACAAAATCCTACACACATTGGGATCCTGCTCGGATCACTTGAGAGACCACAAACCAGAACGAGGTCTTCCTTTGAAAGATTAGAATCCAGGTCACGATGTAGCTGGCATGATAAACACAGAAGTATAATTACAACAAGTAACCTGCTGCTGATGATTAGGTTCTCTAAAACTTTAAGAACTTTAAAGGACTCCTCGTAAGTGCACCACATGTCGGAACCCATGAAATTACAAACGCAACAAAAAAAAAAAAGAACGAGGAAACGGAAACTTTTACATTTCAAACCATTTGGCTCCAGGAGAAGGTAGAATAGAGATACAGAAATCTGGAGTAGAAATGTAACAAATTATTTGCCAACAGTTATTTAGTTACCCTAGCATTCAATATGAAGTTTAATGGAGTGAACTGGACGGAGCAGCTGCTCAAGTCACACATTTGAAAAATGTGTGAAATGTAAAAGATCAAATGTATAAAAAGCATAAGAACAGTTTGATTTGATTGTTAAAAATTTCTTTCTGAAATCACATTAATTTGCAGATTTTTAATTTTAAAACTGACTGAAGATACTAATCATAGCCTATAAAATATCAATCCGGTGTGAAATACAGTATGCATTTGTAGTTCTTCTGTAAAAACCAGTATGGCTCCGTCACCCTGTAACAGTGTTAATTCTGAGAGGTATTCAAATACAAGGTGGCCTGAGGCCTGCCGTCCAGACCAGGTCTACACTGACAGTTCACATATGACTCAGAGAGAATATGATACAGCATTTTTTTTTTTTTAAAGATAGTATATTCATATAATGATGTCTCATTGCGTTCCCAGTCCATAGTTGAAAACAGATTTGCTCTCAGCCCCAGAAGCCGTAAAAAAAAAAAAAAAAAAAAAAAAAAAAAAAAAAAAAAAAATCAAAACAAGACTGAATCTGTAAACTTTCTAGTTCAATTCAATGAAGCGAGAGTGCGTCTTTCAGCAAATTACACTCATTAACAGTGTCGGGCTTTCCAAAGACAGTCGAAACAGTGACAGTAGTGCGGTTTCCATAAAGTGTGACCTCCAGAGTGCCATATAAAGACATAAACCATTTACATGATAACTACCAGAGCTGTAGACAGAGATGAAAGTGGCCGCTTTCTTACAACTTGACCAGCGACTTTTGACATTATTGCACTGCACCTCATAGAAAAGGCAGAAATCACAGTTCGAGCGACTTTAGAAACAGATTATTTTTTGTGAACGTCTGGGTGTCTGATTTGTTGATTATCTCACAGAAAACTGGCTAGAATCTTAAATCTCCTCCGCAGCTCAGGGAGGACATGGGCTGCAGGGTCTGTAAACACTGTGCACACAGTGTCGAACACACCACGCAGGAATCTTAAATCTGAAAACCTCAGCAAGCACACGTTTAAGCAGAGCCATCCAAAATATGTTGAACATTTTATACTTGAAACGTCTATGTATTTACAAATACTACACACTTTGTCGCAGGAAGCATAATCGGTCTCACCTTTGAGATTACACGTACATTGATAGAATTGTAGTCAATGGATTTAATGTTTTTATATTAATGATAGCATACACTTTCTTGATATTGGCCACAGAGTATATTACATTTAATCTGGAGGTGTCTACAGGTACGTATCAGCCCAAAGTTTATAGTGCACATAGTGCCTGCTGCAAGTGTAACAAGAGAGGACTATAAAAGCCCCAGAGAGGTAACAGAGCACTGACTTAATAATCATAACAGTAACTTGGCACCTTGGCAATGCTTACTGGGTCTGACATCCAATCTGACCCTGATACTGGGTGAAAGTTCAATCAGGAAACAAGCTGCTTCAGTACTGTGTGTGTGTGTGTGTGTGTGTGTGTCACTATGCTGGTATGACTGAAGAGCGACAGGCAGAAACTGTGAGTGAGCATTTTGATGTTGTATGCGTTTCCCTGACAGACCAATTTGCTGTTAAGGCTTTGTTGTGTATGAGCTTGTAAAGTGAGGTTGTAACTGAATGCGCGTATTCAGCCGTCACAGAGGTTAACATCGGAGTGAGGATGAGTTACATTTCCCAATGATCACACTCAGGAAAAAGAGATGAAAACATTGCTGATATTTTGGCATGTGAAGTGCTGTACAGGTTATACTGCTTCTAATATTACGTGAAGAGAAAAACTTGAAAAAAAAATTAAATGAATTGTCCTTTCACCGTGAAGAAGCCTGGTCCGAAGCAGCTGAAGCCACTTAAGTGTGAGCTGCCAGTCCCATCGATCGGCTGAGTCCGTCTCACGTAGATAAAACACTGTGAATGGGACAGTTTGCAGTACTTTGACAAGTACAAGTTTAGTGCTTCAAGTCAAAAACGCACTTCAGTGAACGGTAGACAAGTGAGATATTGGTAGGAAAAAGCTTCCAACAGGAGTGCAAGCAGTTGAAAAAAACAAAAAAACAGTGAAAAGAGATTAATATTTATTTTCTTAAGGTTTAAAAGCGCATAATTATGATATATTTATAGAATCCTCTTTTCGTTTTTCCAGCACAGTCCAGCTGACTTGTATATTGATTTGGCTTTGTCATTGTTTCATTGTTCTA
Organism: Odontesthes bonariensis; assembly: GCF_027942865.1. NCBI lineage: Eukaryota > Metazoa > Chordata > Actinopteri > Atheriniformes > Atherinopsidae > Odontesthes > Odontesthes bonariensis. Next base: position 16,101,239 of record NC_134529.1, read on the forward strand.
GCAGCACAACACTCTCCTCTTCTGCCATCAGGCAAAACCTTAAAAGTCTAATCCATTTTTCTCAGTTCACTTGAAGCAGAGTTAAAGAAAAAGGCATTTCAAAATTTGTATCTATTTACTAAGATTAGAAACCATTAGCTCCACTGTGAATTCCCCACGTTGCTTTCTTCCTGTGGTGCTCCGCTGCTCCAGCAGAGGGAGCCATTTCTTAAACAACTCGGACAAACTCCCTTCAAGCGCTCCCACTCTCAGAGCTCACGAGCAACCGGCTGTGGGAGGAAATATTCTGGAGAACAAACTCGGAGTTTGATAATCAACTCCTCTCCTCCACGAATAAAGGAAAAAGAAACACCCCCGAGAAGCAAGAAGAGCATTACGGGATGTCTTCTGCCTCCCCATCTCCTCCAGGCTCCTCAATTGGTGTCTCTGAAGATTCGTGGGCATACCGAAGGCGGCTCCAGCAAGCCTTGTTCTTGTGCAAGTGGCCCATCATAGCCTGGCTGAGCAGGCTGGGCTCGGTGAAGCGGTGCCACTCCTCGAACAGTGGCTCCACGATGTAGGAGATGAAACCTGAGACATGCGATCATCATTGGTTATGTGCACATCATACAGCTTTGCAGCTTGTATATTTGTGTTTGGGAACATTTATTAGTCCTTGTAAATTGTGGTTGAGTGTATGCATGCTTTCAGTCTGGTACCTACCTGTCTGGATATCTGGGACAGAATCCGCCTGCTGGTCACACAAAGGACTGATCTCCAAATCGAATTTTCTCTCCAGGTCACCTACCGGGTTAAGAAAGCGAGAATTCAACAAAGTGGCCCCAAGAACAAAACAATAAGACATACTGACAACTGACAGATAAAGCCACGCTGAAGGTTTTTACGTCTGAGTTCCAGGACGTGATCTTTAAAACCTTAACTCAGTAGCGACAACTATTTGCTATGTGAAGCACACCAGTTCTAGCTTTTCCTCTGCTGAGTAACTCAGCCTATCTGGTTAAAAAGACTCCCACAAAGAGAAGAACACGATCTGAATGCAAACTGGTCTGTTTTATCCTGCATAAAGAGACTTATTAAGAGCTGCTTGAAGAACTGCTATTCAAGGTTTTCTCTTTGGGTTTTGCCGGCTTGTTTTTGGTCCGCGTTAGAAAAATAGTGGAGCTGAAAACCTACAGATGCATATTCTCTAAAATCTTGCATGTGTAAAACCAAACTAATTTGATGTATTTACTACTATACGCCCTATTCCTTGTCATCTTTTTTAGAAATGTGACCAATAATTCTTAAGCATTGGATTTTACATATAAACTGAGTGCTCCTCGAAGTACTTTCTTTCTCTAGTCTTGACTAAAAGTCTTCAGGACAAGTCATGAGCTTTGTGCCACGGTGCCAAGGCTGAGGTGTGTCCACTTGGGCAGGTGAGTCATGAGTTCTAATGAGATAAAGGGAGTAATGAAGGAATACTTCATGTTTGGCAACACTTAAAATATCACGAGTAACAACAAAGTGCACAGCCAGCTGGAATAATGTCAATAACCTCACCCAGACATCTGTCTCACCATCTCACCACCCAGCAGCGATGCCAGCAGGAAAACTGGGGAGCAACGGATTTCAACTTTTTTCTTTTTTACTTTTTGCACTTTTGCTGCTCCTTCCGAAAGGAGAAGTTACGGCACACTTAAACTGTTTAACTTTTAAGTGTGTTACGAGTATAACCGGAGACAGGGACTAGGAAGGAGGATGTAGTTTCACGCAAAGTTCAGGCCTGGTTTTATTCCATATCTTTACTGGGCCCTTCTTACTTTGAATGGACTGAGTGTTTGTTAGAGGTCACAAAGGAACAGCATTAGATGCTCAGGTGATCTATTAGTCCTGACATCTGTTCATATGTGTGTCTATCCCAGGCTGAATAGCACAGCATCAAATACCTTTGCATTGCACTCTACAAAACCGTCTACCGTCTAAGTATAAAGGCAGCTCCGCCATTTAGTTAATTTAATGTCAGTCTTAATAGTATCACAGAAGCTAATTTGACAGAGAATGTATGCTTCAAAATGCTACATATAGCTTCGACAAATAAAGATAAAACATAAAGTGCTTTTTGATTTGATTCAAACTGTCAGAAAGCAGACTCACCCTGCCTGTAGAATTCCTCACACACCCGCTCGCTCCACTGTCTGCTCAGATCCCAAACCCGGCATGGGTTACAGACATCTGCACACTTCAGAGCAATCTGAAGGGATTGAAGGGATTTTTTTTTTTTTACATATACTGTTTATCAATTTGATAGAAATGAGAATTTGTGGTCTCGTATGATGTAAAGTGGATGGATGATGCACCTGCAGCATGAAGTGTCTGTGTGAAGCCTGCTGAAGGTCCAGGTCCTGGTTGTCCAGATGTTCTCTGAACGTCAACAGGAACTCATTCTGCCGGCCGATGTCTGTAGCCAGGATGAGAGAGCCCAGCTGCTGTTCTATGTCCTGCCTGAAAAGGTGAGGGAAGGAAATTGCAATTCGTTTGATAAAATAAAGCAAAAATGATGGTGGTCCGGTAAGGTGTTTACGTAATAACTACACCGGACCTGAAGCTGTGCAATGAATCTCAAGAATGTTGCAAGACAGAAGTGCCACAAAGCTTATCAAACTTACAAAGGGATCTTATCAAGTAGGTTGAGTATGGTTTATGTGCGTGTATGTTCTTACGATATGTCAGCAGGCAGGTGGGACAGCAGGCCTGACTCTCGCAGCATGCCCACGGTGGATCTCCAGTGGTGACTCTCCAGCACAGATGTGTTCTGCACAGGATAAGAAACATCCAAAATGTATTCCAGACAAGAGATTAAACCTACAGCATGTTCACCCACACGCTGACACCCATCAGCACGTTTGCGTGTACCTGGTAGAGGGAGGCCAGGTGGTGTCTGGTCTTGATGAGGAAGGGTTGGTTGACCCCAGGATGGTCCACGTCATGGGCCGCCGCTGCCATCAGACCCAGGAACACGTCCAGGGGAGTCAGCTGCTCCGTCAGCTACAACACACAAAGAGGGAGGGTCGGTGCTTTCATTAGAGGAACACCCGTACCAAGATTATCTCGAAAAATAAAGAGTCATCAAAGTCTCTTCTCAAAGCAAGTAATCGCGCTGTGCTTCTGCTCTTGGTTTCCTTATCAGGGTATGTTTTGCTTTTTTTTTAAATTTAGAATGATGACGAAATTAAAGTCACACAGTCCTCACACACAAACAGACACAGAAACCAAGGACTGTCTTTAAGAACACGCAGCTTGCATATTGCATCTGCTGAAATAAATTAAAGTATAGTTGCAGATAAATTTCTGTTTCAGGTTAAGAATAAATTAATCTCCAAATTTAAATGAACCTGTATCGTTGTATTACTGTCACAGGTTCAATTCCATGACCAGCCTTGCTGTGTGTCATAGCATGAAAGCTGATGCTTAATGGTGAGTAAAGGACAGAGCAGCATATTGCCGACTTGTCATCCTCTCCGAGGGTGTCAGTCATCTGTGATACTGAATTTCATTTAGTGCTTTTAACAAAATAGGTGCATCACGCCGTGCTTTATGGAGCCACAGAGGACACAAAAGCACTCACTGAAAAAGCAAAACACGCAGAGACACTTAATCTGTTCAGAGGGCTTCATGGGAATCTTTTGGCTCTGGAGAGGTGTCATGTTGAGGCGAAGAGAGCGTGAATCGTCGCTCAGGAAGCGCAGCTAATAGATTATGTCACGACACTCGGGTCTGGTGAAGCCATGCAGTGAGTGCATGAGAGAGGAACGACAGAGGATGTGTGTGGCTTATTACCTTGGGCTCGTTCAGGTAGCAGTACATGGCCTGAGTGACATCAGCAGCATGGACAGCATTGTGATATGGATTCTGGGAATGGTAGTCCTCCTGCACCATGCCTGGAAAAACAAAGTCAAAGTCAAAGCCTGAAAAACAAAACATCCTGACGCACAGATTGAAGAGATGCATTTAAAAACAGTAATAAAACTGCCATTTACAGTCCCAGGGAATCGGACACTTCTGTTTCACATGGGAAAAAAGTCTAATCACTAAAGGCATCATTTCTTAAAGTGAAGAGTTTTTGCACTGGTCTGCTGGAAGTTAAAACTGCGATGTGTGGGACCTATAAATCCAGAAAATTAGATGAAGGAGGAGATCAAATCACACTAATCCCCTTAAGAAGAAATAACCAGAAGAGATGAAGGATCTAAAGTTCTGAGAAGAAAGGCGCATCATCCGTCGTGTGTGTTTCATGGAAGCCTTAAGCCAATCAGGACAAACTGTGACATCACAGCGGTGGTTCACAGACAGCGCAGTTGGAGGAGAGCAACTGCAGCACCTGAATAAGCCTGAAAGTAGCCACTGCAGCGCCAGTATAAGTCAAACAATGTTTCTAGCCAGCATCCCCTGTTTTAGATCCACAGAGTACTTTTGTTTGGAAATTCCAGTGTTTCGTTGGATGTAAAATTGCATTGCACTACTTTGATTTATTCATTTTTAAAGAGGAACCAAATACAGGTACAATATGGGGTTCAGTATCTTGCCCAAGGATGCATACCTTAACATATTCTTAAGAGATATTTATGTGTTGAGTATTTTGTCACTGAAACTTTGAAACATACATTGTAGAGCAGGGGTGTCAAACTGGTCCATGAAAGGGCCGTTTGACACCCCTGTTGTAGAGGAACAAAAATTAGTTCTTAGGCGAATAATAACCTTAAATCGAGAACCTAAAATATAGAGATATCATAGCTGATGTTATCGGAAAAACTAAGCAGAACAGAGGGTGGATGGGTATCGAGACAAAAAGCTTACCAAGAAACCTGTGCAGTTTGACCATGTCCAGCTGGAAGTGCTGGATGAGACCATAGACATTGAAGAGATGGCACATCAGAGTCACCAGACTGTTTCCTAAAGTACACAACATAGTAATATTTAAAAGATTGTGCAGGAAGAAGAAAGAAAAAAAACTTTTGATTTTTAGTCTTGCAACAACATCATAAGGGTTAGGGTTAAATCTCACCATTTGTAAGACGATCAAAGAGAAAAATGTCAAAGTTCCATGTGCCTACTTTTGATAGCATGTGCTGTAAAGAAAAGCAGATGGTTAGTCAGAACTCATCAGTGTCATATATATTTCTCGTGCATGATACAGAGGGGGTGAGGATATTTCTATCTCTGGGCCTGCGTGTAAATCTGATCGTGTGCACTCACAGCTGCCTGTCCAAGGTAGTCATCATCCAGTAAGTGTAGGGACCCAGGGGTGTGGGGAACCAACCCCCTCAGCAACCTGGAGGCGTGGCAGTACCTCTGGAAGCTCAGCAGGCGCTTCAGTTTTTTCCTGGTGCCGGACTCTACCTCCCCCTGCTGGGCACTGGCTGAAATGGAAGAATCAAAGAATTTACTGTCATTGACACCGCCGTATGAAAAACTGGTACGAACAAACATACAAAACTCCTGACTGATTGATTGTGTAAATTAATCAACTAACTAATACCTCTGACATAGTACAATTAAGTTGTGTATTTTATTAAATGCATGTGTTACAAAACTGTCTTTGTGGTGTTTATAGACAATTATTCTTTCAGCTGGTGGTGTTTGATGGTCCAGTCAAACTAGTAAAAAGTAAAAAGACTTATAGACTTGCAACTAAGCCAAAGTTAACTTTCTATTCACATCTTTAAGCATACAAAAGGCCAAATTCATATCTTTGGTTATTATGGTGTTTTTATTATGCTGTTAGGGGTGAGTGTGACACTGAAAACCCTGCAAAGCCCAAATCCTGCTTTACAATACGGGTCCCAGCTCAAAAGAGTGTAATCCTTCTGCATGCAGCAAAACCGCACGCGTCTAATGCGCAATCAGGCTAATTCTGCCTTACGGCTGTAATTCAGAGACAAGTGCATCCTGCAATTTATAAAGATCCTAAACCGGCAGCAACTAAACACAAGGAAGAGAAAACCATTATAAGATACCTCATTTCCAGAAAACCTGGAAAAATTAGATTTTTGTTTAAAAAAATGTGACAAAAAATCTTCAACTTTGTTAATTTGTTTGAACCTTTGATTCTTTACTTGAATTTAATCCCAGCAACACACTTGAAAAAAGTTGGAGGAAAGGCAAAGAAAGACAAAAGGTTCCACGATCAGTAGATTAATTGGTGACATGCAAGGGAGTCAGGATTGGGTATTAAAGGAGCAATGACCAAAGACTTTTGTCTTTTACGAGCAAGGACGGGTTGTGGCCTCTGAAGGAGTAACTGTCCCAACTTCATTTGAGTGTGTTGCTTACATCAAATTCTACATCTGAGGGTATTTTATAACAAAACACTGAAAATCTGTCTCTTTGTGCCTGTGTTTGTTAAAGTAAGGCTAACCCAAATGGACAAACTACAGATTTTGAAAACGTCCTTATTGTTCTGGAAATGGAGTTTGAACTGGTTAAGCGCAGAAATGAGACGAACCTTTGCACAAACAACGGTTCAATTTCCAACAAAGCATGTTGAAATCGATGAGGAGACTTACTTTTTACTATCCTCAGGTCAATCAGCGGGTAAGAGCCTCGTCTCTCCGCCAGCAACACACCAGCATGAGCAGTGTTCAGCCTGCCATCAGCTGTCGGGAAGAGAGAGAAAGAGGGGAGGGTAAGAGATGGCAAAAGGTGTAAGATGAATACAGATATTTGGTAGAGGAAACACGAAAGAAGCACATCAGGCGCTAACGGCTAGACACTAATCGAAGTAGAGCATCCAGCAGATCTTTCAGAGCACAATTGTGCAGCTTGCAGATACATAAAATCTGATTAAGCATCCCTCTTAAATCAGGCTCTATGAAAAACACTGAATTTCTAGGACGCAGTGCATGTGATCCAAATTTGCTTGAGGAAAATGGATTTCATGCCACTATGCAGCTGTCATGGGGGCATGTCGGGAGTACTTCCTCTTGGATTGGTCCACAGGCTCATACGATAACAATTTTTTTTAAACTAATTTTTAAGCAGAGGTACTTTCCTGCAAAAAAAAAAAACAAAGCCTGGCAAGGACACGGTATCCATTGTTTAAACACCTGCTTAAACAAATGCCTTTAGCACTGAAAATGAAATGTATACAGTACAATGATTTTCAGACATACAAAATGTTACAATATCTCCCAAAAAAGGGCATCGAGTGTTTTGAACAAGACGTTTCCATTCCCCCTCAAATGTCTGCAGATGCTTACTTGCTTTATGAGCACCTACCGGATAGAGAAGGAACACAATAGCACAACTGAAGCCTGAAATAAAAATGTGCAATTCACACACCCCAAGGCCAGTGACAAACAAGACACAACAAAACTACGCCTTGAGTGGCGGTACACATACACACACATGAAATCTTCACTTGAATAAACTAAAAACTATGGGAATACTGAATAATTTACTGAGTGAGCAGTGAGCAACTGGAGCGTATTATATCTGTGAGGTTGCCAGTTCACATCACCCCTGTGACTCCTGCTTAAGAGATGCTAAAAGCAGCTGGTAATGGGTTCATCGTTACTGTGGTAACTCCCTGGAGTTGCCACAGCCTGCCTTGTGAATGGGCTGCCAAAGCATTAAGTTTGCAGGCAGGCAGGTGTTGTTGTCGTTTTTCTTTTTTCTTAGGAAGGAAAGATGTCTGTGCATCAAATATATTGTGGAAAACTGGCAAAAATCCCCCACTTATGTACGCAGTTCAAAAAAACAAATATCGGGGAAAGTGACTCTGCATGTTAAATGGACCTACTTTGTGTAATAAAGGGAGAAAAGGGGGAAGGATTTCTTTTTCTTTTCATCTTGCACATTGGCAGACGAGATGAAATGATGAAACACGTCTTCTGGAGAACACCCCCACAGATTATAGACGCATACATTCACACCAATCCTCCTACTCCTATTGTATTTCATCCCTCTACGTTTCATTTCTTGCTCTACTTCTGGCTTCCGTCTCCGCGTCACCCTTGATATCAACAACTGAACCTCTCCACGAATCTCTCCATCTGATCCATCCTTTCGTCTCACCACCCGCCTCTCCCGATCCTGTCCTTTTTTTTCTCCCCCCGTAACTCACCGAGTGGTAACTAGGTCATTGTTTCCACGCTGCACAAAACTGGGTCATTAGGGACGAAAGAGCGAATCAGGCAGAAAGAGCGTTTAAATAGGCGGCAACGCACACGTGCCTCCACGTGCATCCATGCATTAACACTCGCCTTGGGTGTGTGTGTACACACACTTGCAAATGAGGTTAAATGCCTGTTTTTCAAACTGCAAAAACATGACTGCATATTTGGCACGGACCTCCCACGCATACAGACACAGGGAACTGACAGGGAAATGTTCACTTGGCTCACCGAGTCGGAGGGTGTTTGGGGTACAAACTGTGCTTTGGGGCTGTTTTCCCTTTGAAAAACTGACAGTAAAAAAAACTATAAAACATTGCTGGCATATGCAGCAGTGCTCAAACTGAAATAAAAACAGTTTTAAATGCACAGCGGCACATTTGTTTGAGGAATTTGTGGATTATTTTTCATAGAGGCAGAACGGTTGTATAAAAAAAATTGTATTTTTATTGTATTTTTTTTTATTATGTCTTCTCTGAGGTAAACACAGATTAAACAGCTGTGTGCGTCTCCTTCCAGAACTGCTGAAAGTGGCTACACCTCAGAAAACGTTTTATTACTTTGAATGGTGGATAATCGAGTATAAAGTTGTTAAGAAAGGCCATCAAGAGGTACTAGCAACATCGTCCTTTGTTTTGTCTGTCCAATGAGTGTTCAGACCAATCCTTCACGTGTTGGCACAGAGAAGTGTGTCCAGATAGGCCCACATTCAGGTTAAAAAGAGGAGGAAGATCATTCTATCACCATCATTTTATCACAAGTAACGTCAAACTTGTAGTACACGTAGCACATATAAGGAAGAAGAAAAAACAAAAGCCAGGAGGAAGAGTTTCTCAAACATTCTGGAGAGTAAAGTTGGTATAAATTTCAGGAATAAATGGCAAAAGTTGAAGAATGAACATGTCATGTCAGGATGAAAGTATATTTTTGAGATTGAGATTCAAAACTCATCTTTGTACACCACAGTCAAACTTTACTGTTGACATTTAGAATTTTTTGACACGCAGAACAATCTTTCTCCTCTCATTTCTCGAAAACATAACTTTGGGTCGTGTTGGTCCCTGCCACGCTAAATGTCACGGTGACTCACTATCGCCGCTGACAACTTATCAAGCGGTGTCTTGACGTGTTTCTATGAGTTGCAGTCAGATACTGTGTCGATAGTCTTCCGCCTTCTCGGAGAAATCATCGTATACATATGAGGTCATCACGGCACAAGGGGAAAGTCACAGACAGTGAGTAACACGCAGTCCTCCATCTTCCACCTCATGAGTCACAACTGGGAATTCCCCTCAGAATGAATAATCACTTGGGCATGAAATCAATTAAATTTGGATTGTTCCATTTCAGTCATTGGCTGATTATTTAGGTTTATTGCCAGCCTTGGCCTTCAGTCTCCAGTCTTGCACTGCATCACAGTGATATAACTGGGTAGTAATGGCATCACCTTTATCAAAAAAAAATAAATAATAATAACTCTTGACAGCACCAGTCAGGTTGATTGCATAACATCAGATCCAAAATATGATTAAATAAAGATCGACCTTATTCCTGTTAAACCACCTGACGTGGAATATCAGCTTATAGTCGGTAAACATCCCTTCTTTATTCAATGAATGTAGTCCAGACAGTCAACATCGTCACTTGGCATCACTGGACAAACACAGACACAAGCTGGATTGATGATGTCACATCAGTGTCATTAGGACAGCTGCAGCTCAGCAGATGGTACCGCAGCTTTATTTATTGGACACCATGGATTTACAGAACAAATCCCTCATTTCACCGTCTCATCTGCTCGGCCGCCTGAACCACTCTGAACCTCAGCCTACGTCACGTACACACATGTAAACATGCGGCCCGAGAGGCGCCTGTCAAAGTTAATCCGTCACACCCGTGCGCTTGTCAAAAATGCAAGCGTGTACCCGGGCACAGAGTCGGGAGAGAATGCTCAAATAAAAAAAATTAAAATAAAAAGATACATAAAAAGCAAAATGAACTAAATTTAGGCTTAAACCCTGAGACGCAAAAAACTAAAAAATGGTTTAATATTTCAATGTGTTTCTGCGATCCTTGTAGTGTTTCATGTAGCATGCACAGATGTTGGGTCAAACTATACAGACAATATACATTAAATATTAAATATTTATCACAAATCTGACACCCAAAAGCTATACTGGTGTTGGATCATGTTTCATCTGCACATTACCTTCCAGGTGAGCACTGTTGTTGTCAATGTCCTGCTTGACCTCTTCTACCTCCTCCTGCTCTGCTTCCACCCAAGTGCTTCCTTGACTTCTCTCCGGCCCCTGGGGCCCCCCCCTGCGAGCTCTCCAGGCTGCCCTGAGCTGCCGTATGAGAGCCGGAAGCTCCAGGGCAAGTGACAGGCCACCACAAGTAACCGGAGGAGTCCTTAAAGGTCCCCACACCGGCGAGCCAGGGGGCTCGTCTGGACAGACCCCGACACCAAGACCGGAGTCTCGCATCATGAGATCTGGGCCCCACAGCTCCTCCAGTACTGGCATTGAAACACCACGAAGAGATGGATGGATAACAGACAGGTGCAAAGAGAACAAAGATCAAATTTGAATGGGGGTTGGAGTTGGGATGGGGACAGGAAAATAGATGGTGGTGATAAGCAGACAAGGAAGATGGAACAGCTCACCATCAGGTAGCCATTGTAGAGAAAGAGGGAGAACTAAGATAGTAGCAAGTATAGCTGTAGGACAGAGTAACAAAGACCAAAGACAGAGTCAAAAGCAGGAGAGACAGAGAGATGAGAGCAAAGCAGTGATGATGGATAAAAGAAAAAAAAAGTGAAGCTGGGAAAAGCCAGAAAAATGAAGTGAATGCGTCTAAATCCTTCTCTCCCAGAGTCCACCCCTGTTAGTCTGCTCTTTCCTTCTGCCGCATTCTCTATCCTCTCAACAGTATCACTCTCCTCAGTGTTGTTGTGGAGTCTAAAAGCCCCTCCTCTCCCCGCGCCGAGCTCGCACACACAGTCACTCACTCTGCCGATGTGCTGCTACCCCGATGAGAGACCAATAGGATTTGTGTGAAACGTTGTGGTTGAGTCTGTCTCGAGGTGAGTTCAGTGGGAGCAGGGCTACACGCACCTTCATCAGTCTATATGTACAGATTTTGCATTTAGCAGCAGATGAGAGCATCAGGACTGCGAGTGGAAGGCGGGAATTGACTACTTCTTTTCTCAGTTATTTGGCGAATTCTTTGATCTAAAAAAAAAAAAAGAAGAGATTAAAGGTGAAATAAAGCTTTCAAGGTAATGTCCTCAAATCACCTTTTTTTTGTTAAGATTAAATTAAATAAAGACGGAAATTCAAATTATATGAAAAATAAACTGAGAACAGCAGCGAATTACTACTTATTTAGGTCGCTTATCTATTTGTTTTAGTATCAATCAAACTTTTTTAGCATACTCCGGCAGAAGAGAAAGAAAGTTTTCTTGAAGGTTAAACGAGGTACATCCTGTGAGTCATCCTTCATTAGGCTTCACTGGCAAAGAAAGAGTTGAGCGGGTTCATTTTGATTAATTCCCCTGTCCAGGTGACTAACCAGCCTCAGGCTCGAACACAACCAGGCTTTTCTCAAAGAGGCAGAAGAGCCGGATTTCACTGAATTTCTTGGAAGATGTTTAAAGGAAGGTGGAAACAAAACGGGGGAAAATGGTTGGGACTCATGAAAGCTAATGCAAGCGTAGTAACGGGTTCCCAACTTGGAACCCGCTCTATAGCACAGTGTGTTCTGCAAACGTGCTGAGCTGAAACAGTGGCCTGTGACACAGGACGAGATCAACCTCGGTCTCTCTTGGGGTTATCTGGTTTCATTGAGCCTGACATCAGCTGTCCTTGATGACCGATAACATCACGCTGGTTATCATACGGCCCTCTTAGCACAGGGCTCACCTATGCGGCCATGAGTGTGTTCACACTGGGTCAAAGAAGCGGCAGATTTACCCCAGAACTGCATTAGCTGCTCCAGTACCCTATTCTAATTACACAAAGAGTGAGACAGCTTTTCAATACCACAAAACCTATGTTGAAACCAAACGCCACTTCCTTTATCTCTTCTATGAGCGACATTTGAACACACCATATTAATCCACGTGCGCACAATTAAGCCATTGTAACTCAGTAAAACAGCGTGTTCCTTTTTACATGCAAGTATTCGCAGAGGACACAGTGCTAAAACCGTCACATTTTTCCAAGGAAATGTTCCCTTGAGAAATCGTCACATGCAGACTAAAGTACTGAGACACACACACAGGCAGAGGCACACGGATATACACACTCAGTTAGGCACATAGCCTTGAACATCACATATCAGAAGGAAGAACACTGCAAGAAATCATTAGACAAAGAGCGTCGAGATAAAAAAAAGATACGGACTGTGAGAAAATTTGAGAGGGAGGCAGAGTGATGATGCACAGCAGCGTAATTCAGTGAACAGGCACATAGGGAAATATACATTTGATCGCCATAACTCATTCAGGGCTGTAAAATATAGTATTCTTGTTGCGTACAGTGTAAAGGGACATATATTCCCGCATGTCTCTTTTTAAGATTATTGAGGCTTTTCTTTTCAATACCACACCTCCAATTCGACTGTTCAAGCCCACGTAGGCACTTTTTCTTTTGTCTTCAGGAACAACCAAATAAGGGAAAAAAAAAAAAAAAAACTGCAAATGTTCATGTTAAACGGTTTGTACTACAAATGAAATTCACAATTCCTGCATCAAAGTACATATAGACGCTGGATGGGTTCATTTAGTGGTAAAGGTGACTGAACTTTACTTTTAAAGAATGAGGTGAACTGAGCAGATGCTCTGCACGGACACCTGAGGAATTGGATGAGTCAATAGCTCTCGGTCACGACACACTGTTTTTTTTTTTTGCTTTTTGCTTCTTGCTTCAAGCCCATTTTCATCTATTTTCCCTTTTAAGATTAATCCTCAAATACATGAGGCATGTTTCAATGAAATGCCAGGAGAAAGTTGACTTTCAAATCTTTCTTAGCGCTCTTAAGGCTAGACTGGAACAAACAAAGCGCAGCTCGGGATGAGATGACGATGCAAACTTAAATCACGTGTAACTTCAATCAGTTTTAGACTAAGTGCAGCCATGGAGCTCAGATTTGTGGGAATACGCGATAAAAAGGCATGTGACAGAAACAGAGAAAGAGAGATCAGTGAGACAACGAGGTCAGGGGGAGTCTCGATGAGTTAACTCTGGCAGAGTGGACTGCTGGCCCCAAATCAAGATGACCCCCCCCCCTTTCTCTCCCACAAATTCATACAACTATATTTACGAGACCATTAATCTTGCACCTAACCTTTAACCAACTGCTTAACTTCAATCCTAGCCTTGACTTTAAGTCCAACTTAATTCTACTCTTCAATTTATGACTGCTTTTTAACCCTCAAACTCCCCAGCTCTGACTTTCAAAAACGACCTCATTCTCCAAACTGGACCCCGTGAAGAGAGCTGTGCATACATACAAGAGGCACAGTGTGCAACATGCAGTGTTTTATGCATTTGTGCGTGTGTAACGGACTCATCTTTTTGATCCTCTTCAAACTGAACTGGTCACGCTTCCTGGCAGGGTCGGGAGGTTGGGAATTGGGTCAGTCAGCAAATGAAATGGCTCATCTTGGGCAACCAGAAAACAGTGGCACGTTTTTCTTTCAATAAATCTGCATTTCTGTTTGTTTGTGTTGGTGCAAGTATTTCAAAGAGTGAACTTTTCTTTTATTTGTGAATCCTACGTTTGGGGTTGCACAACACTTGCTCTCAGAACGCACCTGAATTCTGAATTGAACTTTAAATCCCTCCAGTGTCACTGAGCACATTCACACGACACTAGAAACAAACATATTATTGTGATCGTTTGACCAAAAACTTATGAAATCAAGCTTTTCAAAACCAGGCTAACATATCAAGATAATGCAATCAGGGATTGAATCACTAGTGTATGTATACACTAAACTAAATTCAAACGGCATTCCATCTTTTTGTCTCTTTTCTGTTAAAAAAGAAAAGCCCAAGTGGCCATCAATGCAGCTGAATTCCAAATGAAGCTGCTCTCATTAACATATTATTCTGTTTTCTTGAATGATCATCTAAGTAACTTCTAGATAACGTCCGTGCGGTGACTTCAGCTATACTTACACGTGAGGCTTTCCCACAAAGAAAGCTAGAAGCAGAACAATGTCTTGAATGTTTACTCGGTCCACAGCGTCTTGTCGTTGGACATACGCAAGTCAATCACTCGATTGCCGTCCCGTGCTTGTATACCGAGACAGAAGCGGTGGTCCAATTAAATGGCCAAGCTGAGCTGTGACCATATGTCGACTGAACTGTGCGCATTACCACACTGAATGTGTATGTGAAGGGGAGAGTTGGGACGGTGAACCCACTAACCCTGCTGCTATTGTCCCTCAGCTGATTCCTGGGGGACGGATTGCTGTTTGAAAGCATGCATGCACTGATAAGGTGCTGCGCCTCGTCTATTTGCTCAGAATAAATGACCAAACGGGAACAGTTTTGGCTCAACGAGAACATCCATTTGGACCGATATAGCACAACCGCTGTGTGACAAGGGCTCATGTTATCAAACAGTTAACTTGTCGATAACGGAGGTGTCAGAGAACCTGTTCAGAACCAGGTATTAACATGTTGCCCAATCACGTTCGCAAGTGGACAGCTCCGTGTATGTTTGCCCATAAAATATGTCCCGACATAAGTTTTTATTGCTCATGGTGTGTCAGGGCCTCCAGTCCCTGTTGACCTCGACGGCCTTTTTAAGTAAACATGATTTACTTTGAAAAAAATTGCAACCAGCTGCGATTTTTTTCCTTTTTTTTTTTCTCTAGTCTGAGTACAGGGACCTTGGCAGTCTAGAGGGTTAAATGACTCTTACATATGCATAAAAGATTATTGTGGCTACATTTTAGGTACCGAATCCTCAAGGTCTGAGATTTTTAGTTTTAGCTTCACAGCTACAATGTAACTTAATGCCCCCCCGACCAGAAACAAGACAAGAAATGTGGCCGGAGCAACACTGTATGTACACCAGCAAAACACGTGCACAGAAGGTGGACAGTGTAGACTGAGTGTATACAGAGATAACAGAAGTATGCCTCAGTGTTTGACATGGAGATTAAACTGGGCAAAAGGTTAAGAGAGAGCCTGAAGCACGCTTACCAAATATTTGGAAATATCCCACATCACTAAATCACAGCTGACCCACAGAATATCTACTACTTTTTTGCAGTGAAGTGTTCAGGTACAGTAGTGTTCTTACCCAGCATGCGAACCTGTACGACATTCTGCTCCAACCATTCATACGTGACAGCTTCACATCTCTGTAGCACAGGGGAAGAAAAAAAAAAAAGAAAAGAAAAAGAGGCTGACGTTATTATTTCAACGGCCACAAATACACACTGCTTTCACAGAGCATCGGTGACCCTTAACAAAGAAATAGATACTGTGCTAAAAGTCATGTGTGAGGCCAAAGACCTTTTTTTTTTTTTTTCACGCTCAAGTGCTATTCGGGCAGCCTGCGCAGTTTTTCCCACAAGCCCTCAAGACCTACTGTATCATTTTAATTACTCTTTAGTCCTCTACTCATCCTCATGCAAGATTTAGTTCCAGATCTAAATGATCTCAAACTTCTAACCCACTTTTGCTCGTCACATTCATTATTCATATCCTCGCCAACAGTAATCAATATTCAAAGTGTTTTTTCCCCCCCTTGTACTATATGCTGTGTAGGTCATATCATAAGCAACTCATTTGAATAAAGAAGGCATCTGTTTGAAGACTAGTCAACATCATGGCAAGAAAAATAGGGTAGGTGAACTTAGTGAGCCCTGAAAATGGGCTGTTTCAGTAGCAACAGGTCTGTGTTTGGGCCACTGACACCGGAAAAAGTGGGTCAGGCAGCACAGTGGCATAAGCTGCCAATAATTTGCACATTAATCACATGCTTCCACATCCTCACAGTCAGCTGTCTGTTTTTTTCTCTCTCGTCATTCTCTACCAAATGTGTGTTCGTATCAATTTCAAGTCACAAGATCCCTTTTTTTTTTTTTAAACCATTTTTTAGAAAATACATATAATAATCAGACATAGTGACCCGGTTATTGTAAGTTTAACACCAATCCTAGCGTAAACACTCAAAACTTTATCGAGACAGCGTCAAACCGTACCAAACCTTTACATTTACATACAGAACATATCAATTAAAAAAAAAAAGAAACTAATTTAAAAAGGTGTTTCACCCTGTGCATAAAATCAGTCCTAATCAGTCTGATTAAAAACATCCATCACCAGTCTTAATTCTACAACTCAGCTGTGTGGCTGCTTCTTTTACAAGCCTTGCGGACTGTAAAATGTCACGGCTGTTTTCAGACCCCGTTTTTAAAATCAGCAGCCCGCAAAGCCTCGATCATCTTTTTCTGATGAGTTATAATGGATGTGTGGCGACGGCGTGGTGTCTGCCGCTGTATATCTTGATCTGAGATCAGCCCCTGAACATAGTTACAACCCAAAGTCCTGAACTGCAGCTCAGTCAGACTCAGCATGGTACATTAGCCAATTGAGGTCATCTATTTATAATAGTTAGTAATGGCTGTAATAGTCATAATAGCTTGGCATGTGTGTGCACAGAGGATGAGTTGGACTGAGTGCACTGAGCAGTGTTATCTTTTTAAACATCAGGGCAAAGACACACATGTTGACATTAAACTGAACGCAGGTAAACTTGGTGATCCGATGGATACATGACAAGTTACTTGGTATTGGTCAATGTCCACTTTCATTTAATTTAAACTTTACACTTTTGCTTACACTAGGGTAACACCTCGAGTCGTAGGGTTCACATTTGAGTTAGCAAACATTGTTTACTGGTAGGCAGGAAATGGGCGGATGGAAGCAAACCAAAGGCAAAGACCGTTCACTCATTCAGCCCACGTGGCTATGGAATGTTTACAGCATGCCCGCTTGTGTCAGTATTTTCCACGACTTCTTGCTCTGAGTTTACATCACTCTTCATGTCCTCCCAGCAGCTACTTAGTGCTTTTGATGGGCAGCTGCAAAAAAAACCATTAAGTCTGGTGGAGTTTGGCTGTAGACTGCATAAAGATGCCATTGTAAAGCTCCCAATTCAGATTTGTTTTTTGTCACATTCAATTAGGAAAATCAAGAGATATGTCAGAAAGCCCAATTATTAACTTTGTGCTGGAATGCATTGTCAAAGACGAGAAAAAAGTTGAGAAAATTCTTTCATCCTCAGATAATCAAATTTGCAACCCTGCGTGTACTTTGAATTTAAGCTCTTGCACGAACACTTTACCAGGGCTTCATGTGCATAATGCAGCCTCTCTTGTCACCTTGTAAATTGAAATAATTTACAAGGCATTTTATTACTGTATTTAACATGCACAGCGGCCTACAGCCAAAGACAAAGAGCAAACCCTTGGATGTTGTCTGCAGCGTCCAGGCTGCAGGTAGACTGCTGTAAATCTGTCAATACACTGACGTGATCCGGGGCAGCAATAAACACGGCAACGTAACACTATTGTACACAGGATATAAAATGTCCAAAGATATACTATCTTTACCAAAACAAACAAGTTTATAGTGGAGTCACTTTGAATATTTTTTTTTTAAAAAATGTCCATAACAGAAAACTACAACACTCTTACAAGAACGCTGTTACGCTGTAGGACGTATCAAGAGCCGACAGAAAACAACACAGTCAATGACAAACTCTCGTTTTAAGATTTGCGACACTTCGCAGGTGGTTACAGTGTAACAGTTAATGTCTCGTTATGTCACGGCGGGCCTGATATACAAAATAACATTGAGTACAAAGGTGTCTGTTGACAGGCACGCAGCCGACATAGCTGTAAAATCAGTCTACATACCTCGACCATTAAACAGGACATTTAACCATCGTGGCTGCTCGCAGATAACAAGTGAACGTGACGGAATCTGGCGCGTGCAGTGTGTTTTCATGCCACGGGAAACGCAGCAGAGCACACTTGTTCAAAAAACTAAGCAGTTCATCGTCTTTCACGCCCCAGCTGTGTCAGACCCTTTCTGGTCAGTGTAGGTTGTTTGAAAAGGTTAAAGTTACTGTTTTACCCCCGCCTCGCCTGTCCCAGTGATGTGTGTGTTTGATGAGGTGAGCCGCAGAGAGCGGGGAGGGGAGGGGCTGGTTGTAGCCAGAGTGGGGCGGGACTTGATGAAGGAAAGACCAATCGGGGTTTGGATAAAAACAGTACTTTAAAGGTGATTGGTCGGTTAGGGATTTAAGGAAATTATGGTTAAGATTGAAATTACAACTTTTCTGTCCTTTATATTTTACATTAATAAGCAATTCTGCTGTGGGTATGATAATGCTCTTGTTTACTTAGGAGAACACGAGTATCTCAGTTTTCAATGAGGGTTGGTTTTGTTTAGTCTGATATAATCTTAATCACTGTTTATGGGAGGCAGTAAAATATAAATGTAAACTAGAACCAATTTCATAAGGACACGACTGTTGAGTCTGAACAATGAATACAAAGGAATATTGTGACAAACAAAGAAAAAGAAATGTATGCAGAGGAAGGCATTTGTGTATTTCCTAATATGTTGTGGTTGACACACACACTGTCAGTAAGTAAGTAAGTGAGAAAATAAAATACTTGTAAAATGGACTGATAAAAGTGATAAAATGTTACCTTCATATGTGCAATGCTGACATCTGGTGGAAGAAAATGTACTTACAAAAAACCTTTTTAACGTAATGGAACCAGAGTGGAACCATCCAGTGTGTTACATTAATCTTGTATTCGCTATCACGATGTGCAAATTAATGAAAAATTAAATAAATTCAGTTATTTTGTTGTCATATTAATGAAGAAGCATAGAAAAGAAAATATTGTTTTGAATAAAATGTCTGGCCAAATAAATGTAGACATTAAAGGTCGGCAGTTAATAAAAAACAACTTAAAATGGGACAAATAAAATAGCATTGCTCATTATGGTCATGAGAAATGACTAGGAGCCAGTGTGCCAATTTTTCCAGAATCGCAGTCCTTAAAAAATACTTCTCTATCATTTAGATAGGTTGATTTGACCAGGAATTTCTCCTTAATACTAGTTATAAAGCACAAGTACAACCAAGTCCAAAAATGAAGAAATAAAAATCGATAAAAATGGAATCTCTTTCATTTTCAATATCTCTAGTGTTTTTACAGATCAGATTCAGATTCAGATAGAACTTTATTGATCCCTTTGGGAGGTTCGTGCAGAGAAATCCAGATTCCAGCAGCACCATTACAGAAAAAATTAAAAAAGAATAGTATAAAAATTATACATGCAGTACTATAAACTATGTTTTATACATCTCAGGCTAGGAATGGAAAGTGTATGGTGTTTACAGGATGTAGGTTAAAGCGGAGCTGATAACACTCATCTGCACACTGTTGCACACACTGCAAAGAACTGTGTGGGTATTTCTTAGAATTTCAAGGCATGTGGTGTGAGTTCTGCTGTTCTCGAGATCAAGAAATGTTTTGTTTTTTTCTAGAAAGCTCTGAACTTTATCTACACAGCTTACTGATACTGTAAGATGTTGTACACAAGATTTTTCACTTCATACAGGCAAATTAAAGGTTTGTGATTTTGGGGCCCATTGTCTACACCAAAAGAAGAAAATGAAACCAACCATTTTAACAAGCTCAGACTGCCAATAAAAGGTTTGAATATCATTAACTAATGAAATAAAAAGTTGCTATAGATTGTTAAATATGCATCTAGTTTTCTGGATATGTTCCCTGTTCACCAAATGAAGGTTCTCATATAAATGGTTCTTTTTAAAAGGACAAACCTTTGCGAGATCTCGCAAAACTTTTCTACTTTCATCTTTTAAGCGGCATATCAATCACAGAATAAGCTGCTGAAGATTCTCAGTCATGGTAATCACAAGAGCTTAAATAATAGTATACTCCCCACCATCTACAGTAGCTAAGCATCAGCTTATAACCACCATCTAGCTTAGAATTGAAGAAGCCTTTCGGATGAGAGGTGGAACGTCCAGTTGCCCTTATTCAAGCTCTTATGATAAGCAAAGAACAAACACCCTGACATGTAACTATGACTGTAAATTAAGTTTACTCAGTAAATATCAGTGGATTCAGATTTGACTGTTCGTGTAAACTGCTTTATAGTTACAAAACTAAAAGCTTATTCAAATAAACTTAATTATACAGTCCATAGAATGTGATTATGCTATAGATTCGTAAGATCCAACAATATAATTTTACTTTCAGGATTGAGCTCCCCACCTCTGCTGAAGATGACGCGAAAGCCTTCCCCTAAATTGAGATGTGTGCAAGACTTCACTGCAGTTTGCATATCTGAACTTTCTGTTTGATCTCTATAGAGTTTCCTTTGTGGGTTTGAGCGAAACCGAAAACAGCTTAACAGGCAAATGTGGCCTGCACATCCTTTGTAACAACCTGTGACGAATCAACTCATCCAACTGACATCTACTCCAGAGAGTTTTGTGAAACCATTTCTTTCACTAAGGTGGACTAAAATGCACCAGCATGACAAAAGAGCAAATCTGAAGTACTATGGAAGGGGCTGAAGAAAACAGGTAGGTTAAGCAACACAAATCTGTGCACTTCAGTAGATAACACGATAATCTTGTATCACCAGTACACAGGGACTGTTAAGCTGTTTGAGAATCAGACATTTCTGTCATAATAGCTTTCTATCATAGAGAATTTACTGCTGGTTTGACAGCCTGTATTTACTATTGCCCATTGGTTGGGTAGCAGTGGATTACACGTATTAAGTGTGACACAATCAAACTTTCCCATTTTAAAAGTTTGAAGGTCAACTGTATCAAAACTGTATTTAGTAGAATAAAAGCAGAAAACCTTCAGCTTTGGTTTGGACCGTTTCCAAAAAGTCATCATGAAAAACATTCAGTTTATAGAAATTTAAAACGAAATAAAGATTGTTTTTAAGTATATATAAATAAATGCAATATTTGATTCTGAAATATTCTGAAGCAAAGGTAGAAAGATTAGATGGTGTTTTATTGAAACCCTTAAAGTGATGTTAGCAACTTTCACACACAAAACAACAACAACAACAAAAACAAATTAATAAACAAAAAGATGAAAAAGTCAAATATCTAACTGATAGTTTTGGAGTATTAATGACAGCAAAACAGCCATTATAATCTATTCAAACTGTACTATTGAAAGAAAGTGGTGAGCATTGAAATAGTGTCTGTACAGATCTGTATGCAACATAAGTGATCGCTGGCTTCATATACAATAGGACATGTCCCAGGAAAAATCAAATAATACTAATACAATGTTTGGCTTTGGTTAAAATCTGAAAAAGGGAAAAAGCAAAAAAGAGAAATGATTACATAGCAAAGAAGATGGTATAGATCATTTCTGGAACAAAATGGATGTCAAGATTCAATTCAATTCATTTTAGAAGAGCCTGAAATGTGAAATATGAAATATGAAAGGCTTTTTGTAAGTCTTGTGTTGTAAAACACTGTTTAATCGTCTCAAAGTTTATTACTGCCTCTTCTCATTTCACAGCTGCCACTGACAGAGAGGCAGAAGCTGATTGGTTCATGCACTCGCAGCGCTGATTGGCTCACTGTTTGACGAATATATATGAGCATGCAGTTGCATTGTTAAGTGTTTAAGTATGTGTTATAGTTTTATGGATTTAAGTATACAACTTTACAGAAATTAAATTTTTTTTTTTTTAAATGGAAAGATAACGTAAATAAGTTGGGTTAGTATAAAAATGTATGAATAAATCAGTTTTGACGAAAATGCGTGAGACTCTGACGTAAATTACATCATTTTGAAATCTTGTGATACGTTGCAGACAAAATGTCGATACGTGTGAACATGAAGAACGTTGTAAGTTAAACTTTTCACTGAAATTACTATAAGTAGAAACATTTATGGTAAAATCTTGACCTTAACGCATGTGCACTGAGTTGATTGAAGTCAATGTCCTCATTTTTATTTTTTGGAAGTCAACGTGCTCATTTAGCATTAGCATCGTACGCCAGTATGTGGTTGGTACAGTTGGTTCAGACAAACAGTTCGGTTGCATTTTGTTTAGAAAATGATGAGAAGGGCGCTTTGTTTATACTTTTGGTCATCTTAACTATTGTTAATCACTGTTAGAAGAACTGTTATAATGCATTGTTAAGACAACAGGGATGACCCAGAAGTAGACTTCGTAACCATTACCAGAATGGGAGCAAATAGGACAATAACAAAGGACGGCAGACCGTTTGGTCAGAAGTTCATACTTAGGATAATGCTTCAAAATAGCACGTTACTAGAACTACACAGCTGGCTTCAGTGGTTAGAGTGGGTCGTCCAGTAACCGGAAGTTTGACGGTTCGATTCCCACTCTCGCTACGCAAAAAGATTGGTGAAACGGACAGCTGGAGGGGTTTCAGTCCACCTCCTTTTCACGGCCGAGGTTCCCTTGAGCCAGGCACCGTACCCCCATGCTCCCTGGTGGCTTTGAATGGCTGCCTACCGCTCCAGTATATGGCATCTGTATCTATGAGTGTGTGACCCTGTGCATGTGTGTTTCAACAGGTGTAATGATAATATGTAATGATATATAACCAGTATCTGATATATTAGTTTTTTCAGTAACACAATTTTTTGTTGATTTTGCAGATCTCCATCGAAATTAGGAATGCAGGTTGTGAATCGCAGGTTGAAACGTCCTCTCAAGAAGTAAGGTTTATTCAGTAAAAACATTACTAAGTGCACAATCAAAGCTAATTTAAGCATAAGATCCCAAATGTTCCATTTTATGTGGTTTGTACTACATGTTTCTTCTTTTCTTGTATGGCCAGGAAGAAATGGAGTGGACTGCTTCTGGTGATCAACGAGGCCTGCCCAGGTAATTATAAAACTAAACATAAGCTCTATATGTAAGGAAGCCATAATATTGCCCACTATATTAATAATTTACTTTAATATGTAATTGGCATATTTAGCAAAAAATCTGAGTTTGAGTGCAATCGAGATTGAGGATGAGGATAATCAGCAAATCATCATTGAATGAATTTAACTATTGATGGAATTCTGGCTTAGAAACTAATCCAAAAAAGAAAATTGATATCTATTAACTCAAAGGGATCTGTGGACGCAAGTCCTGAACTCACAGGCTTAATCTGAGACACACTGAAGCCGAATGCAAGACCGGAGTTTCATCTGCATAGAAGTGGATATTAAGCTTTGGGCTTCAGGCTTATCTTACACAGGCAAAAGTGATAGAATGGTTTCAAACAATAAATCAATGAGAGACACACAAACGCCAAAAAACATTGGCTATCAAAAGATTGACTTTTACACTTTCTTAGAAATGTGTTGGGCCACTGTGTACCACCAGAATAGTTTCAAATTGTTGTGGGTGGAACAGCGTTCTTTCATCCTTTGTTGCTTTTATAATTGTGGTGGAGAGTGCCGTTTCCCATACGTATTATTGTTAAGCTTAATTTGTACTACTGTCTTAGCCTGGGAGGTTAAAGAACACCAGTCAACTCAAGCCTATACAGGACAGTGATGAGTGTAGTCTTCAACTTTATAAGTTTCATGTGTGCAAAAGTTTCAGTTACCTTCCTTTCATAAAGATTGAAATAATGAATTTAAACGCACCTTTAATTCACTTTTATTTTAAGAAGTCAGCAGCATCTGCTCACCCCTCAATTCTTCCCTATATAATACACTATATTCCCTTCCTAAGGTATGAAGCCACACATTTTACCAGTGCCGTCACATTTACAACAGAGCTGCTGTTATTTCACTTAACAGTTACACAGATGAACAATTACTGGAAATATGATAAAGTAAATCAAATAAATCCTTCAGGTATTAAACAGAAGAGTGTGTGCATAACTTACGCTGAAGGCTGAATCTATATTTCCCCCTGCAGAAATGTGACACCACCTGCATCATTCATCAAAGATGATGAAACCCCAATGGAGGTGGACTAGAAGGTAAAGGAAGATATAAAACATAAACAACAAACACGGAAGCCTCACTACTTACCACCGTTTTAAATGATTCATCTTGACCAACAACCAGCAATATCTCTTCGTGCTTTTGTCGATGCATAATTTAGCCTCCAGTAGAAAATTCTGATGATTTCTACACATTGACTTTATACAAATTCAAAAGCAAATGCAGTTTGTCCAAAAGAAGTGCTCCGAGTGACACAATGAATCCCCTCGTGGTGTGGCCGCATATTTTCAATTTACACAATTTTATGGCATCACATATGAACGTGCTTATTTTGCTTTCCTTTGTAGTATTTCTCAGAGACGAGGAGGAGGAGGAGGAGGAAGACCTCATTGAAAAACACTCTACTTTCCTCAAAGAGCTTTATCATGAAGAGCATTCCCATCACTATGGCTAAAAGCTACAAATGTCATAGTTCTGGTGGAAACTAATGTACCAGCCAAAAATAAGCAAATGAAAGCCACATGTAGCACCGATAGAATAAACAGAAAAAGAATACAGTGTCATGTTTACAATCATTTGTGACCATTTTCAACATTTCACTTGATACAGATACTTTGGTGATGATTGTTTATCATAACATAATATTCTATTCTCATGTCATATTATATTGTCAAAACCTACATAAAATACAAGGATGAAATATGTAAATGCTTGTGTCTTTACTTTTTTTATTTAAAAGCAGTCTCTAAGTCATTGTACTTTAGATCCTCATCATATGGAGCTTGTGTGGTGACATCTGTATCTAATATTTGTCTTAACAGCCTCTAAAATGACTGAAAAATCCTGCAATTTCTTGCAGTTAAACAGTATAACCATCAGTAAAAGATACAGACTAAACATCTGGGGCCTCATGTACAAAGACTTGCGTGGATTTCCTACTGAAACATGGCGTACGCTCAAACCCAGAAACCCTCCTACGCACAAAAATATCCGGATGTATGAATCGCATGAACCCAAGCACATTTCCTTTGTACAGCGCACATGTTGGAGTACTCGGACCCTCCCTGTCCACATCCCTACTGAAATATGCAAATCATATGTAAATGAGCCCTGCACCTGTGATTCCTCTCTCTGTACGATCAGAAAATAAAGAAAAAAGAATGAGAAAGAAGGGAAAAAAGAAGAACGTCACAGAAAGCGAGATAGAGGTGCTATTTTCTGAAGTGGAGGCGCGCAAACATTTTAGAAATAATTTTGAGAATGCATCTGGTCCTTTCTGAGGGCCTTGAGGGCCCTGACAGCTTGTCTCTGATCTCAACCCCTCTGATTACTTAAATAATGCTATACGTCATGCCACTACTTTTTCTTATGCTGATACTTCTACCATGAGGCTTACTCAAACCATTAGTGAATAAAATACAGATACTAATTGTTGCTGTCCCAATGTAATGCTGCCATTGTACTGCAATCTGCTTTAATGCAAAGTAGATGGGACAGTTTTGCATTTTGCAAAGGATGGAAGAGGAAATGGAATTGTATAATGTTTAATGATAAGGAACTAGAGCCTTGAGCAACCATTTACTGCAAACAGCAAAAGGAGAAGCAGCTTTAGATCACAGCAAACTATCACATCTTTGTTGATATGTTGGACCAACATATAGATAAATCAATAGGAATAATTCAAAGTCCAGCCCAGGAGTTTGAGGAAAACATGAAGAAAACAGGTGTGTGTGTTTTTTTTTTCTTTATTTTGTACCTCAGTTGAGAACACGTTGAATATTGTTTCATCAGCTTGTTGGAATTACTTATTGTGACATATTGTTGAAAGTTAGTTAGAAAAATGAGTAACGGTTATTTACTTTTCATTGTGTTATTTAAAAACACTGGATTTGAAAGATCTTTCATCAGAAAGGTACTCTCGTTACCGTCGCTCTCCACTGACCTGTCAATTAAAGTAAAAAAAAAAGTCTTTGTTGTGTACACACAGGCTGCATTAGTTCAGGCACCGCACATGTTCAGTTGTTGTTGTACCTGCAATGAGTAGAGAGTATAATTTAGCTGTTTGAAAGCTATGGGTAAGTTTGCACTTTATATCAAGAGGATGTTATTTTATTTATTTTTGTTGTATTTTCTATTTTTTGGATATTTGCACCAGCAGGAGTGGCATCGGATTTTCGCTATATGTATGCACTGTATATATATAATGACAATAAAGGCTATTCTATTCTATTGTCTTGTATTTGTGAATACGAACAGTGTTTACGGAGTTGACACAAAGATATTCTGCTATCATTTAATTTGAGAAGAATAGAGAGAGAGAAAAGGAAAATCGTTTTCCTTCACTGTTGTTTATTTTGTTTAAAAGAAAAGGGAACGATAGGATTCTTTCCTACTGTCCCTACCGCTTTCCGGTTGTTGTCGTACCTGCAACGAGCAGAAACCACGTTGTCGTAAAGAGTGAATTGAAACACACGTGAGAACAATACGTGCAACACCAGATGTCTGCGCAAAATAATAACGTGAGTTTAATCATTTTAATGAATGAATGAATATACCTTTCACGGTATTAGGTTAAATCTGTGTACATTTATTCTAATGAACCGGGTCAGTCAGACTTTGGGAAACTTTGGGAATGCTAGACTTGTTAGCATTAGCAAGAGTGGTTATCCAGGAGCTCTCGGAGGATTGTCGTTGGGCTGCCCAAGTTTTGGAATGTTGTTTCGTTTGGAAAAAGGCTACTTTAACTCATTTCAGCACTTAATCTACTGGCTATGACCACATTTCAGTTGCTGTACGTGTAACTATAGTTTAGGATTGCAAAAGATTGGATTGATGCCACAAATGTTGTTTGAAGCCACATGGACGGAGACGTGACTGTTAGCACTTGTCTCATCCACTCTTAAGTGTACACACTTGGCTATGTTCTTTGTTAACAAAATGTCTTTTTTAGCCTTCCGTCTATCTTCATAACTTTTTGATCACTTAAAAAACCTTTTGTTTAACCAAGGCAGTGGTGAAAATAAAATTGTGTTATTACACATTATTAGAACAGTGCAGGAAATAGGACTGGATGTCTTTAGCAGAATGGAGAAAAAAAAGACAAATAACAAAGGAAGACCGAATGTTCGGCCAATAATGACCCAAAATATTAGACCTAAAGAACAAGATGGGAGACGTCAAATAATTAAAGATACCTTAACATGCAGCTTTAAGTGTGAGGTAAAAACTCATTTGAATACATATTGGATTCTTCATTTTTATGTGGATGTATTCATTGAATTTCTCTTCTAGAATGGCGAGGAAGAAATGGAGTGGAGTGATGAACAGGATTCAGGAGTAAATATATAACATACATTATAAACATGCAATGTGGGATTGATATTCATGTATTTCATAATTATAATAAGTTAGTACTTCATACATGACTTACTGAGGGTATCATTTCTATTATCCATGCAGCCACAACGAGTCAGAATCTGCAACTTCCTCATCATCTGGTGGAATCAGGATGGAGTGGACCGCTTACGGTGAACAAGAAGGACCTCCTAGATGAATATATATTGCAATGTGGATTTAATATCTTATAATATATTTAGCACATTTCATCTTTATTATTTAATATACAGTGCACACAGAAGGAATATGTATGTAAAGCTATTCTGTTAACATTGCTTCATCGAATCCAAAAAATTTTAAACTTTAAGTTTGTTTTTGTCTCTTACAAAAATTGAGACATTAACAAATAATTTTTCAAATTTTTAGACGTGTAATGAAAGAAAACTACTGATAATAGTGTAATAGAGTAATGCTTCCACTTCATTACTCACCGAAATAATTGCTGTAAAATGACTGAAATGAATAGTTTTACTAGTTTATGCATGAATCACTAAAGGAAACATGTCTCTTTTCCATGCAGCATTGTGACAACATCTGCATCCTCTTCTGATAATGACGAAGATGACATGACCCAAATGGAAGTGGACTTTTTTTTTTCAGGTGCTGAAGGCACAATTTCTCTCACACATTAATTATGTTCATTTCACTTTCAATCATTTTCAATAGTAAAATAATTAATCAATTAATGAATTTCTCCTACTTTTATTCAAGGGGGCCTTGGTTACCATCATGTGAGACTGGCAGCTGCATCACAGGTTTACAACGGCGCCATTTTCTACATCCCTGAGCTGTTTAGCTTCCTGTACTGGACCTGAGAGATGCGTCTTTCCCCAATACAGGGACCCCACCAATTGGCTTAAATTGGGCAATATTACTTAAAATATTAAAAATATTAAATATATTACTTGAAATTTGTTGTTATTTGATTTTAATAAAATTTCAAAATATATTTAACGAATCATATGCACATCTTTTTTCCTCCCTTATGTAAGAGCTGGGTCCCTCCCCAGTTTTAAGTCATTGTGTGTGAAATTCACCTTTAACATACAACCTGTGTATTTATAGTCTTCAACTGCATAAAATGAAAAGCTAATGTTAGAGAGCTGATCTACCAGGACCCCGCGCTCCCTAAGGACCCCCCACAGAATCCCTCGTAGGATCATACATATATCTTTCTCTTTCTTTTTCTCTCACTCCGTTGGGGAAAGGCTTCAGCCAATTTTACTATCTCCTTAATCAAATCATTTATTAATGTGTTTATATAACACACTATTTGTCAGCCCCTGCAGCAACTTATACGCAAAGGCTATTGCCGCAGTACATGGCCGCTTCCATAGCTTAACACTTCTTCTGGCACCCTGTAGCAGCCCCCAGCACCTGACAGAAACAGAGTTTCACCTATTATTAGGATTAATGGTATCATTCCTCTTCACTTTACATCAAAAACGTAAAAATAAATACATTACTATTTAAATAAGCGGACACATTTCAGAATGTTACAAAACACTTTTGCACAAAGTTTGAAGCCTCTGAAAGAAAGACACACTTAATGACAATTAAGAACATTCACGAGATTTCATCAAAGCTGTTGAATGAAGACAAACATGATTATTGAACTACTAAGTTCTACACACCTGAGACACTCAAATTAAGCTAGTTTTGTTGTCATGCTCAGAAATCTGTACCTGCAAATGTTTGCTGAAAACCCTTCTCGGGCCCATCATCCAGTCCTGAGGAGAGCTGCTGTCGTCTCCATTTGTGGCACCTTGGTGTTTTATGGAATCTGATCTGAGGATGTCAAAGGTTAACCTTTCCCACAGAAGGCAACTGTAATCATAAAGCAAGTCCGTGAATTCCTCAGTTTTTGTTCTTAAGAGCGGGCAATGCCTTAGCTACATCACATTAAATACAAGTGAATTGCGGGAACAAAAGTCAGCAGCCTTCTAAGACCGTCTCAGCCCCCAGGTGTAGAATATTAAACTCTGAATGTGTTTCTGCAGTGAGAAGAGAGAAACTTTTGATACAGAGCACAGGGAAGAGGTGGAAATCTGGTCAGGAAGAATATGGCTATGTTGAAAAATTAGAATCAGTACCATCAACAAGTTGCAACTTCACATTAAATAAAGGAAAAAGGTAAAGGGTAAATTCATTTTCAACATTAGTGGGCTCACGTTAAGAAGACCAAAGGGGATGACGTTTAGCTTATGAACACAGGTGCAGCCGGGTTTGTTTCTCAAAAATGAAAACCTTTTTTCACCCCACAAGATAGAATAAATGAACGTGAATTCAGTAAAATATATGTGAAATCCTTGGGCCAAAACAACATAAAGAGACTGTATATTCCTTTCAGTCTAATTATTTTCACCTGGTTAGGGGTCCTTGCAAAGGTCTCAACCTGATCATCTCACACTGTGATATAAAGGCACCAATATGCACATGTGCAAACGACTGGATTTGGACACAAAAGGAAGTAATGGCCAAAATGAACAAATGATCAGTGCAATTTGACTCTTTAATGAAATAAAACTTATAAAATTGCATAGAATAGAAATATGTCAATCTAAAATCCCACTGCCATTCACATGACTTGGCTGAGGTAAATATAAGGGCCTCACAAAGTTATCTTAGAAACGTTGTTGCAGGTGGGTAGAAGCTACAGTGCACATCGGCTGAGTTACATCATCACATTATTTCCTTTAAAGGTGTTCTTTACAAACATATCACATAACACTGAGGAACACTTTAACAAGTAAGAATGAAAAAACAAAAACCAGTACCGTAACCCTTGTTTACAGTGACTGCTTTGACAAAATTATTCATTCAAAATCCCATCTGCGACACTTAAAAGACACAAACATTTTGTCCATTGTGAGAGAAACTCTCTCAAAAGAAGGCTGGAGCAGAAAACAAGGAAACGAAACGTTAAGTCCGTAGCTGCAGAAATCAGTAATCTATCAAGCGTGACTTGGTGTGTCCCCCTGGGAGTTAAAAGTCACCGTTCAGAACCAGATCAGAAGTGGCGGCGTCCCTGACTGCGTCTGGTGTGGAGAGAAACCTGAAACAGAAGAATCAGGTTTAGCAGCTCTGCGGATGTCGGGGAGGTGTTGTGTGTGTGTGTGTGTGTGTGTGTGTGTGTGTGTGTGTGTGTGTGTGTGTGTGTGTGTGTGTGTTGATGGGAGACAAACCTGAGGAGCCTCTGGACTGCCGAAAGGGGAGAGTTCTATTGAATTCTCTTTGTCGGAGGAGTTGTTGTGGCGGTGCTGAGCAAACTTTCTCTTCAGAGCCTCAGCAATCAGAGCTGCTGGGTCATTAAGTAACGCAGCACCTCCCTTACTGCGTCTCCTTTTGACTGGCGAGCCCCCTGGTGATCTAATGAGAAAAGAGTGAATTAAAATACAGCAAATAACTGCAGGAGATAAAATAAGTTCTAACTGCGACGGCACTAAGGAAATGGTTAGGGAGGCTTAAGCCGTCTGACCATATCAGTGCATGGCTGCTAGTAAAACCTGATCAGAAACACTGACACATTTTATAAATCTAGAATACCTCTCCACTGAGCGTAATTTCACTTGATTCAAGTCTTTCAGAACATCCAGCATGGAGGGAATCCCCCTGTTTTCTGATCCTCTGCAGAGCCCCGAGTTCTGGGGCCCGAGCGGACCCTTATCGGTAACGTTCTTGCGCTGTCTGATCAGGTCCAACACAGACGATGTGTCGGTGGAGGCGCTTGGGCAGGGTGGTGGAGGAGGGGGAGGTGGAGGGGGAGCAGCACAGCGGGGTGTGGAGGTGAGAGCGGGAACTGGAAGAGGGGACCTCAAAGGCGACCCTGAGCCGTTGTGGGATTCAATCCGGGCTGAAACATAATCAATCGGTTGAAAATTAATAGAGTATATTTTTCTGGCATTTTGCTGAGATGAACGGGCGTGTTTTGAAATCGAGACAAAGCACAAATGCGTACCCGAGGGTGGAGCAGCAGTTACAATCATGGCGATCTGAGCTTGCAGTTTGAGCAGTTCACTCTCCAGCGCCGTGATCTTCTTCAGAGCGTCTGGATCAGTTTTCTGTCGGCGGGATCTTCCTCCTCCATGAGACTGACTCAGGGCTGGTCTTGGGTATCTCATCAGATCTCGATTTACAGTGTTTTGCTTCTTTGGAGCTAAATGGTTCCTATCAAGATCACACAGAAATCTTGTGGTTATTTAGGGTTATTCAGACTTTGTGCTGACAGAACATGGGTTCTTAAAAAGCTTTCTGCTCTTTGGTGTGCCTAACTGGATATTATACAACAGAAAAAGCACCCGACCATACACCACCATTTGGAGACATCACACTTGCACAAGCAACAGGTCCCTGTTAGCTGATAGCGACGTTAAACGAGCACTCAAAAACTATGGCTGCATTTCTCTTGAAAAGATTCCAACACAGCGACATGCAACTAATGCTTAAATGTGACGCAAACTACAGAGACTGCCGATGATGACGGTAACCTTTACAAAAGCCATATTGTCTGCACATTCAAACACATAACTGCGTGCACAGCCTTCTTTAACGTTCTCTGAGAGGGTTTGTAGGACAAGAGGAAGCCATATTTTGTCAGAGAAAGCACAAATTTGAATATTTCTACAAAATTAAATGGAAAAGAAAATCTTTGTTTTATTTAATGACACATTAAATATTAACACATTGTTTTAAAAGTATAATTTTAGCACCAGTATTTGGCAAATAACGCAAGTGAGACCCAGTCCAATATTGTGAGCAGTGCAGGATTTCAGGCCTTTTGTCACATTTTTCTTCAGAGACAAGTTTAGAATAAAAGCTGCAGGAAGATTCAAAGCGTCAGCCTGTTTTTTGTTTTTTTTTGTGAGTAGAGGTGCGCTGATACTGAACTCTGTATGTACATGTTCCGTTTTCTCTTAAATTGGATCCATTACATAACAAAGCCTACTGGCACGTTTGTCAAGAAGCAGCCATCAATGAAAAGGTAAATCCAAAAACTTGGGAATGTGATGCTGTAGACATTCTGCTTGTGGCTCATCACAGCAGACTCCAATGTAGGTTATGTCCTTATTTGCAAATCGAGCAAATAAAAACCCATCACAAAAGTAACTTGTCTAAAAGGTTTCTTTTCGAAACATTGTCAGTAGTACTGCGGCATCAATACAGTCGGTGCTTCGAGGGCTACAATTAGTCCCGTATACCACTACCTCCAAGGGAATAGGCCTGTTACTACAACAACGTGAATGGATAACATCACACTGCATCCTGCACGGCTGTGTTGCACCACAATTTCTCAAACGCACACTTTTAGGACCAAATTAATACATTAAAAAAAACAACAACAACAACTCCAAAGTGTCTGTGTTTCTTGCCTGGTTTTGGCAAAGCTGTCGCCCTCGTCATCAAACACCCACATGACGTCCGCGAATGAGGGGATGGCTGGTGTGTCTGAGCTTTCAACATATCCGCGGGCCCTATATGTTACCAGGGGGATCTGAGGAAAGAACATGGACATCAGGGGATTACACACCGAGGCGCTGACTGCATGACCAAATATATGTATAGTAACAGATGGCACATGTGTAAGAATAGAAAAAAGACTGACAGAATAAATGTGTTACACATATTAGCAATCAGCAGACAAACAACACTTCTGCTCGAGGGAACATAAAGCACTGGTATGATTTGAGTGGGGTTCAATCCTTTGTTGGCAGTGCAACGCATATTTCATATGTTTAATCAGGCAAAAAACAAACTTGCAACTTCAAAATAAGCGTTTGAAAAGGCTGCACAATACCTGGAAGTGGACACGTGGGGTGGGGTTCAGTGGGAGATTTGTCCCAATCATTCGCACAACGCTGCGATACTGACCACACAGCTGACTATCCCACACGGGAACCAGCTACAGATGAGATTAAAAACACACAAAATGTCAACATGACCTCAAGAGTGATGAAATCCACTCTGTCAGGTGACTGCTAAAAAGTGACAACACTCCATTTTTTATTTTTTTTGGTCTCAAGCATTTGAAACAATTAGGACAGAAATTAGTTTGTGCAACCTACCATATCTGGAGCCACTCCAAAGTACTCCAGGACCATGCGTAACACATCGAGAATATCCTCTGCTAAAGACATTGGAGAGAACGTTCCCTGCGCCGGCTGACAACTGCAAAGCTCGTCTTTCTGCTGACCGACTTGGTGGGAGGGCAACACAGAGCGGAGTCACATCCTTTACACCTGAAGCAATGCAAAAATCACATCACATCCAGCTACGAGGTAAACGACAAAAAAACAAAACATGACAGAAGTCTTAAGGGGGAGATTAATCTCACATTCCAATAAAATTCTAATGACATTGTGCCTGAAACTATTGCAAAGACATAACATGGTAACTCAAGCTGGACAACAGCAATCAAAACATATGCTTTTTAAATGGAAACCTTTATTAAATACTGTTTTTTTATATACGCTATGTTCTTTAATGAATGTCATTCCATCATTTCACAGGATTGCTGAATGCAAATAAACTCAACTGAAGGTGGTTTATGCTGTAGTTTATATTCATGTGTTACTCAGTTTCAGTCGAGCTGAACGACAGTATTTATGGCTGTTTTTAATTGAAATCAAAATCCTTAATATGATCCAAAAAACCATCAGCAGCAAAACCATCAGCAGCAAAACCCTAAAGAAAATGACTCAATGTGATACAAAATTGGACTTCTGTATTCTGGTTACCGATGTTCAGGAAGTCAGTTGACTTAGTGCCCGCTCAATAAAATAAAATAAAAAACACTATATAAGCACACTAGAAAGTCAATAGTGAACTAAGTTAAAAGAGTTAAAAACCACCGACTGCCATGTCCTTACTGAGCAGTGTGGGTACCGCAGTGGAAAAAGCTGCATGGGTCATCAAAAGTAACGTGCCCTGATGCCATGGAAAAGATGCGGACATAAAAATGAAAATAAACAGAATAAACACGTGCACACTTACCATTTATTTGTTTTCTTGTCCAAAGAAAACTAGATTTCAGTAACTACACTTTTTATAAATCGTTTTTGGACGATAAATAAAGACAGTATTTATCCAGGGTTTTCCTCTTTGCTCACGCGTCCTGGAACCAGACCTTTGAAGTCAAAAAAAGCTGCAGCAGCAAACCGTCCTCTGATTGGCTGTGAATGCAGAAGTAGAATGATGAGCCAATAGAAAAGCGCAACCTAAAAGTCTCTGCAACGGCTGGTTGACCAATCACGTGTCCCCCACTAAATTTGTATTTTTTTGTTCACGAGCTACTTTTTGCCCCCGGGTAAGAAAACATGTAACTAAACTTAGCTAGGTTTTTTGCGTTTTCAGGTCCTTAAAGTGATATAATTTACATTCAGTTTACAGTTTGTAGTCCAAACGGTGTAACAAAAGGAATAGAAATGTCTTTGTCAAGCCGCCCAGCTTCTTAACGTGTCGAAAGCAGCTAGCTAACTTCATTAGCCTGCTTATTATCGTCAGTACTTAAACGGTCAACTTTTAGCCGATTTAATACATAGTTACAACATTGTCGCTATTCTGGATTAAGAGCTCGAACACAAATGTTCACCTGACGTCTAACGTCAAAAAATAACTGAGTTGTCTGCAATGTCTCTTTCAGTTTCAGGTCTGGTTAGGTTCACAAATATGATGGATGCGTTCTCGGTGGTGTGTCAGCTGCGGGATCTTGCCTCTGAGCCGCAGAACCGAGCGGTGATAGTCCAGGACCAGGGCTGCCTTCCCGGTTTGGTTCTTTTCCTGGACCACAAGGATCCAGAAGTGCTCTTTGCAACTCTGCAGGTAGGAGGAAGGTGCTGGACTGTAGTGTGCTTCTACTATAGAAAGCTGTGAAAACAATGAAGTTGGTTTGATAGTAGGGTTTAGGTAGTTAATTTAGAATTTGAAATATGGATTTTGTTTGCACTGTTGCAGCACACAGTAAATACCATATTACTACCCTCTCTGTCCTCAGACTCTGCGTTACTTGGCTGAGTTGTCTCCCAATATCCCCACCATGAAGAATGAACTTGGTATGATGGTGAGCTTGGAGAATCTTATCGAAAGGTGAGAAGATTGTATCTCAACTTTATGGCGATAGGTTATTTATGACACAGGGACACCCTAAACTAAATGATCTAATATATATTGTTTTTCTTCTTACAGGGAGAGTCTGTCTGTTGACATCACAGCCTTGGCTAAAGAAGTTTTTAACATATTGAGCTCACCTGCTAACCCTGCACCGCGCACGCCAGAAAGGGAAAAGAGAAAGAAGGCCCAGTTCTTTATAAACACCTCCAACAAGAAGGCCAAGTCTGTCACGCTGCTCATCCAGGGGCTGGACAGCACTGTAAGGAGGCTGACTGATGTGCGCTTGTGTATATTCAGAAACCATATCTGTTGTTTCCAGCAAGTTCACTCGTCTATTTTCTCACTGCTTTTAAGCACCAGCGAAGCTTGTGTGAGGGAGCCCTACTGAAAGTCAAAGGAGTGATCAGCTTCACTTTCCAAATGGCCTCCAAGAGATGTACAGTCCGCATCCGTTCAGACCTGCCCACAGAGGTAACAAGCATCACTATTAGTTTCTGTCCCTTTAATTCTGTCAAGGCTGATGAGAAATCTGGCAGAAGAAAATAGTCCATCCCTTCGCACCGATACCCAATAACCCTCTTTCTTTGTCTCTTCTTTTGCAGAGTTTGGCAACAGCCATTGCTGCCACTAAGGTGTTGTCAGCTCAGCAAGTGGTGAAGAATGAAGCAGGGGAAGAGGTGAATGACTTAAAGCTCCACTGGTGAAAAACTTAAGGAGTCTTTAAGTCGTGAACTTTTAAAACATTCTTCTTTTTTTTCCCCTCTCTCCTGTCATGACGTTCTGTCCAGGTTTACATTCCTCTGAACTCTTGTGGAGTGGAGGTGCCGCAAAACTCAGCCCTTCCAGATTACCTCCCTGAGGAAGAGGAGAGCCCAGAGAGGGAGGTTGACCGCGCAATTTCCCGCACTGCAGCCAAGGAAGATTCAAGTGGCAGCTGGCTCAACGCTGCCGCCGGTTTCCTCACAAAAACCTTTTACTGGTGAAGCTGAAGTGCTGTGAGGCACTGGGTCATGGAGTTGTGCTTTAGGCTCCTCCGTTACACGACTGGACATCACTAAGTTGCGAGACCACAGGAGTGCGTGGACAAGTCTTCCCCTCAGGCAAGGGACTACAAGTTATCACCTTGTGCATGAGCACATATTGCAAACTTCCTCTTTAATCAACAGTCAGTGTTGAACAGAGAGGGAGACACTTGAAAAAATATCGTTTTTCTGGACTGACAGTTTCCTATCCAGTATTCTTTTAGTTTGTAAATGTTTCTTGAGTTGGTCTTTCCAAGCTGCCTGTTTGTTTCTCTTGTATGTAAGAAGCAAAGTTTAAGATCCTTGCTATTTTTCTATAATTCAAGTTTTTCACTGTCCTGATGTGTTGATGTACTGTAAAATAAATGTACAAAATAAAACCCATGTTGTCTTTTTTTTTTTTTTTTGTTAATTACAAATAATTACAAAACTCAGTGTATAGGTAATCAATTGAAAAGGTTTTATTTACTTGTCAAATAGTATAGCTGCAATAGTTGTACAGAAATTTCAGTAATACAGTGGTTCAAAGAACTCATCCGAGCCACTTTCTTAAAGAGTTTGAGTTGGTTTTCAAAGCTTTGTGGCCTCAATGAAATATCCACCTTGCATAATTTATGATCAAGTTAGTTAGCATGTTGATAATGGCATGTTCTGCAGTACACGACCAAGACATCTGAAGGTTATTTAATTTTGGTGGTACCAGTGTAAGATAAAGGAAACTGATTCTCATACGTTTGCACTTCAAATGCAAACAGCAGCATTACTGGGAACCGGAAAAAAAACAAAACACAAGAGTAATGGTTGAGTTCCAGCGTTTAACCTCACCCATCATGTCCTTCTGCAATGAAAAGTTGTATGAGGGACCATTGGTTAGACATAAAAGCTCTTATATGGTGATACAACATTTTAGTCTTTCATACTTGCATCAAAATGAAGCCACTGGGGAGTTTGAGCACATGGGCAGAATGTCAAAGCTCATGCAAGGAATGCATATTTTCACTTCAGTGTAGAGAGAGAGAGAGTCACCTCACTCCTACATTGCAGTAAGGCAAAGGAACATCAAAATTAGCAGCATTTCTTCATCAAAATGATCAAATTAATCAGATTATTTGAACGTCACCAGTGCGTTATTTAAATCCATTTTGTCCTGGCTTGGCCAAAACAGAAGGTCTGCCAACACAGGCTGGCTAAGCTGCAAGCAGGGTCCTCCAACACTGTTCTGCGGCTGATTCAGTGTGAAAGGATGTAGGATGCAGCTTTGATATGGTTTAACTGAAGGGTAAACAAAAGAAAGGGCTTGAAGCCAATGCAGTAATGCCTTTTTCTACATCTGAACAGAAAGTGAAGACAGGATCAGGGCAACAAAAATAATCACATTTTAACTGTACAGCAATTAAATAAAAACTAAACCAAAGAAAATCAAAAGTTTACATCTTATTACTCTTGTTCTCAGAGAACATTTAGTCATTATTAAACCTAAAGTCTGTAATACTCAATCCACCCCGGTGTCACCCCCTTAACCCCTAGTTTTAAACACTGTAGACAGCAGAATATATTACATTACATGACACTTTCAAGTAGTCGCAATACAAATTTAACAGCCGATATTCCTTCATCCCAACTCTTCTGTAACATTTTAGTAGAAGCGGTGAAACATGGGAATTACAAGGTTTCAGTTAAAGAGAAAAAACACAAATGAAACCGCGTACCTCTGAGCCTCGTGCACAAGTTCCAGCTAGAAATTGCTGATGCTGAAAATCTGATTAACGTATGTCTACAGCAACAAAAATCTTCAAGTATCATGGCTGGATACTTAACAGGTGATCTCAGTTTACATTATTAGCAGTTTGTTTTTTTTCCCCCCATTCACAGTCACACATCACGCACGCCACAAGATAGAATGCAAGTTCAATGCCCTTCTGTGATATCAGGGCATTTGTTTCAGAATTGGGGAGGGGGGAGGGGGGGGGGGGAGCTGGGCCAGCACACAGAACAAAGATGGCCAAGTGTCATCGTGGTCAGAGACAGAAGGATAAGCTCTTTCCCTGAGAGTTTCCCGAGGGAAAGGAGACTCCTCTCAGGGGATGCTTTCTGCATATCTTTGGAGAAACCATCTTTGGGAAACAGCTGCAGTGCTTCTTTGTAGCTGGAGGAGGGGGAAAAGTACAAATCTGGTGCTGTGAGTCCTTCCTTTGACGCAGTCCAACAGTTCCATGTTTCTCCACCTCCATCTGACTTTTGCTCCTCTCCCTCTGGGTGTGGAATCCTCATGTCTCGACACAACGTCAGGCAACATCTGAATTTCAAGAGCAAAAGAAAAGAAAAGAAGTTTGGTGGTTATGAAAGTAAATGCTGAGCAAAACGGTGTTGCTTCACACCGTTTCTGGAAACATAGTTTTAAGAATGAAAGATGTAATCTTGTGGGGCAGAAAAAAAAAAGCTTCCTTTCACCTACTGTTTGTGCATTTGTGTTTTGAGGAATTATGTCCAAAACCTTATTGGCATGTTTTTCCAACCACTTTTTCCCCCTCATTACAAACTAATGGCCACCTTGAATGTACACACCTCTGTTCAGGGAGGAGGTGTCAGGTGTGATGCCTGTGGCGGCCTGTTACAGGCTTTTGTTTTTATTGTTGCAGGCGCTGAAGTCTGATTAGTGCTGAATAACGTGGAACTGCATGTTTGATCAGATCCAACACCTCTCTTTCTCCTGAGAATACTTCTTCCATCACTGACTCAGCTTGAAAGTGAGTTAGCACATCTTCACATGCAAGGTTTTCCACATCAAGGCTTAAGATCAACAACTCTTGATTCCTGGAATAAACACGCATCATCACTGATGAAACAAGACTAAAAATTTCCCCAAAGGCAGGTTCATATAACAGACTGATAAATCTGCATCGCTCCACTTTGCACATGAAGAGAATCTCGAATGATTATTAGAGCATGATGTTTATTCAGGACCCGGCATTTACTGCTTAGTCTCACATCAGACTAAGTTTTAATCAGAAACATATCAATCAGATGTTTACTACATAAAACAAACACCCCTTTTAATGCTGCGTGCAGCAGTGATCAGGTGGCAGGGAAACCATCGCTCGAGAGAAAGTTGACAAAGTAACAAAATCTAACTACAAAGTTGTTAAGCTGGCAACAATAGTGCCATGTAATATACTGATAGGACTTCTTTTTTTTTTTTTTTTATTTAAAAAAAGAATTGATATTAACTCGGTTTCACTGGATCAGCCTATAAATGAATTACTTACAGGGAAGTGAAGCTTGAAAGTATTTTAGTTGGAGAACAAACCTGGTGCTAAAACAATGTATATATGAGAAAAATAAGGTTTTGTGAATGATGAGGTCCATAAGCTATAGTAGTAGAAGGCTCTTGTGTTTCTTGGCCAGGAGTGCAGCAGTAACAGATTAAAATACACAACAGGCAGCATCTCTAATTTACTGCTCTAATGTACGATAATAAAATCAGTGATATACCAGTGTTTGGTTAGCCTGGGAATTCCCATGCTGCTTTGCGCGCGATTTCATTCACACTGCAAAGGCAGCCTGGAAACCACCGCCCTTATTTTTGCCTGAGTTAGGGAACCAATCACAGAACGGGGGGGGGGGGGGGGGGCAGCAAGACGATGACGACGTCTTTGGACACGAGAGGTAGAGTTATTTGAAAATTAGTCTAAGTGAGAGACAAGAGACTTCCTGACTTTCAGCATGGGTCAAATGGATTCTTCGGTAATTTTCCCATCATGCAAAGCATTCGGTATGTCATCAGACAGGGCCTGATAAATATCCACGTCTTTTAGACCAAATGCTTCAAGTCTGAAACTTCTTTTCAGGGAAATTCGTGACCTTTGAAAGCCTGAAGCTGACCTTGATAACATCAGATATAACCAGGATTTCTTTGACAGGTAAGTAGCTGCTCTGTGATTTTACACAGTGTTGAGAATCACCTCTCATCTATGTCAAATCAGATTTACAATGTAAGATTCATGCCAAGAGATGGACAAAGTGACTGATATTTAGAACCATATCAAGAGAAAGACAAAAGGAGCAAAAGGGGGCAGATGTGTGAAGGAGGAATGCTTAGTGACCTGGTCCCTGCTGGGCTGATATATCCTCTACTCCACTCAGAGGCTTTAAAAGACCATTCTCTGTGAAGGCTATGACAGGAACTCTCCCCTCCTCCTCCTCGTTCTCCTGCTGCTGCTCCTCTCCTTCGGGAGGCGATAACCTGGAATGTGAAGGCAGCACAATCACCTCTTCAAACTCCCCGTTCTCCCTGTAAAACAGAGGATGAAGAGAATAATCACACATCTTTACCCTCGCTATAGTGATAGATAACATCAAGGTGGGATTAATTGAAGATAATTGGTGCGTGTTTGAAGTCTTCAACTCGACCTCTGGCTCAGTGTTGTGCTGCTGGGGGTCGGGTCGGGGTCAGGCTGGCGAGTGTTGCCGTTACTATTGTGTGTGAGGGACACTGTCACTGCAGATGGAGCAGGAGAGGTAGGGGTCACTGATGGTGAAAGAAAATCAATAGGGCTGTCAGACACAGCATCAAGGGAACATCAGAGGAAATATTTGACAAGAGTAAAGGCATATCAAAGAAACGTATATCAAGTTACCGGCATCGTCTCCATTCCTGACTTTCTGGAAATGACAAAGGAAAAAATGGGAATAAAAATATCTTAAAAGATTATTCAGTTGGATATTTGCTAGATTTTTTGCCCTGCATGAATTGTCACCTTTTCTGTTGTGTCTGAGCGTCTTGTTCTCTTCATGATCTCCTCAAGGCGCTGGTGGTTAGGAAAGAAAAAAAAAAAAAAAAAAAAAAAAAGGTGTGATATGCTGAACATTATGAATAATATGTGTTTTTATGTGTTAACTTATGTCACCTTCTTTCTCTCCTGGCGTTCAGCCTCCTCTTTCTGGAAGTGCTTGTCTCTCTCCTGCCTCAGTCGAGCCTCTTCCTCCTCTTTCTAATATACAAATATACACACAGGATGTCTTAGCAGCAGACTTAGCTAAACTCAACCTTTAGTTCTAAATGCTTTTTCTAAATACAACACCTGTTTCTGGAGTCTCTCTGCCTCCTCTTTCTCTTTCTGAAGTTTTTCCTCGTCTGCTTTTCTCTCTTCCTCCTCCTTCCTTCTCCTCTCCTCTGCTTGCCGCTGAGCCTCCTCCTCTCTCTTTGTCCTCTCCTCTGCCTTCCTGCGAGCCATTTCCTCCCTCGCTAATCTGTGTAGAAACAATCTTCAGTCAAAGATGCAAACACACACACCTTTACTCTCATTCTTTTCTTTGCACAGCCAGCGTACCTGGCCTGCTCCTCTTGTTGCCTTCGCTCCTCCTCCTCTCTCTCCCTCTGCCCACGTGCCAGCCGTCGATTCTCAGCCAGGATACGACTCGCCTCCTCTGGATCTGTGGTACCTGCTGAAGGTTTGTGGGCTGGAGGACTGCTTGCACTCTCTATCGGCTCTGTCACCGTCTTATTCTGACCCAGGGGCTGAGGTCGAGGCTGAGGAGGGCTGAGAGCCTGCTCTTCCTCCTCCTCTTGGGCTTTTGTGGGCGTTGAGGGTTGGGAGCTCTCAGGTGTAATCCTAACAGGTCGAAGGTTTCCAGGGTCTTCTGACCCTGAAGACTTCAGCAGCTTGGGGGTTGGAGGGCGCCCTGTTACCTTCTGAGGGGGTCTGTGTGCAAAAACAAACAAAAAAAAACAAAAAACATTTGGCAACATATCTTTCAATCTTTCAGAACTATCTATAATACCAGTTCAAACTTGGTTTATGCACCTAATTTCACAGTCTATGTTGCAAACCAACATGA
Organism: Odontesthes bonariensis; assembly: GCF_027942865.1. NCBI lineage: Eukaryota > Metazoa > Chordata > Actinopteri > Atheriniformes > Atherinopsidae > Odontesthes > Odontesthes bonariensis. The sequence goes on from NC_134529.1 coordinate 16,143,802, forward strand.
GCGATATTCCCCTACCTGCCAGGAGAGGGTGCTGTCACTTTGCTTTTCTTCTTGCCTGGAGAAGTGGTGCGTTTGCTGGGGGGTAAAGTCAGAATGGGAGCCAGTGGAAGTGACAGGTTGCTCCATGATTTCCTGACATTGTCACGATCCTTTCGCTGCCGGTGCAGGTGGAACGAAGAGAGAGAAAAAAAAATAATGCTTCTTTTCAAAATTTTTCACATTACCAGATCAGGGCCAGGGTAGCACAGCAATTTCCCTTTCAAATAACACTACTGTGGTCCAGAATCAATTGGCCCCAACCTCCAAATATACTGCCAGACATCTAGTCTTCCTTACCAGATTTTTGGAGGGCTATAAGATATATCGATCTTAAAAAGATGAGTAGGGATACAGGGCGAACAAGTGTGAAGAATCAAGTGCCCCGCTGACAGCAGTTGTTGAAGTTGATCATTAACAGGATTAGGCTTAGACAGCCTTTCTTTCACCATGGATGACCTCTGGCGCCAAGACATGAAACAAATGTGTTGGGAGGAGGGAGGAGGGGGGTTCTTACAAAAAACTAAAAATCAATCCTCTTTAAAAACACACCATCTCACACTGCATCCATTATCTTGTTTAAAAGTAAAAAAACAAAAGCAATTGTACAGAAAATTCACATGACCTTAAGTATCCAAACATTAGTGAATATGGTAGAAATGGTATACCTGTGGCATTCTGGAGTGGATCGGGATTATCTGTGCATGTCTGGGGGTCAGTGTGTGGAGATGTACAGTACAGAAGATGCCCTCACTCTAAAACCTTAATGGCATAAGCTGTGACAGCAGTGGACAGATGGACAGTGGATGTCACAGTATGTGTGTCTGATGACAGATACTCTGATAACACACTAACAAGATATTAAAAAAAAAAAAAAAAAAAAAGTCAAATTGAAGTAAGAATCTAAGCTTTTCAGGGTGACACTCGTTTGAAAAACTGTGATAAACAATATTACTGGAATTTTAAGAGCATTTTAAATGGAGCTAAGCAAGTGTGTCCTCTCAAAGAGCAAAGAACGTTTTATTTCAGACACGTAAATGCGAGAAAGATGTACGACTTCGTCTGGCTCAGCAAATTTTTGCAATTCCTTCCATTTAAGCACTGTGAGAAAATGCTTAGGTAGTGAGAACTATGTTTATTCTGGCAACATGTTGGCTAAAATGCTGGCAACACTCCCATTTAAACAAACTTCCACTTAAACACAACGGGCAATACTTCAGTCGCTAATATTACTGTGGTCACACTTTTGGTATTGTACTATTTAATCACTGTCAAAGTCCTTGTTGAGCAACATAAAATGAGAGTGAATAAAGGCAGACAGATCATTTGATACACCATTACACATCCGAAATATCACCTACTTTAGCTCCAAGCATGCCGGTATTACCATTAGTCTTATTCCCAGTCGATAACACCTCCTACCTGTGGTGTTCCTGTGGTTCTCCTCCGTGGGGTTGTGGAAGACGAGAAAGCCGTCTCCCTGCTGAGGTTCCTCTCCTGGCTGCGACAATGAGGGAGTGGCTGGGCCTGCAGGGCCTTAAAGGACATGGGGCCCGTGGGGTTGCAGGACACTGAGCGAGGACACACAGGCAAGGCTACAGTAATGTACGAAGTGAGGAAGTGAGGGTTTAGAGTGTTTTGAAGAAAGTATGGATCAGAACGGTGGAGGAATTTGTGGGACACCAGTAAGGATTTGATTAAGAAAAGGGAGCACAGAGCAAAAGATCAGGGAGGAAAGGAAGGATGTCAGATGGATGGGAAAAAAAAAAAAAAAAAGAAAGCCATGGGTTTGGGAAGACCAGCAGAGGATTGAAAGGAAAGGAAAGAAAAGAAAATGTTTGGTAGAAACAGAGAAGAAAAGAAAGAAAGCGTTAGTGCTACTGATTGGAAGAACAGCTACACATACACAGCAACCATCACTTTGGAATTATTTAATGAAAGATCCATATAATTAATTGAACAGAAGGAATTAGTCAACTTAAATGTAACATCTAAAACTTTATTACGTTAAAAATCTTCATTTTACTTTGTAACTCCAAGCTTAGATGACAACAGAAAAGATTGGCAAACTACTAACTGATGCAGAATTCCGCAGTGTTGGAAGCATTTCTACTTTACCATTCAGTCAAATCAAACTACTCATAATCAAAGAAGAAGTGAGCATGCAGCGTAATACAGCACATAAACAAACACTGTAGACAATACTGGCTTTGCAGAGCAAAGTGAAACAAGGCAGAGAGTGTTTGTGTGTGTTTGTATTTGAAAATATAAGAGAATTCAGTAACTCCCCAAAAAATAAAACCTACACAAAAGACAGAAAAATTTATGTGAAAAATAGAAAAAGCGGCCACGGTGTGCCCAGTGGGTTGAAAAACAACATATTCCAAAATGTCACAATTCACATTAAATGCTTAAGTTCAACAACCATTCTTAAATGGTTGTTGAACCATGTTGAAAATGGTTCTTAAAATTTCTGAGTGCCTTAAAATACAAATCCATTCTGCTACATGCTGTATATTCTGCATGGGCTCTTGACTGGCTATAATATAATCTTTTGAAAAAAAAAAAAAAAAAGGAGAAAAGAAAGAAATCCTCCCATTGGAAAAGTACCAGTGATCAGTAGGTTTCAAATGGCAACAAATAGTTTAACCCTAACTGATGCCTTAAGTAACTTCTCATTCTTAAACGCTGTGTCTGAAAACACATCTTGAGGTCGCACCAACATTACTGTGTTTAAGAAGGGTCAAATTATTATTCTGAAATTAATACATGGGTTAAGAACTGTCCAACATCAGTAAAACTCAAGGTTTTGGGACAAAACAGCTATGTAGTTTCAACAGTGAAGTTATTTGAAAGAAAAAAAGAAAATGGTTCAATTTGCTATGAAGCAAAAACAACCAGGTTTTTACATAAATAGATGTTTTTAAAAACATTTATAAATAGATTAAATGACAGGATTCCTCAGGTTCAAAATGTGTAAAAGTGGTTAAGGGAGTATGAGACATAATTTTCAAACATAGATTGACCATCACAGATTCAAGACTTAAAGGGACAGTTCACCTCTTTTGACATGAAGCTGTAAAAAATCCCATACAAGCAATATCATTTATGAACATTTTCTTACCCCTGCTGCGTCCTGTGAGCCGAGTTCCGGCCTCGTTTTGGCGTTGACAAAAGTAGTCAGGCTAGTTGGCAGGGGCTTAAAAAATAAAGCGTTTTGCTTCTAAAAACAATATGCGTTCAAAAGAGTAATACATTTGCATCACAAAATCGTTCTCCAGGAAAAAGTCAGACCTCACAATCGCTTGGCGCTATTTTCTCTCCCTTCGCATCAACTAGCCGGACTACTTTTGTCAACGCCAAAACGAGGCCGGAACTTTGCTCACAGTATGCAGCAGGTGGTAAGAAAATGTTCATAAATAATATTGCTAGTATGGGATGTCATACAGCTTCATGTCAAAAGAGGCGAACTATCCCTTTAAACTCTTCTGAATATCTTTAGGACATACTGGTGTAGACTTTACACGACCATCTCACTTTCCAACCATCAATACAAAACTCTGAACAAAAATGAATCCTGAGACATTACATCGGCTTACTGAAATGATGACATAGCAAATAAATGCCATTATCAAAGCTAAAGATGGTCCAAGTTAGAAGTGTGGGACTTTTTTTTTTTTTTTTTCTCATTCAAAAGCTACTTCTGTCATAGTAACAGCAAAGGGAAACCAGGCATGGTATCAATCTCCGAATACTTCCTGAACGGCTTATTTGTTTAGACTTTGGTGGGAGTGTGTGTGTTTGTGTGTGCATGCGAGAGCGAGCTTTGGGTGCCTGACACAAGCTGTTGAAGTTTCAGACAGTGTAATGCTTTAAGTCCGGCCAAATCTGATTAACATCCGAAACTACTTTGGTCAGGAGACTAAAATATAAACGATATAAATACTGTGCTAACAAATAACCAGCACAAGCGGCAGTGATTTAAGTGCGTTTCCATGAGCATCCGTCTCTCGGTCTGCAGCCCATCTTCAGAACGGGCTTCACACTGAAATGTGTGTGTGTTACCTGTTTGCTCTCCTGACAGACTCATAGCACTGCGGCTGCGGGCCAGGTACGAGTGCGTTGGCTGCTGCAGGCGGTTCACCACATTGCTCTCCCATGGCGTCAACGGAAGGCGGCGCAGCCCTTAACACACACATGTAACATCTGAGGTGTGATAACAGTTAAAACTATTAACTTTCTACTAATCAGCCCGAGCAATCAGTCAAAGCAGATTACAAGTTATGCATAATCACCGAAAGCGTTGCCCCATTCCTGCCCTGTGACTGCGTAACAGTAGGTGAGAGCTAAAGTGAAGTTAAACTATGCACAACATACTTGCATGCACCAGGCTGTTAATTATGAGAAGAAGCAAACATCCTGCGGTGAAGCGCAAACAGAAGGCAAAATGCAGGGAGGGGAGCATTCCAATAAACACTGCAGCGCAAAGGTCAAACTGCACCTGCATTTTAGGAAACAGCCTCTTCTTCTAATATTTCATTTGGAATTCTGCAACTTTTTCAGAGAAATAACCCAATAACCCTGCTTAAAATCTTTGAAGACAGTATAACAAGCAAAACATGCAGCCTTGTTGTACCAGGTCGGAGGTCTTAGGGAGCAGGGAAAAAGATAACGCCGGGCTGAAAACTGTACAAATAAATGAGTCGTCTGTGCTACTTTGAATTCAAACAGTTCTTGGTCTAAACGTTTGTGTTACACCGAACTGTTTGAGGTTTCTCAGTGTCCACGTTCTAATGTGCAGAGATCGCTTTGGCACTATAACAATAGTTACATACTTGCATATTACGTCTATGATGATAAATAAGTCTGACTATCTAAAATGTGTGTGTCAATTCTTCCAGATGAGAAATAAACGGCATACAATGTTCCCACAAAAACAACAAGATTATCCTACTGAGGATTAGAGAAGGGGGTCAATTGTTTGCACACAATATGTGCAAAGTACAAATATTAACACTGAATAAAAATGAATGGTCACTTTGGACAAAACGTAATTTTGTCTGGTTTGTCGGGATTTTTCAGTTAACCTTAACGAAGAGAAGTACACATCTCTCTACAAATCCCCGTTTTGTGTTCTTCCAATATCATTACATGACAGTTTCCAGCCCATGATCTTTTTGCATAACAACACTGAGTGTACAGTGTAACAGAGGACACCAAAGGTTGCTCTGAGGACACCTGTGTTTCTGTGCTGTGAGGTCTTCCCCTGATGTAGGCGGGGTTTGGACTGAGCTTTGCTTATAACAGGGGTGGAGGCTGTTCGCATTTGTAAACCTGTCAGCAACACCAAAGAACATCAAAGAATACATTAACTACTTGTCAACTTAAAACTGACAAAGTTTACATTTTAAAAAACGATAGGGGAAATTTTGAAATGTGATTATTTGCTGAGTCAGATGAGAGCATCAGTTCCACTCTCATGTCCATCTGATAAATATGAAGCAACAGTCAACAGCTTGATGGCTCTGCTTAGCATAAGGAAGGAAAAAGATCATCCAAATTCTTTCCAATTTAGATTTTTGTAACAAATTTGTTTAATCCCAATACAGACCTGAGAGGGAAAAAAAAAGAATATATGTGGTTTTACAGCTTGCTTTAGATTTTCCTACATGGTGTGCTCACAGGGATGATAAGACAGTTATTTAACAATGACATCCATTCATATTCAGTTTCTTTTAGTGGATTTAGTAGTGATGATGATAGCTTTTTTTTCTGTTACCTTTAAACAGAGCCAGACTTGCTGTTTCCATTTGTCCATCATTTAAGCTAATCCATCTATCTGTGGGCTGCAGCTTCATATTTTTCATCTAGTTACAGCAAGAAAGCAAGTAAGTTCCTTGCACTTAATTTCTTATTTGGTTTACATCAAGGTTAAAGTATAGTGTTAATGTCACAAAACATTAAGCTTAAATTAATGAAAATACTACAAAAGATGCATCAAAAAGCAGATAATCCTAACTAGGGTAATGCCAGCTTTTGTGTGTGTGCGATGTTTGCTTTCATTACCTCGGTCTGGTGAGTGTAGAAGTGTGGCAGATGAGTAGGAGAGGCGCTTGGTAATGATGGGGTCTGCATGTTTGGATAAATTCATAGTGGACACCGACCTTCTGTCGGCATCTAAGGTCAAAGAAAGATGATAAACATGAATCAAAACAACAGGACAACTTGGAGAAAAATACAGAGGAGGAAAGAGAGCTGGAGCCAGCACTCACTGAGAGGATTCTCTACCTTGGTTAACTTAGGTTAGATGTGGAAAAACTACCAACACAGCTAAAGAAAAGCAAACACACTGAAAAATGAATTGGTGCTAAATAGGTCACATCAACTAAAATCAAAATAAATGGTTTGAATGATCCTGTGCTGTGGATACAACTTCAGGAAACACACAGACTGCTACATGCAAATAAAACATCAAATACTAACCATGCTACACGCATTAGCCTACATGTATGCTAATGAGAGTGAGCTAGGATGGTACTGTACAGTTACAGTGCTACTGCTAGCATTCTAACGCTAGCCGGCTAAGTGAAACACTGCTATAATATTCACATTGGGAGGTCATTCCATATCTGCGGTAGTAACTGAAAGCACCCTGCATGTGCTCCAGTCCAGCAAGGTCGAGTGGATAGAGGAAAACTGACTCGACAAAACCTGGACCAAGGAGTGGAGAGAACAAAGGCGGAGAGACAAAGAGCAGAGAGCAGGTAAAGGGAGAAAAAGAGCCAGAGAGAGGTTGAGTTTGAGAATGAGGGAGAGAAAGAGAAGGGTGTGAGTAAGCAGTAACAACAGAGGCAGCGGATCTAAAAAGTTTAATATAAACATGGCAGAACAATACTGACAAGCAGAGGCAGGCAGACATATTTATACGAGAGAGACACATCAGAGAGACGACAATGAAATATTCAATGTACTCCAAAGCATTAATATAGAAAGAAAAGTGGTCATATAATGGCATATTCTCCATCAGTGTGGGGGTTGTAGAACAAGACTGTCTCAATACAATTTAATGTCCATGGAAGAGTTTTGTGTTTTTTGAGTTTGGTGTGAGATGAAGTACCTGCTGATGTGCTGGGAATGTTTGTCTGCAGCGCTCCTCCCCAAGACCAGCGGTTGGGCTTCTGTGTGGTTTTCTGGCTCCTTTCCAGAGTGCGACGCATCACTGCCTCATGACGGGCCTTTGATCAGAACAGCAACAATGAGAAAATCATCTGTCAGAAAGCAGGGACCAAACTATTTTTCGCACTCTGAAGGGGCACAGTGTATTCCGTTTATCTCTGGAAATGAAGGCTGTCGTGTGTGTTGTACATCTACATGGTAGCCATTATAAAATACTCAAAAGGATACCAAAGCACCCTGTGTATCCCAGAGTAATCTTAAGATGATGAATGCTGCAATACCAAAAGCATTGAGGTCCACAAAAGGTTTCATTTTTCCCAGTCATGTTCCCAAAGTACAGTAAAAACTAGCTGAGTTCGTAGCTAGCTGAAATAGATGAGGCCTAGGTGCAGTTGACAAATAAAATAATTACAAGCTAAATACATAGTGAGTGCAGTTTGTCAGAATGCTGGTTTGATCCATAGACTGTAAGAAGTGTAAGCTGCCGCTCTGATGCCACCCGCTGGTTTGTGAACTAAAGTCCTGAAGCCTTGAGCTCAGACTTTGACTGTCGCTATGTTGGCATTTCTACAGCATATTTGGACAAGAAGGCTTCACTACAGAGTAACCAAAAAGTGTGCAACTTTGTAAATATGGAATTGCTCTCAGAAGCAGAACCAGCACACGTATCAGAAGGGGTGACTAATGTCATTACAGTTACTTTTGGGGAAAAAAAAAAAAACGTATTAACTTGCATTACATGAGAGAAACTGATGCTTTTTGGAAGCTACAACCATTCCGTAGTGTGCTGGTGCAGTCAAATGTATTGTTTTGTTCTTTTAATGCTTCTGTCAGAGTCTGAGAAATGGTTTTCATGAACATTGACAATTTTATATCAGGTTATAGCATGTTTTCAAACAATGGTCTGGAGTTTGCTTACTTTCTTAAAGGGAACCTTAGATCTCAGTGGGTTAAATCAATACAAATTAAACCAAGTTAATAGAGAAATGACTTGCTTCTGAACAGGAGAGCTACAATCTTTTAAATGATGCTGAATGTTTCCATTGTCATAAGCTGCAAGAGTTTTAAGAATATCTCTGTGTGAGTGAAGAGTTCTCATGGCTGAAGGTTTTGTATCACAATCAGCAATACTTGTTGCCAAATGCCATCTTTGTTAAATCTCTTTGTTTACTTTGAAAATTGGGTCCATCCGAAATCTTTTTGTGGCATCGTGACACAGACACTTCACATTTCCATTGTTTTCAGTGTGCAAGTAAAAAGGAGAAATAAGAGTACAAACAATAGGAGGACGTTTCAACTGCTGCTCGAATAAGAATATCACGTTTATGAGAAAAGTGCAAAATCAGGATGAACATTTATGCACATGGCGCGTGAGTAAGTACCCGATCCTCATCCAGTTTTTGCCGTCGTTTCTCCTCCACAGCGGCCCGTCTCTTCTCCTCCTTTACCCGCTGCTCTTCCAGCCTTCTCCTTCTCTCCTCCAGGTGCTTCTCATAGTACTGCTTGGCTCGCTCCTCCCGCACCTGCCACTGAGCCTCCTTTGCAGCTGTGGCAGGTTGCACATATAGTTAACACACACATAGTTAACACCGGTTTTTTGCGCCTTCTTGCGCATTAATGTGTTCACATGGGTGCACACACTGGAAAAATTTCCCTCAGGCTTATACCGACAATGTGAAGGGTGAGCTGCACGTCATGTGACTAAGCTTTGGCACAAAACAAAAACCAAATCCCACAGCCGCTTAGCCGGAGCCAGAGGTATGTCTGCTGTAAAACACCATCAGCATTGAGACGCTTCAAGAAAATACACAGAAACAAGCTTCAACTTCGTAAAACCCATCTGCTCCAGTATGTCAATTAGACACTGCTCCAAAAATTAAAAAAAAATAAAAAATACCCAAAACACCAGCCCTTCTAAAACCTGTACCATAGACTGCTCTGTTATGCAACATGGAATCCGTAGCAACAGGGTGCCTGGCTTCAGCCTAGACTTTATGTAACATATCAAGGAAACAGGCAATTCACCACAGCTACCAGGCCAAGGTCAGTTACGATAAGTTGAGGGAAAGATGAACAACAAAGTGAGGGATGCACTTTACGCATCACTGTTCAATGAAAACTCACCATTCTGTTTCTCACGCTCCTCTCTGCGCTCACGGGCCAACCTCTGACGCTCGTCGATCTTGTTGAAAAGCAGCGAGTCTGCCCCTACAAACAATAGTTTAACAGCAAAAAAAATTTAAAATAATAAAAAAAAAAAAAATCTATGAGCAATATCAAAAGTTTGGAAAAAGACAATGGGTAACAGAGAAAAACTGATTTAGTTGTTATATACATCGATTTATCTGCGAGCTTTACCTGTTTTGGCAGCAGCATTACTACCAGGGCTGCTACTGGTGCGATTAGTGGTGGGAGTGGGGATAGGAGTCAGGGTGGGGGTGTAAACAGGCCCAGAGCATGAAGAGCTGGGATGAGTCGCTGAAGACAGTCTGCCATCCTCCGACTTATACAGAGGGTAGGATGCTGGAAAGAAAAGAAAGATGACAGGTTTCACAAAACTCCTGGGAGATAAAGCAGAGACAGGCGAACACAAAGCCATCATTATACTGTAGGAGGTTCCACCAGTGGCTAAATTTCCAGAACATCTGTATATCAGTATACACACCCACAGCGGTTTCAAAAGTTTTACTACCAAATTACAGTCAGCCACAGGAGCAGTGCTTCCACAGGATCTTTCCTCCGTGGATAAGGTGTTGCAGTGTGCCCATAACAGAGTGTTTCTTAAAACAAATGCATCAGGTGTTTCACCAAGTACAGTACTGCTCATTACATAAACTGTCATATGCATCACAAATACACTGCTATTGATGTACAAGCACACCTGCTGGAATGGTTCATCTCCATGTGTAGAGCAAAACATGCTCTACACCTTTAATCAATGGACTTTTGCACAGTCAAACTCAATATACCGTGGATTGGGATCAAATAACACCAAGAGGCATTTTGAACACTTCTGGTGGTTAATCATATTGTATGTAAATGTCATAATATTTCATTCCAAATCAGTCTTCCCTTGATAGGGAAAGAGATAACAACTTTTAAAAACCCAATAAAATGAGATGGTTCCCACTTCCCACGCTGCTGAGACTAACAATCTAAACTCGATCACAAAACACCTTTCAGCAGAGCAGCATTTGTCTCCAGATGAAAGCAGCAGTTGTACTGTATCATGTTGCTTATTTACAAAAAAGCCATCTTGTTTAAAGTTACCTTTGCTGAGATTACATTATCTCTAGTAGACAATTTCAAGTAAGACTTTCAATGATGTTCAAATAGTGGTGGTGAAAAAAAAAACATACCACAGTGGAAGTCAGTAACAAAGCTTTACAGCATGTGAGAAAACATGGAAGAACTGCAACAATACAGTGCATGATTACAGAGATGTGGAGGATTATGTGACACTGGCGGAGTTGCTTTAAACTCTGTAACTACCTGAAGGTATGTTAACTAAGCCATGTGGAGAAACCATCTGTTTCGGATTTCCTTTTGTTTTGGGATAAACACCATATTTGATAACGTAGGCTGAGGAATAGCACTGGTTACATGCAAATGCATAATATGTTTTTTTAGCCAAGTACTCAGTTTTCCTTGGTTAAGGACATGTGAAGCTATTGTCTGGGGCATTTTGTAAAGCTTGTGAAGGCACAGAAGATCATTCAAGTGAATAGTGACCTGGAAATTCTAAAAAGAATGATTATACATCAACCGCAACAGAGACACAAAGCGTGTCCACACATGACCGGTAGACTTATTTGTACAAATGATCACCATTTTAACCACCGTATGACTGCACTTCCTGATTACCGCAGGAAACAACAGTGTTACTGGTGTCCCATAAGTCATAACGAAGCATCATTAGTGCATAAAGGTCCAAAAATAGAATGAATGTGAATGATATATTGTGGTACTGATGTGATATGATGAAAAGAAGCAGAGCAATACAGGCTTTGTGGATGAAAGAATGACAATATGTAAAATGGGCATAAAACAACATACAGTATGCTGTACTTTATGTATTATGTCCCCAGTGAGTTGCAGCGTTTCCTCTCAGCTCGAGGCAACGATATGGATTAATGGCACTATCAGGCTAAGGGTGACTCAGCACTTTCAGGTCAGCGTTCTAGATAGGGAGCTTTATAGTGGTCGTGATGCAGATGTAAAACAGACAGGAAACCTGCACAGGCCTTTTTGAACTTTGAGATGGAAGGCAGGCCAATTAGTCATGGAGGCAATTACAAATGTAATCAGTGTATAATTTGGTGACAAGGTTGTGCACAAATTTGCATTGACTGGGAGAAGTGAATGATGTGCAGACATAAGTGAGAGAAAGAAGAGAAGCTTCCACAGATTCTAAAGATTAAAAAAATTAGACATCCTCAAATCAGGCTAAAAGTTTCCTATCTAATGCAACAGGTGAGCTCCCTACTGCAGTGATGAAGTCTCTAGTTTAAACTTAATACCAATCCTCCCTTGCATGCATATATCAACGCTGCTGGCATGTTGCAGAATAATATAAACCCAAACTTTTGTTGCCGTCTCCATCCAAAACACACTCGCTCGTTTTACAATGATTTACAAAAGAACTTGCTGGAAAAAGACATGAGGTCACGGCTGAAGAGGTATTACATGTCACTGTCTATGGGACATCTGCAGAGATGTGTACACAAGCATTCACGGGTCTACACTGCCCCAGGTATATGTGGTTTTAAAGGCTATTGTTATAACAGGAAAGGCAGGACTGGGATTGTATACTCCTGCACCCAAAACATTTTCCTCAAATAAAAGATCAGTTCATTGAGGGAAGACTAATGTAAATATTAAACTAAATATTTAACTGTTGGTTGAAGGGATTTTTGATTAAAAATAATAATGGCATAAATGAGATGACATGAAGTTTAATGAGAAGTCAAACGCTTATATATTTGCATTGGGGAAAAAATAAAAAAAAATAAAAGAAAAAGCGAACTAACAAGGAGCTCCATCTATTTGTGTGAAATGAGTTCAAAGTCAACATCCAGTGACTGTCAAAGAGCGAAATCCCTTTTCCTCAGTTTGACAGACTGAGGAAAAGGGGCACCGCACAGGAACAAACTGGAATGCTCTTCACCAAAGAGACAAAAAAAAGGGAGGCAGTAACATAGAGACAGGTCTACGGAAAGAAGACATCTATATATACTTACAATTTAAATGAATAACTGCCAATCCATCACTTAAGTCTGTGATTAGAGTAACAGCGTACCTGCTATAGTGCAGATATGATTAAAGATTGATCTACTCAATCTATGCACCCACTTTCACAGAAACAGGACATAATTGATTCTTGTGGGAAATGTGTTACAGTAGTAATCTAATCAGTACATCTGAGTAAGAGCAGAACACAATATGGGTAACATAGATGAATAAACATGAAATAGAAAGTGTGCATTTACGCATAAAAATGGCTGTATAAAGCATGTATTTTTCTTCAAATGTGGCCCATACTTACACAACTCTCTTTACTTTCACTCACACACAGAGTTACTGTGTTAAGGATGTTGCCATTTGGACAGCATCCAGAGGTCTCATTACCAAAGTATTTAAATATGTGATGCAGTGTATCCCATGATAAAGTATGAACTGCATGGGCATCCAATTGGTATTGCATCATTCTGTGTTTAAGAGGTTTCAAACACACCTACACAGATGTGCATGCATATGCTGCAAAAAACAAGAATGTGCAGTAAAACCAAACTTTTAAAGTGATGTTTTCTCAACCCATTACAACCTCAAGCTTCATTTAAATGGCCTCTAAAACCTGAGGATGTTCATGTAAACTTAAAACTGCCCATTAAAACATTTTAGTTTCAACCTCTGCAAAACTATAGACATGAAATTGAAATCAAAATCATCCAAGAGGTTAAACAGGTTTTATCATAAGTTTATGACTTTGGGTGTCTGACATGAATTTCACATCTGGTTTAAAAGTTAAAAGTGTTACTTAAGGTCTAAATGGGTGAGTAACAATTCAGCCATTTTCGCCAAATCATACAATAATACATGTTTAACATTTAGACTGAAGAATACGAAGCCTGACAGTGCAGCACTCTCACTATGATTGACCTCGAGCTTATAAATATAGAGATCACAGAGGAGAACCATCCATCCATCCATTTCCTATATCCGCTTAATCTAGTTCAGGGTCGCCTTATCCAGCTGTAATTGGGCGAGAGGCAGGGACAGGTCGCCAGTCCATCACAGGGCCCAAACAGAACCACTCAAGGCATTCTACCTGCACAGTAAGTGAGGTTACCTAAGGTCAAAGGGCATCCGGTTAGTTCTATATGTGGCCGTGTCAATGCAATGCAGGGTTTTAATGTTACCATACTGTAAATTGGAGTAAACCAGGTAAAGACTGTAGTGTAGATTGGCCGAAACCCTAATATTCAAACTTAGGGGAAAAACAATAAATAAATGGAGGAATAGTTTGGATAAACTGCAATCCTGGTTACAAAAAATGTGCAAGTTGAGAGGAAAGACCATTTTATTTTTAGCAAATAAGTGGCACTTGTGGTCCAATCATCAACCCAAATAATCTATCCAAATAATCTAAAGGGAACAGTTAGTGAGCAAATGCAAAGGTTTCTTACAAATAAACTGTCTGATAGAAACAACAAAGCCGAAACTCAAAAGCGCATTTTCCTTTCCTGTTTCCATTACAAATTTGTGAAGTTCATACAGTTGCTCTGATTCCATATAAAACCTGCGTGATCCTTGAACTATTGAGTACTCACACTTCATAAGCACCCTTTTTTATGCAAGTGTGCCACAGAATTCTATATGCCGTTCTTTGCAAGTATGCCCTGTCACGCCTTCCTACGGTACAGAATATTTTGGATGTATAATCACAACGTAAACATTAATAAAAAACACAATCAGGAATTTCTCACTGATCTGATATACTTGTGGTGCAGCTGTGTCCTCCGACTGCATGTCAAAGACTTACCCATCTGTTCTAGAGGTCATTAAGCCAACAAACCTCAAATAGCTGTGAGTATATTTGCTTATGCGCATTAGCCAGCAGTTTAACAGCCTCTGCAAACACACCATGGTCAGTTTGATGTGCAGCATAATTGTACTTGCCAATAAATGCTCGTCTACAAGCTGGACTTAAAGGATAAGACCGGTTTTTTGACATTGGGCCCTTGATTTCACATTATAACATGATGTTCTACTCACCCCTGCTTGTTGTTGAACATTTGGAGCTGTTCCGAAGATATTCGAGAGGCGTCTGGCTGCTCTCTTGAGATATTCGGCCATGAAACGGTTTCCTATGGGCAAGCTTATACAGGCACAAACTATGCTGTTTATAATTTATTAATTACTGTACATTAGCACTGATAACGTGGAGGTGCGTCGCTTACTTAAAAAAATCCGGGTTATTGTAATTTTGATTTTTTTGTCGTAAAGTGGGTGTTACTGACGTCATCGTCGTCCTACTGCCACCGACAGCCCACAGACCTGCTGCCTATTTATTCATTCGGCTAAAATTCAAAATTAGTAACCCGGATTTTTTTAAGTAAGCGACGCACCTCCACGTTATCAGTGCTAGTGTACAATAATTAATAAATTATAAACAGCATAGTTTGTGCCTGTATAAGCTTGCCCATAGGAAACCGTTTCATGGCCGAATATCTCAAGAGAGCAGCCAGACGCCTCGCGAATATCTTCTGAACAGTTCCAAATGACCAACAACAAGCAGGGGTGAGTAGAACATCATGTTATAATGTGAAATCAAGGGCCCAATGTCAAAAAAACGGTCTTATCCTTTAAAGATATCAAGATCTTTGGCAATTTTCACACTCAAGTTTCCAACTTATTTTATACCATATAAGTCAAAAGTATGGGCTCAACACCACACTAAGTTACATTTTATCTGATAAAGACTGGATTTAATAAGAGGACAAAAACTTTAAAAGTGTTGCTGTTTAAATGCATATTGGTTTAACAAAGCACAGCTCACCACTCTTTTGATGTTTGAAAACAGTTGTTAACATCCTTATGTTACAGCTAATAATTCTGAAATTGTTCTATTTCAATTCCAATACAGTGCCAAAATAAAACTGTTCTGATGCTAACGCAGTAATGGTCATTCTACATCCTTCATCATGTTCTAACAATGTGGACTCGTCAGTTAAGTCAGCAGAAGTTGCAGGGTCATGTGGGACCCAAATGTTAAGTGGTATGGCTGCATGCTGCAGTCAGATGTAAAACCTTCATCTTTACCTGGATTGTGGGTCATAATTCCAGGCGTGTCGATTCAAAGATGAGACCTGCGCACCTGGCCAATATCTCAACTCCAACTAGTTGAATCTGGGGGCATTTTTTCCTACTTCCTGAAAACATCCTTCACAAATGAAGATAAGCTCAAATTCAAAGTCCATGATAAAGCCCGAGGGAACAAATGAGAACACCAGAAGGAAAAAAACAAAAGTCACATTTCCATCCAAAACTCCTTTTAAGGTGAAGGAAAAGCGAGAAACGAAAACAAGAGGTCAGTTTGTGTCACTGCTGTTGATAGGCAGTGAGAGACGGGTTGTGGCGACTCTCCAGCCCATCCTTTTGTCTATGTGTGTGTGTATATGCATTTAACAACAGTGTGTATAACTGAGAGTGAGACATAGGGAGAGTGTGACCGTTTAATCTGCCCCTCCTTCCTCTTGTGCTCTGTGTGTGTATGTGTGCGCACACCCTCCCCACCCCCAATCTATCTGCATTCACTGCCAGTCAGATTAAATGGTCAGAGTTGGCGATTAATGCTCTGCTGTCCAGGCCAGTGGGTAACAGGCAAGCACACTCTGCAGCTCCTTCCTCCCCTGCTGCCTGAGAGGATTAGCTGCTGCTAATGCTAAGCCAAACTATAACCTCCAACCACCAGAGAGGCAAAGGGGGCAGGGATGGGAGCCTTCCTTTATAGTCCTGGGACAGGCATTCAGGCCTGGATAAAAGGTGCAAGAATGGTGGTTTCTGTTTTTGTAGACTAAGCTGTGTTCATTGCACATTGCAGGCACGATTCAGCCTTAATGATGAGGGAAATGCCTGGTGTTACCAAAGATTCCTAGGAAATTTTAATGTTACAGAAACTATGTTAGGCAATTTGTCATTGACATTACGGTTTTCATACAAACTGATAACACAAATTATCCAGCTAAACACCGAGTACTGGGCTATGTTCTTTTTTCTATGAAACACAGTTAATTATTTTTGAGATATGGCTATTGAAGACCACATTTTTCCAGATAAATGTAAAGAGTAGGCTTCATGGAAAACTTTTAGATAACTCCCAAGAGTTCACAATCTTCACTTCAATTTTCCTGCTCGCTTCCCTTCATTCCTCCTTTACTACTAATTGTGCTACCCATACCACTATATTTATGCATTAAATTAAAGAATCAGCATAAGAACAGGTTCTGAGGGCAAGAGCAAAAGAGACCAGGGTCTATCAGACAGGATTCTGGGGGCAGGATGCAAAGAGCCCACCAACGGTCCAGCACATGGTAGCAGAGTGTAAGATGCAGGCAGGTAAAGCATACATGGAATACCATAATTGAGTGGCGGGAATACTGTACAGGAACATCTACACAGAGCATGGGGTTGGAAGTCCCAAAGTCAAAGTGGGATATACTTCCAATGGTGGCGAAGAATAACAGAGCTAAGATTCAGTGGGATTTCCATATCCAGGCTGATAAATGTATGATGGCTAACCAGCCAGACATTGTGGTGGTCGTAACAGAAAAAGGCAGTCGTGATAGATGTAGAAATCCCAAGTAACAGCAACATCAACAAGTAACTCAAGAAGCTTAAGAAATACCAATGGCTGAATGAGGAAGCTGTAAAGATACGGGGAATGAAAGCGATCGTGGTAATCAGAGCACTTAGGGCCGTGAGCCCCAAACTGGTAGAGTGGCTCCAACAGATCACAGGAACAACATCAGATGTCTCTGTCCAGAAGAATGCAGCCCCAGAAACAGCGGAGATACTGAGTCAAACATTTAAGCTGCCGGGACTCTGGAAGTGGACCAGAGCTTGAAAAAGACACAACAAAGCCATTACAATCCATCCAAAACACTGGTAACTGAACCATATTACTACTGTAAATTACTCTGTTTCAGAGTTACGGGGGACCTTTGATCAAGGAGGAATCTGAAAAGCTCAATTCTCTCTTGATACAGCCAGCTGATATGCAGTGGGTTGTAAAAATATTCAACCCTCTTGGCATTTTCCTTTTTTTCAACAAATCAAAAATAATCCAAACTTGTGAAGCAAAATGGAAAAAATATCAAAAGTAAAAGAAGAAAAAATTATATGTGCATATGTATTCACTTCCAAAGTCAGTACTTTGTAGAGTCATCTTTTGCAGCAAATACACCTACAAGTCTCTTGGGTGAAGTCTCTATAAGCTTGGCACATCTTGCCACTGGGATCCGACCAGAGGACTCTCTTCCACATGTTTAGCAGATCTCACTCACACAAACTTTTCTGAGAGCAATTGCTTTTTTCTGGGCAATCTTGCATATAACGCATGTGTGTGAGTGTACAGTCTATAGTGGTCCTAACAGATACGCCGGTCTCTTCTGTATGCAATACTATACGACCTAAAAAATAAATCATTACACGTTGTAATTTACAACTTGTTATCTACACTCCCACAAGTCTTCAGATTCTGAATACAAGTCAAACAGAAACAGAAAACTAGAGATGGCTGTTTCTGGAACATCGTCCTTGATGGCACTCGCCAAAACATTTTCTGTTGTGCCACTTAAAAAGGAAACTGTGACTGCAGACATACGCTGGTCTGTTAACTGACTGCTGTGCTTACTGATGCACTGCAGCCACCTACACGTGTGAAGCAGACTGCACCTTCATCCGCTGTCCTTGTCTTGACCCAATCTTGCCTTGTCAGCCGATTTTCCCTTCCACAAACAAAACTGTCCTTCATCATCAAACCAGTCAGCCAGCTGTGTCTGCAGGGCTCAGTTTGATGAGTAAAAAGGCAAGAGCAAGCAGTACACACTTACAATGCAACGAACAAATACAATCACACACACCTTTAATGACAGAACACAGCACTGTTTGACAGTTACTTTTTTTTTTAGCATTCATGCTCCTTGCACATTCATTCACTATCATTAAAAAAAAAAAAAAAAAATGTGAACAAATAGGCACAGGACTTCAGGGATCCATCTTTTCAGGCTTTCTGCTGCTGTGACGCTCCAGGGACTGGTTAAACATTTCTCTGCCCCACTAAAAACTCTGTTCCAGATAATGCCCTCACTTACTTTAATAAGCATGCACACACACACTTACACACACATAATTTAACAGTTTACAAAGATAAACTGACCACACCGCACTCAAACATGCAAATTGACTTTACATCCCTGTCAGTTTTCCTCTCTCCTTCCCCATCATACCTTTTTTCTTCCTTTTGAACGCATTTCTCTGTCTCTTTATCTCCTCTTCCTCAGTGATGGTGAAGAGTGACAGGTTAGCCGAACGGCTGCCTTCCCTCCTCAGCTTCCACTTGCTTTGGGAAAACCCACTTCCATCATTTCCTCCTCTTCGTCCTTTCCTATCTGGCATTGCCTGCCCGGTTGCTAACACTTTAGCCCCTGACTAACTCACCCAACCCCTGACCATCCCACCCTGGGGTAGTGGGTGGGGGTAGGGTCAGTCCTTGGTGCCTGAGGATGATGGAGGTCAGAGTCTCTTCTCTGGGAAGATGTAGGTAGCTAACAGCTAAATGCTAACAGCTATCTTTATCTGGCTACACATAAAAGAAGAGGGTTATAGAGATGGAGAAAAGTAAATGTGGGTGATGAGAAAATAATGAGAACACTAAAACTGATGAGTCAAGAAAAAGTGAAATAAGGAAAGAGTGAAAGAGAAACAGAGCAGCTCACTTTGCCATATCCATACTGCTTGCGATGGTAGTGCCAAGGCATAGAGAGAGTGCGAGGATGAGCTCTTGTAGTGTGCCTCAGAAAAGAAGATTTAATCCAGAAGAGTGACTCAGGCGAGATTTGTAAGTACTGCACTTCTCTGGCTCCCGCACTCCTTAAGAAATGCTTCCTCTACTTTTACAGCAATTCATTTCGTTCTCCCTCGCAACATCTATTCTGCAAACACAAACTTGTCAGAAGAATCCCATCACACAGGCAGTAGCTTTACAGTATACACATGCACACACATACATGAGCTGCAAAAAAGAGCCCGGTGGAGCTGTTAAAATATTCAGTGCGAATCCAGCAGTGGAAGGTGAGCCGGTGCCAGTACAGGGTTTCCCTGACAACAGCAGCCTGTGAACCAATGAATCGGTGGGCGAGTGGAAGTGTGAGAGCAAAGGACGGGCACGCTTTAATGTAATGGACACAGATGGACAAACTACCATGGTTTCACTCACAGGAACACACTAAATCAAACAATGCAGTACTGGATCTGTCTGCGTGGAAGGGGTGTGTTCAGAGAGCACATGGTATATGGTCCTGCCCCCATCCTCCACTTAAAGAGCCATCAGCTTTTTGACTTATCATGGTTGTATGACGAAACTGCCAATCTTTCAATTCAGAGCCCGCTCTTCATAAGTATAAAAAAAAATACACTGAAAATACTCTGTTGCAGATGTCATGGAAATGAGGCAGACAAAGTAAGTAAATACAGTAACTGAAGGCCACATTACTGCAGCAGGAGAATATAAAATAACAGTGCAAAAACCAGCCTAAGCAAGCTTTACTAGAGGTTTATGTCCGTACATGGCTATCTCATATCTTCAAAAACTAATGCAGAGACTAAATAAGCAGCATAACAGATTAAGACCTTGTGACATTCAGACACCATGCAAGAAAAGCAACACAACTTTTAAAGAAACAACCAAGCCAACTATCTTGGCTCTGATCTACAAGTCTTCTTACTGTAATTTTTTTGCAAAGTGAATAGTAGTTCAACATACTGGGTATTTATCATAATGTATTTAAATATATACAATAATCACAACTTATTTTGGAGATAACATATGAAGGAATTCAGGGGAAAACCTAAGCACCTGCTGCCTCATCTCCTGAGGGAGAGCACATGCTGCACAAGCCTCACATTCATGGACGGGCAATCTGATCTTTGTGCCTGCAGGACAGAGCCTTGCTGTAACCCTACACTTGGACTTTAACCTCATCAGTTCGTACTACACGCCTTTCTCACACCTAGTGAGTATCTGACATGGACACAAACAGGGATTGCAATTTTCAACAAAGTATGAGAGGCTTGTTTTCAAATTCAAGCTCAAGAAGCAAAATTTAAGAATATTTCTAGATGTTCACAACAACACAACATAACTGTCCCCTTGGCATTTGTCCTTGTATTTAGTTTACAAGAACAAGATACAAGCCACTTCCTGGGTTGATATCCTCAGGTTGTGGTGTCAGGTTTGGCACATCGTGATATGAAAAGGCAGTTGCTCTATTACAAATTGTCCTGAGTTATACAGCTGAAGTTAAGTAACAGTTATGATAATTGTTTCTACAGGCAGACGTTCACATGAGAAAATCCCCCTGTTCATACGATGTGGACGACAGGATCAGAGGGGGAAACCACTGCTGCATGCGTGGACAGTTGACTGTGACCACTAACAAGACAGATGCCACAATGAGAAAGTAACGTGTGTTTGTGCAGGCACATTGTGAGGCAACTGCAAAAATATCAAAATATAGTGACCACATTTGTAGGACCGAATTACGGCTGTGCAATCGTTTACCCACAACAGCACGGAAATAATTTTGATGGAAGTTGCTTATACATGCTTGAAATGAGCCGTCTTGTGTCCCGCAGTAGACTGCAGAAGGTTAAAGTGAAAGGTTAATTTATGCACTTTTTTTTTTTTTTTTTGCTAGTTGGATGATAAATGTTATCATTTAAACTTTTTAATTAGCGGTGCCCTTCAAAATCCCCGACTCTCAGCTTTGTGGCTTGTGTCACGATACAGGATATTTTTCATTTTAAGAGAATATTAATGGTCAACGGCACTTTCACTACAGTGGGTAAGAGTTGCAACTGAGGGCATACATTTTGGATTCCTAGTCTACGTGAGAGCGTTGCGTCTCCTCCTCAACATGAGCAGCAGCAAGCTCATTATTGTCTTTTACAGTGAGAGTTTTAAGCTTAAGTAAAAGCAAGCCGTTTCTGATTGGGAGCATCATTATCCTCCCCGCCGGGCCTTTACACCGGTGTTGAAACACCGGCTTACAAGTGTTTCTTAACATCAAAAGGTCAGTTGAGACCTCTCAAGCCAATACACCTTTACTATGGCCCTACCTGGGCACAATTTTTGCGTTTCACTGCCATTTTTGCTCCTGTCCATTTCCAGAGGAAAATCTAAAGTAGGCCAATACTTCTCAAACCTGTGCTAATTAGTTTAATAGCACAGCAGCTAATGGTTATGTGAGACCACTTTGCCATCTTCGACAAGAAAATATGAGTAAATTAGTCCCATTTATACAGCGAAATTACTTGAGCTCAAGTAATTTGGGACTACAGAGGACACATCCCGGTCATGACGTCACAGCAGGTGCTTTGCTAATTACAGTAGATAGAAAACACCTGCCGTTTCTTTGGTAAATTGGGGGCGTGGCTAGAGCTGAACCCATTTTTAAAAAAAAAATTAAAAAAAAATATAAAAAAAAAATTAAATTTTTTATGACAGCAATTAATTCACTGTATGTTTGCGTCGTTGATATATATTGACGGAGGCACACAGTTTAATGTCATTTTAAGATTTCATCATATATTCTACACAGTCTTAAAACAGACAGAGTTCATCTTATCCACTTTAAATAACGTCTAACAAACCCAGTAAGTACTTCCAGGAGTGGCCCTTTCCAATCCGAGCGGTTTTTTTTAAAAGAAAAAGACAAAACGACGTCATAAATTAGCCTTCTTTTTTTTTTTCTTTTAACCTCCCCATAGGAAACCTTTCAGTATTAAAAAGCCAACCAAAACAGACCAACGTAGTATTTCTTTTACATTTAAAGTCAGAGAACAAACTCCTAGCCTGAAGACATGTCACACGTCTAGCTCCTGCCATAACAAAAACTGGCCTCTTTATTTAATCCACCTGTCAAGTCATCTGCAGTCATTCAGACCAGTGGAGAAAATGTCAGCAACAGGTGTCTGCCAGTGACGGAGCAGCTCACAATTTCTCCCAACTACCTCAACAAAGGTAAAACTAAAAACATTGAGTAGTTTAAAGAACAGGTCGTGTTTAACAAACGTAAGGCAACCGGTTGGGTGAGTTAGTTGATAGTTAATCCCACTCCCGTGACCGACCGGCTCCGAGCTCTCGAGCCGCTGTAATTCAGTGTCAATGTTTACAAAAAAAATAATAAAACGACAAAAACCAACCGCGGCCCCTCCGCTGACCAGTCTGTCACACTTCTAAAGTTCTTTCACTTGAAAAGGTTGTCAAAGTCAGGTTTACTGCCGGCAGAAGCTCACCTTGGGACTCCGGAGGAGATGTGTCGCTGCCATCCTGGTCCGCCATTTCTCCTGACGTCAGCTGAGAGGGATCAGCGGCAGGAACCCGAGGGACCCGCTGGAATGATCCCTAGACCGATCGGGACAAGGGGCCCCTCCCACGTGCAGGTAGTGGCGACACATGCCACAATCAAGTCAGCGACAGTGATTAAACTTTTTGTGTGTGGTGAATAAAATAATTCAATTGATGTGCAAAATAAACTTTTGATACGCTTGAATTAAATGCTGCGCTTCATAAACCTCACATAAGTCATGGGCGATAAAAGTGCAGGAGTTAATGACTTACTGTATGTTTGGGAAAACAAGAGCCAAGTTCGCTTCAGCCTCACTGAGGATATGCTGCATTATGCAGACTCAGAGCTTTAAATGGGGCAAAGTGAAACGACACTGTTTGGGATATATATAAGGTAACAGGTGTTATGCTGCCATCTAGTGGCCATGGGACAAAATGGTAAAAGTAATAGAAAGAACCAAAGTTGAGACGTCCAAAACAGATGAATTAATGATGGGCCTTGTCCATCATTGCCTAACCAATAATCTTAAAAAAAACATCTGTTTTCAGCTGAGTGAAACTGTCTTTTTTTCCACCAATCGAACCAGCTGGACTTTTAAGGATTATTTGATGAAATATTTATATACATATATTTTTTTTTAAACCACAGGTGGAACTGTTAAATATCCATTGAATTTCAGAAACACAAGTCCTCGAGAAAAATAGTGTATTTGTTGGCAAAACCAGTAAGGGCCGCCAGGACAAATCGCCTGCTGTTCATAATAAATGGATTACAAGTATATTGTACTACCAGCAGAGGGAGACCTCTGCTCGAATCTAAAATCTTTGATTCCGCAAGAATCAAGAGTCAGTCTCCTTAACTCTATAATATCTTGCTCTCGCGTTAGGTAGAGCTCATTTTTCAGTGACTGTGCTGTATCTTATTAAAATTACTTGAAAGTAAACCTGGCTAAGCCACCCCTACCACTTGGTTTAGGTATGCAATGCCACTACTTTAAAAGCATAAAGCATCACCCCAAACATTTTGGGGGGGATATGAAACATTTATTCTAAAGGTTTAAGGGGGTCCAATATCCTTTTGAACTGGTTTTGCTGACAAGTAGGTTCAGACAGCTGAGTGCAAAATTATTCAAGCAGTCCCCAGATTACTGATTTCTAAATCAAAAGTGATGCCAAAAATTAACACAGATTTATCAGGTAATCAGTTTAACTCATCTGTCAATGCTTTTGAGAAGGGAGTTTATAGAAATGTAAAGGCAGTTATATCTTCCAGTGACATCTACAACAACATATGACAAATCGGACAAAAAGAGACGCAAATAAAACCAGGAGGATGTAATATCGGCTAACCCAGTGATATATGTTTTAGACTTCACTGTTCCTGACTGAATCTATGCTAATCTCTGCTCACATCGTTTATCAGGCTGTGCTGGCTTAGCCCCCCTATCTGGACCCTCAGTAAAATAACCAATGATCGGTGCACAGCAAACTGCAACCATGGCAACCAGCTGTTTAGCAATTCTGCTGATGTAGGATGTGGAGGGAGGGGAATTGGCCTGTAGATATGTGTTTGTTTACGGACATTCAGGAAAACATGTTGCCTGAGAAGGTGAGAAATGCAGGGAGAAAAATGGTGATGGCAAAGTTTCAGCCCCTTTGTAGTTTTGTTTCAAAGGTTTTGATCCAACATGCTCAATCCCACCTCAGCTGGTTATTCATACGATGCGCGGTTAAGTCAGTAGGTGGTGGTTAAGCCCAGGATGAGGTTCAGGGTTATGTGCATCTGACTGTGCTCACATGTCATGATGAAAGCCTCTCTTAACTGTCACTAATTAGTTCCAAAGGGATTAAGACCTTTGGAATCTCCCCACACAGAAAAATCCCTGTGATTTCTCATCTACATAATAAGCGTCATACACACAGTGCTCGACATACCTGCTTTCGAATAAAACGAATAAAACTAAACTGCCGGGGAATAAGCAGATCGAGGAACTGATTACAATTTTTTTTTTTTTTTTGAGGACGAGTGGCCTCTTATTCCTCGTTATCTCATTCGGATTCATTTTTGCTCTGTGTGTGCACTTGCACATGACATCAGGGCCGAGTTCGCGGGCTGGTTTAACAAGATGGATCAACAGACCAGGGACAAACCGCTTCCTTTCATCCCACTGTGTGACGAGACATTTCTGCTCTGATGGGATTGGTGTCTCTCAGGATGAGTTCCTACATCCAGAGTATGAAACTGACGTTAATCTTACGCAGTATCCACTGAATTTAATCTTATACAGTGGCCTTTACAGTCACCAGATCTAAAATGAATGCCCCCGTGAGACTTTGTGCTGACATGCTACAGTACTCTTAACTCTTTCATCAGAATATTATTCCGAGGACTGGTGTTGCATCCATCCAGCAGAGCAGTGCTAAAGACTATTGAAGCTTTTCCTTTTTTTATGTGTTTTAATAGCATAAGTATGGTAAAGTCAGAGTATATTGCTAGGTTACACGTAAAGGTAATCTTAGTTTATCAAAGTGCTGTACACGATATTCAAATATACAATGAAGCCTCACTAAGCTTGCCAAAAAATGTGAACCACAATGAACAGTAAAGCATGTTTAAATAAAACTCAAATGAAATGCTTTCGAGGTAAAGATATTCTGCTCTGCCAGGACTGAAAGCAAAAAAGCAACGAGAAGGTCGTTCCCCAATTTAGGTGCCACCATAGAAAAGGATCCAAAAAAGAGGATCCATGGAAGAGGATGCAGAGGTGACCTCTGCTTTTGAGCCTGGATCTTGGAACGTCCAGCAGCAGTTTATTTGTTGACCCGGTCAGGCAGAAGGATGACAAGAAGGATGGCACGGTGACGTTTAGACCCAGTAATAACATTTTAAACTGAATCTTGAATTGGATTTGAATCAGAATAGTGAGGCCAGTACAGGTGTGATGGGATCACACCGTTCCATCATTTTGTACAGTTGCAGGAGACAAAGGGACGACTGATCAGGACCAACATGGAGAGGATTACAGTTACCAAAACAAGAGGTAATGAAGGAAGAACTCTGATTGCAGCACATAATACAGACTCTAATTGGTTCACGTGGCTCTTACTACTTTTACTTTGAGTCTGCCTTGCACACCTATTTGTGTCTGCTGCCATGTTTGCCTCTGTTTTCCTCCATGTCCTTACATTACCTGTCATGCAGTCAGGTCAATCTCCATGGCAACAAATAGTTTGTGTCGTTAATTTGACAATTAGGACCATTTCTCCCTTCCCTGATCACATTTACCAAACAAATTAAACCAGAGGATTCAAGCCGCTTTAACATGTCATGGCCGTATCAATATGAGAGAATAGATGTTTTGTCTTTGGATTAAATAATTCTTTATGTATGGGGGAAATCTTTTTGTTTAACTCTATCTTTACTGTTTTATATTTCTGTTATTTCTACACTTGTGATGACACGCTGAACACGTAGTCTGTGCTTTATATACTTTGTCACTCGAAGCAGATGGCGTATAGCGGAGAATTATCTGAATGCCCCCCTCCACCCGCAGTAAAAGGACAGAACCCCCATCAGGACCCCCCCCCCCATGTTGCCTAAATAGGCTTCCACTGCCTGAACAGACACTAAGCTGCAGTGTGTATGCTGTAGCCAAGTATGAGACCAATCTCGCTCCTCTGGGTTTGCTCAGAAATGACCAATCAAAACAAAGAAAACCAATCTTAAAAACAAGTAGCTCATGCACAAACAGTCCTGCAGAGATATGGCTTTGTGACCCAAGTAAATAGTGCTATTAATTCTAAAGCCCACAGTTAATCCCTCTGGTAGTCGTCGTAGTATTGTCTTCGCAGATCAGCAGTGTTTACCATCTGATATGTAGGCATGGTTCTGTGTTTGGTATTCTTACAGAGAAGCTGAGCTACAAAACATTACATAAACAACATGTATGCTCTGTACGCATCTCTGCTAATAGTGTTATGATCTGAGAATGTTGAAGATACACAAACACTAATCATGTCTAATATCATTTGGATTTCTGAAAAGTCTAACCAGCATTTAGTTTTTTAGTTTTTCTAATGGGTTCAGTCTCTCCGAAAAGGAGAACAGGTTGTTGGTTAACTTGATATGACCACGTGTAAAAGGCAGAGGGCATGTTATCATCTTTAAGATATTTTTGTTGCTCCAAATAGAAAGTACAACTTTCCATCTATATTGAACCTCAAAGTTTAAATAATTTAGATTTTTAATCTTTCAAGATAAAAAAAAAGTTCAATTTGTAATTTGTGGATAAAACAAGACATTTTATTATGAAATTAAAGCGGCTGTCCCTTTTATGCCCCATTTGTTTTTGTCACCAGTATGAATGAAACTGGTTGGCTGAGTTTTAAACTAGAATAAAGCCATCACATTACAGATATTGAGAACCCTGTCGCTCTGTGCACCACGCTGCATGACTGTTGATATTTCTCATAATGTGAGGTCTGAATATTTTTGTGGAATCCGACTGGTGATGTCAGTGTTAGACATGCCTGTACACAACAAACATATGCACGGAAATCAATCAATAACAGGACAAACAATGTGCAACATATAGTTTGACATGTGCAGGATATGCATTTTAATTATTCCCCAACGCCATGCCCAAAAATATCCACACCGTTTCTCTTTAAGTCTTTATTCGCAGTCAGAGCAATCCAACCTTGATAACAAGCTTCTCTGGGAATTTGGACCACTCCTCTGCAATGATCTCTGGGTTGTTCAATGACTTCATTGCCATTACAGTGGTCTTTAGTTCCATCCATACATTATTAATGGGATTCACGTCTGGATCGTGGATGGGTCACTCCAATATGTTGCTGTTTTCGACCACTTCGGCACAATCTTTCAGACCGCTTTCTTGTAGGAAGGTCTGACTCCTCCAAAGATCACTTTCTTTCTTGCAGACTTCCTGTGATTTTCCCTCAGACTCTTGACATAGTCACTTTTTCTAAGGAAAACAGACACCTGCCTTTAGATGCTGGTCCAAGTACACTTCTTCAAGACAGGTAAGACAGATAGAGGGATAAGACAGGCTGTCTGCAAAAGCTAACCTGCATATGGAAGGGTTAGGGTCATTCAAATTAAGTTGTTTGAACTGGAGTGAGACTTTTGTTTGTTGAAAAAAAATAAACTTGCATCACCAAGAACACCAACCTGACAGTCACTGGATAACCTTGTCAAAGTAAAGAGCATTTTGAGGAAAAAGGATAACCCCCTTGCCATCAACCAGTATTCCTCCAAAAAAAATGGGAGATGGCAAGGAAGCCTTCCACCTGGAGATTGTAGCAGGAGTGGTGTGATCCATAATACCGATGGAAATGTGCAAAAAGCTTGAATGGAAATATATATGAACCTTTTGAGTGCTATAAGGGCAAATAAAAGCTTTTGCTACTGTAAAAGGGAGCAGATGATTTTGGACATGAAATTTTCCATAAAACCAAAATGGCATACAGTGTGAATGCTTCTGGACTTAACTATGAAGGCACTGGCAATCCAATATGAGATAATATAGAATTTTAAAAAAGGTACTTTACTTTTGATCATATATTTCTTTTATGACAGTATTTACACTCAATCAAATCATTAAAGGGATTTCCTCAGCCACGGCGCAGTACACGGTGGATACTAACTGTTATTGTTCAGTTTGTAATCTACCAACAATTATTAGTCTGGCCTCTTGAAATTGTAAACTGGTAAACAGCTTCAGATGCTAAAAAGCACTTCCTACTCGTACGGTAAAAACTGCTCTGGGTGTTCTCCTCCAGTCCCGGCTTGTTAGAGCAGTTGTAGTAGTAATAGTACTCAGAGTTGTCTACAAAGTCTGTGTGATCTTGTACACTCCGACATCTTTTTCTGCTTAAAGAGCAAGAGTTATAAAAAGATATAGAATGGACTCAGCGTAGTGAAATAAATGGGATTTCCCAGGAGATGCAAAGCAGATATGGACATGCACGCTCTCACATACCAACACCAAACGCACATAAAGCTACATGTACATGTAGAATTTATAAAGTGATGTAAAAAGCCAGTTGTTTCCAGAGGTTTGGTTTTAATCAATACTGCAGAGGAATGAAATATTAAACAAATATCCAAAGCTCCCAATTCAGATGGAAATTCAGTTTGGGGGTAACTCCTTTTTCTTCTCTTTTATTTACTTAGAATACTGTGATGTTACATCTGCTGGTTATGGTTGTAATTGTAGAGAAATAATCCAGCATGTCATGTTTATACAGCTTGCAGCAGGTCTAGTAAGGTGGGTGAAGACACACAGTGTCATGGAGTTAAGAGGAAGCATCAACCCCCACTTCTTGCTCTGTTTAATAAGTGATGCTGTATAGCTGAATTGCCTGTCATGTGAATGAATGAGCAGGCTCCACTGGTGTGACAGGTCTCCCTATTTGTGTGATGCTGCAGTTGTGTCCCAAAGCGGCAGAGATGGGATTTATCTTCCAGCTGTAGAAAAGCGGGCGGAGATGCTGCTGGTGTCGCCCTGTCTCGCATCTCTCTCTTTACTGTCCTGGTCATACGGGTATCTCTCTTTTTATATTCACAGTCTCCCCATTTCTCTGCTCCTGTCTCTGTGAGGTATTTGCATGATGGATCGCTCCAAGGGAGAGGGGGGGAGATGGTGAAGTAGAAAAAAAAGAGGGTAAAAAAAAAAGAATAGGATCAAGGGAGAGAATGACAAAATGAAGTGGGGGGATGGGTAGACATACAATTTACAGCAGGCACCCTTTGGGCATTTTCACATGGGGAGATGCAGTATGCTGCTTCCTACTCTGCTGTCTTCTTGGAAAATGCTCAGCTTTGACAACATAATCTCGTAAAAGCTTCTCAATGTGGCACTTGCACACCCCTGCCATATAATTTTCAGGCATCTGCGCAATTTTATTTCTTCCATCAAACAGCTGTCTGCCTTTCCTGTCAATTTTTATACCCTCAAACACAATGACCGCCAACAGCTCGAGGACTGTGCTGGTGTGAGCCTTGCTGGTGTACAGCTGATTGAAACAAGCACACTGGCAGGCGGGGGGAAGCTCCCGTCCTTAACTATTCTCCTCACATTCACCTTGCAGTCCCAATTATTCAAGGCAGCGTGCACGAGCGCTCCCTGCTAGCCAGACCCAGCTGTGAAAAGTGGGTCAGGGAATTTAAAGGCACACGCAGCCCCGTTTCAACGCACGCTTGTGTTGGCACCGCTTTGCCCTGACATTACTTCCAACACGCAGCAGAGAGGGTGTGTGTGTACAATTCTGTTTCCTGCAGTGAAATCCACAGGGCTGTTTGGGAATGTGTGTCGGTGAAACAGAAGATTGTCGTTATCAAGTTCTCTGCTGGAATAAAATCTGTCACAGTTTAATGAAATGTGTCTGTGTCTGTCTCCTCTGCAAACTGGGCTATTTTCTTCCACGCGACTTCTCTTTAAAAGGGAAGCTATATAAGCGTTGAAGAGTCTGTTCACTCACAGGTCCAAGATAATGTAATATTAGGTTTCAGTGATTATTCTTTTAGTCTCTTTTGGTTTTCTGAAAAACAGCCCTAAATCCATCTCTGAGATCAATGGCCATTTTCTACCTAGCAACAGGGTACAGTAGACTAGCCCATATGGGGCTAGACTAGCGGCAGAGAAAGGCAACTCATGCGCACACTGAGCAATAATGTCTACCCTGATGAGCTCTTTACAGAATCAGACAGCATACAGGGGTGTCCCACTAAACTACTGCCACACTATTCTGTAGAGTAGACTCTGAGAGGGAACAGACTGGCTACCACAAGGCACTAATATGCTCCCTGTCCTGAAACAGCCGTGTGAAAATACACCCAATTCCCACAAGTATCCATCTGAATAATGGCTTATATTCACACAGATACATACATTATATGTATAGATACGCTTATTATGAAAACGTATAGTCCCTCATGTCTTGTATTGTAATTTGACATTTAATTTGGTCCAAATGCAGTCATTTTAGCTGAAAATCACTATAGTTCTGCCACCATGTTCCACAGATGAAAGCAAGTTCTTATATTAGAAAATGGTGTTTGCCATCCTCCAAACATAATAATGCCTCTCATTTAAACCAAGAAGTTGTATTTTTGTTTCATATCCACTAAATATTTGTTCTAACAGCTCTCTCACTTTTCCTCGCTATCTTTAGAAAACCGGTACTGATACCAGGATGCAAATGTTCTCGTCTGACCTCGAAAATTCTTCTTCTTTTTTTTTTTAAAGGAAAAAACACAAATAATAAGCACAAAAGCAATAATCAGTAAGCTGCGTGAAAATTGCATGAAAAATAACACAGAATGGACACCCCTTTGAACAGTACAGAGTCATTCTGCATTTTTATTATCAGCAAAAAACAAACCACACACCACATTACATTTCAGAAACAAGAATGCTCGTTGTGGATGTACGGAAAGAAAACTTGAGCTGAAAAACTCAATAGTCCTAATAATAATGATAATAGTAATAATAATAATAATAATAATAAAGGTATAAAAAAGGAAAGTGTTTTATTTTGTGAAATAAAACTTTCAGGCCAAGTGTTCCCCTCAACATGCTACTTTAAAAATTCATGCAAACTTAAAGCTTTCTAGTTATGGTCACTTTCAAAATGCTCTCCACATGAAATCCTATTAATTATAAAATATCAGCCTCTTGCCCCTGAACTCTTTCTTAGGACGAAATCTCGCATAGAATCCTGAATGCACGTCAGTTTTCAATAATGGCTTCCTCTTTAACTTTTCCCTCCAGCTCAGAGCTAACAGACGAGTGATTTTTTTATGCAGTGCATTGCTGCACATTTAACTGCTTTCCTCTTTGAGATGACGCCTATCCGGATCAGGCCTGACTGAGAAAAAGACATACAAAGAGGACGCCGTTTTGGAC
This sequence comes from Odontesthes bonariensis, assembly GCF_027942865.1. Lineage (NCBI taxonomy): Eukaryota > Metazoa > Chordata > Actinopteri > Atheriniformes > Atherinopsidae > Odontesthes > Odontesthes bonariensis. The sequence continues at coordinate 16,175,578 of NC_134529.1, forward strand.
GGCTTCTTACACATACATTTCTCTATCATCAGTTGACATTGAAAACGCTTTTTTATACAACCAAAAACTCTGGGAAGAACATCAAAAACAGCACCATTTAAAAGTGTTCCTGGATTCTCTCCAACGTGACTCTCACGTTGTTTTAAATGAAAAAGTTCTACAAAGTCGTACGTCGCCCAAATCAAAAGAAAAGTCTTTTTTTTGCTTGATTATAAGGTTAGAATATACTCTTTATAAGTGTTTTTTTTTTTTTTTCTTTTCTTTGTTGTTAGCATGCAGGACGGGTGTTATGTTCAAATCAGACGTTGCCCTGCTTTTGACTTTGGCAGCTCAGGGCTTGTCACATTGCAGGTTCAGGTCTTCCCCCGTTGCGGTTGGTTCACGAGTGTCTGCTCGGAAATTAAACTGGGCCAAACCCCATAACAGAGGCGTGATTGTACCAGAGCTTACAGGCTTTTCAGTTTGTTGGTGCAGATGTTATTAACAACAATAAATGACTAAATCCACCCGTTTAAACCTAGGATCATGCAGTTACGACATGTTTTCCTGCACCCTGGAAAGGTTTTAAACATCTTAAAATCCGGGACCCACTCAAAGATTTATTTCACAAATTCAACAGTCTCTTTTGAAACGCTGATTTCACGCTTATGCCTCATGTCATATGACATTTAGGATTTAATACTCCCAGTTTTGGCACACCTTCAGACACAAGACTTAACAAGTAGAAGTCAAAGTATCAAGTCGGCCTTAGGCTAAGACTCAATCACATTTGCCCTTAAGCTGTCAATAGTTAAGGTTTAGTGCTGAGGAAAAAGTGAACTGTTCCTGAATGTCCTTAAAGGCAACTTTAACCACTATCAGAGAGACCCATTGGCAGTTAAGTCAACCAGCTGAGAAACAACTACAATGTTTGGGCTTTGTGCTGAAACCTAAATGACCAACTGATATGACCTCTGACGAAGGAGCACGATGAACACCACATAACATGATCAGTGAAAGGCTACTAATCATACAGGTTTTTGGAGTCTCGTTCAGAGAACTGCAACACCCATCATGCCTTGCTGAGGTGAAAAATACTCCAGAACAATGAGTTACAAGAAACAATCTTGACAGTATTCTCGCCTGGTTTGCGAAAATGCCCCCCACTCATCTTCCGGGTTTACACATCCCAAACAGACGGAATCGATGTATTTATGCTATGTGCTTCTGAATGAACTCAAAACAACACTACAGAGCTCCCTCACATTTGCAAGCACTGATGCAGTAAGGGTAAGGAGGTTGACAAAAACAAAAAAAACTGCTGAAAACCACATTTGATTCACATGAAAGTTAAATGGCAACATACAGTACTTTTTTTCTTTTCTTTAAAAGACTAAACATCAGAACACCTCAGTAAAAAAAAAAAAACAACAAAAAAAACAACAAAATCATGAAGCACTGTGTTTATATAGTGCTACAGCTATTGTCACACCTACGGCGACTTTTCTTCACCACTGCTCTCTAGATTTGTCTGTGTCTTAGTCTGTATGGCTGTTTTCTTGCAGGGTTTGTTTTAAAAGTTGGGAGATGGCTCTGAAATGTGGAATTAGGTGGTAATGTTCATGATAAAGCACAGCTGCGGACCTGGCACATTCCAGGGCATAACATTTTCTTGTGTCTGTTTAACTTATTTACCTCTCAACAGTCAAATAATTTATACATCTTGTTTTTCTGTGTGAATGTGGGATGAATGGTTAGTGCTAATTCATGGATTTCATGGTGCATGTTTGCAGGTTGCAGAGTAATTGCTAATGTTTTGATTAATTATTCTGTGTGATGACAGTCCATGTTGAGTGAGTATAGTAGGTGGAGCTGAGATGACGTTGTTTATGGTTGATTGATGGTTGACGTTAAGCCATTATAGGCCCTTCTTGGTTGGAGCACTGAGTTTTCTCATTCCCCTTATTCTGCCCAGCAACTCGCGGACAAAGATCTGCAGGAAGAGGAGGAAAACAATTAGATTAGTACACTCGCGCTGCACAGTTAAACATGCAAAACAAATTCAAGAGACTTATTAAAGTACTCAAACCTTATTAAATGTTTCCCATAAAAAGAACGTAATGATTTGATACTACAACCTTTGTACAGTTTTATTTGATTTTTCATCTCAACGTAAGTCATTCCTTGTTTTGAAGCTGGTACGTGATTGACAGGACAGTACATTTTACAATAAGGTCACTTTGTGTGTGTGTTTTAAGTCATTTTTAAAAGAATAATTCAAGAAAATAAAATGCTTTCCTTTAGATAAATAGGTGATAAGTAAGTTGCCATATGTGCAACCAGCATCCAATAAAGTTAGCTTGGCAAAGTGACAACAAGCAAAACCATAAATAAACAGCAGATGTCTCCGTCCAAAATAGGCTAAATTAATCTAGCTACTTTGAAGTCAAAGTATATATATGTACATATACTGTACGATTGACATGTTATTATGACAAGAAACACAAGACTTGGCTAGCCATTTGCCCTGTTTTCGATCTTTCGAATCTTTCGATCGGCTCTTACGACAGCTCGTCAAAATAAGTGAATACAGAGCTAAGGAACTTGTTTTTCATGTTCTCATTAGAAGAGGCAAATAGTAGATTATGAGGCAAAGAAAGAAAGGCTGGAAATCAAAAAGTTTCCTCATCTTAGAGTAAAAGAGGACATGGTGTAAATATCCATGATATTGTGACAGAGTGGAAAAGTATAAACCACCTCAATCACTACACCGGGCGTGGCACTGCCTATGACCTAATTAAGGCGGTAGCATGGTTGCCGCGTCTGTACGGCGGTGGTGGACCGTGACGTCAAAATGACGTTTCAGGCCTGGCGCTTCCCTTGAAAAGACGGCGCAGCGCGTTGTCGTGCACCAGTCGATTTTTGTAACTTGGCGGCGCCGAGCACAACGAACCGGATGGACCGATGTGAGACCAGGCTCAGTGAGGAGGTGCGTTTGTACAGGCAGCTGTACGGAACTGCAGTGAAACAGCACAGGGAGCACGTAAACTCCCCAAACTGGTGCACAGAGATGGGCAGAACTTTGGGGAAAGAGGGAGAGTTCTGTAAGAATGTGTGGAAGAAGCTACGGGACAGATACGTGAAGGCAAAGAAGAGGGCAGAGACTCTGTTGATGCCGGGGGCTTCAAACCTTCACCTCTTTTAACTGAATTAAAAAATTAAAATGATCCGAAAACTGCAGCAGTATCATTAATTACAGTATTCTTGCTCTTGACAGCGGCATTGTTTTCTTCTCCACTTTGTGGTTGTAGAGTAGAGGTAACCTTCACGTAGCAGCGCCACCTCTGTGACGGAGAAAATTGCAACTACTGGCGCGCAACGACTTGCGCCACTATATAGGGTCCTATGGCGTGCACGAACTCGTGACGTCATCAACACCGCTCGCGCGAGCAGACGCGGCAACCATGCTAGAGCCTTTACAGTTGCCTCTCCCTGCTCTGTTTCTCTGCTCCCTCCTTTTTCCCCTTTTACCAATAACTGTTTTTCAACAACCACATATATTTTTAATATGCCCCCAACAGCCTCTTTCGGTAATAACCTCTCCTTTCTACTTCAATCCTTTAATCTCCTGTCATTATCTTTGTGCAACTTTTTCTAAGAGAGCTGGTATTCTTTCTCTCGTCCTCCCTCCTTCATTTCCTTCCTATGTCAGATTCGCCTCATCTCTCCAATGCCTCTGTCTTTCACTGTTTATCCTCAGCCGATGATGTCTTGATGGGACGGCATGTAAAATGGCATCTGTGCAACTTCATACTCATGGGATCACAGCGTGTGTGTGTGTGTGTGTGTGTGTGTGTGTGGTTGCAAGTGTTTAGATGTGACAAAAGCAGCTGTCAACCTGGCTGGACACTGCTGTACCTTTTGGATACCGGTGACCTTGTAGTGATTGTCTCAGGCCAATACACACACGTACACACACGTTCACACTTGACAGATGGGGAGTTGAAACAGGGAACGATCGGCATGTGTAGATGTGATGTGATTGGTTGGTAACGCCTTTAATTACCAAAATAGCTTAACCCCACCTCATCAACACCTAGACTCCTACCTCCTCTATGCACACACACCCATTCACACACACCCACGAATACTAAACATAAGTGCTTCTAAAAGGAAACAGTTCGTCTGTGTGTGTGAGATTGTTGTTTTGCTGATGATGTTCAACAACATGCATGTGTGTGTTGTGAGTAGCCTCTGGCCTTTTCAGCCTTTCTTGGATTTAGGCCAGGTTTGACAGTGGAATGAGAAAATGAAATGCATGCTAATAATCAAATAGCGTATGTGGGCATCAATAACATCTATCTGCTAATTAGCTGCTAGGTCACTGGGGTTTAGCTTTTTATTGCATGTTGATATAATGGTCACAATAAAATAAACTCACCTCTGTTGGTTTGTAGCAGTCTATTAATGATTCCTGTGGAAAGGTGGAAAAACAGAGACAGTTGTTCAGGAATTAGACGTGTCACAGCTCCTGGACTTGCCTGACAGCACAATGGTAAAACTACACTTTCCTAGTTTGTTTTGTGGGTGGTTGCTTTTCACACATGGCTTGCTTTTTAAGTAATATGTGAAAACATGAGATACCGTATTCATTCTTGGTGTTTTAGTGAGTTCAGTTGCATTTAAAATTAGAGCTGGAAAAACTTTAGAAATACCAGATGTCATGGTTCAAAGATTTTAAATGTGCAAAGCTGCTGCTTTTGCTTTAAGCCGTTTGGTTCATTAAGAAGTTTAAACTGTTGATTACATAAAGAAAGAATTTTTATGGTCTAGTTTTGAGCTCTGGGAGAAATTTGTGAATTCTTACGTTTGTCTTTTAGAATAATGTGATCCGCTGCCATCAATTACCTGACAGCCAAACAATCAGTCCAGCGTTAAGTATTCCTGATATAATATAATACCAACCCAGCCTGATGAAGACTTGTACACATACAGACACACACGGGAATATACCTGCAGTTTGCTGGCTCTTTCATCGTCACTGTTGACCTCCAACAAGTCATCAATGTCTATCTCTACCTCTGGCATCTCTTCTTCCTGGAACACAAAGAAACTCTTTGTTAGAGAAAAAATGAGGCCAAGTCAAGAAGACGAGGGCAAACACGATGGGAAAAACTGGAAATTAAAATGGAAAACTAAACTAAATATATTTTAGTTGAAAATGGGCTCACACAACACTGTTTCTGTGCCTCTGCAGTCTAAACAACCTGATCATACTGTGCATTTGACTGCTGGGAGCAGACATCCCATGGAAATGTCATTGTGCTGGGGGTTGGACTATTTAGTGGCATAGTGGTTAGAGGCTGTGTTCAGCTCAAAACCACTTCAAAGGTCCTATGTTTCAATGCTTCATTTTCCTTCACCACAAGGCTTGTGCAGAGGAAACATGCAGGGAGGATCAACCTTTCCCTCCCAGCTACCGCATGACGTACCTTCCAAATTTTCCCTTCTGGGAAGCATGAAGCAGAAAAAGCAGTCTCTCGTATAAAAGGGGCCTTGCTTAAAAAAATCTGTAATCAATGCTTTCATTTGATTTGAATTTATCAACATTAACCTACCATTTTAATGCTGATTGTTCTCCATGGTAGAGTCAAATCACCCAAAGCAAGGGCGTCTGTCAAGAATCTCCAGAAAAAATTAAGTCTTTCAGCCACGTTTCTGTTCCAAGTGTGCAGTAAGGTTCCAGCAGGGAACCACGTCAAAGCTCCATAAAGGAAAACCTTTGACATTTTGACAACCCCAAAAATATTGAAACGTGCCTCACCTGCTTTGTTAGCTATCTGTTGCTTTTTGCTCTTTGTTCTTATTGTTTGTTTAAAGCACGGTGGGTTTCACCGACCCCTCTCCACCGAACAAGAATAGCATGTGGGGAAAAGAGTCAATGTGCACAGCAATAAGCTCACAGTATGATTTGCTCTTTGATAGTTTATTGCGTAGTCTTCCTAAAGGTCTACAGAACCTTACATGAAGCAATGCAAGAAAACAAATGACAACAAACGACAACAGCTCCACAGCTCCCAGGCCCAGACTATGCGATCAAACCTCTGACTGACACAGCCGACTGGTTTCTGCTGACCATCATTCACTGACATTAACCATACAATTGCTTGATCTCAGAGGACTTGTGTGTGTCTTAGCCAGGAGCACAGAGTGGTATTCAGACGCAGGAAAAAAAAGCAATGATTTTAGCTTTCTGCATTAAAGCTCAGCCACTGTGTTCAGTTTTGCGTGGGTGGGTGGGTGGATGTGCACAGAATGGAAGTGGCTCTCAATTATACCAAATAACAATACAAAATGTGCAGTACATCATGTGCTCTGTTTGATGGAACTATAGATGGCTATAGGTGTTGAACTGTAAAAATGTTACTCGAGCTTTTGTGTTATTATCTTATAACTCAGGCAGACACATGTGCACGCAAGTCTGGCAGAACTTCATCATTATTCCTGAGCCGTCAAAAGGCATTTACACAACCAGCATTTTAAGCATTGAAGTCTTTCTACAAACGAACGTCCCCTCACGCCTCCTCCTCTGAAACTGCTATCTGTCTTAGTCTGTCTTAATGCAAGTGTGGCCTTTTGAAATCTACCCCTCATTTGAGGAAACTGAAAAAAAAGGGAGCAAAACGAGGGAACGTGGCAGAGCACATCAAAGCCTGTCGTTTGTTAGGACACGAGTGTGTGCACGGAGGAAACCACAGAGCTGAGGTTATATGCAAATGCAGAGTTTCAGAAGGGAGATTAGCTATATTGAACTGAGAAGAGGAGAGATAAAGGGATGAAGAGGAAGAGGGCGAGAAAAGGGGAGAGTTGCGTTAACGGTGCTGTATGTAAGACTGTGAGGCAATTTCCATGTATTAAAAGCTTTTTTGTCACTGATGTGTGGTTGGATTGTAATGTAACTTACAGAATTAAGTTTTCTGCTTGTGTTTTAGTTGACTAAAATGTCCAACTTCAATACATTTTTCTGAGAAAACTGTTAAAATATTAGAAAGTATACCTAATGACATCTTCTAAAGGGGACAAAGTTGGAGGGAAAACTTGGTTCAGCACTGGCAGGGCTATAGGTTTGGTGAGGTCCATTAGTTTAGAGGATCAAAACCAAAGCTGGAGAATAAAAAACAGCAGGCCTCCTCACAAACAGCGCGAGGGAAACTACGCCTCCACACTGCCCCTTAGTTTACGCATCAGTTGCGCTTAATTCCATGATTGTGTTATTTGATCAATAGAGACACAGCTAATAGATGAGATCGTCAAACAAGGTTGTTTGACAAAAAGGAATCTATAGCTCTATCAAAACTATCTAAAGGGCATCAATGTGATGAATAACCAGGGTTTCTGAGAGAAAATAGTCTTTTGTAGAAGTTGCCTTTAGGCGAAAAGATGAGCCGAAAACTTCTCACATTAAGACTTTGTGAGTCGCGTTTATTAACTGTGCCCCAGAAAGTCTATGGTGGACCGACCGAACTTGCACTTGGCTGGATTGATGATGAGCCCGTGCTCGGTAAGTCGCTCGAACAGAGTGCGAAGGTGATGAACTGGCCACGAGGATGTCGTCAAGGTACACAAACAGGAAAGGCAGATCCCGTAACACAGAGTCCTTGAGCCGCTGGAACGTTTGAGCAGCATTTTTGAGCCCAAATGGTGTGCGCAGGAACTCAAACAAACCAAACGGTGTGATTACAGCTGTTTTTGGGATGTCGCGAGGGTGTACGGGCACTTGATGGTATCCTCTGATCACGTCCACCTTCGAAAAAATGGCTCCATGGACTCGAACTCTGTCTTGGCTACGGCAAGCTTGTTCGGCTCGAGGCGTCGAGCACGGGCGTACACAGGCGGGCCAGTGGTGTCGATGTGGCGCTCTACACCGTGCTTGGCTGTAGAAGAGGAGAAGGTGGGCTGGGTGAGTGCTGGAAACTCGGCGAGCAGTCGTTGGACACTGTCCGTGACAGAGAGCATGCTGGAGAGGTGTACTGCGCCAGAGTCGCTGAGCGCGCAGGCATAAGAACAGAAAGTGACAGCGTCGATCAAGCGCTGATTTTTAACGTCCACTAACAGTCCAAATGCACACAAAAAATCTGATTCTAAGAGGGGAACAGCGACTTTGGCAGTCACAAAGTCCCAGCCTCAGCATTGGCCGCCAAAACACAGTTCAACATGCCTTGTGCCGTATGTACGGATAGGGCTTCCATTGGCGGCTTCCATGGGGGGGCCGTGGGTGTCAGCCACCATGTCCACCTGTGAAGCAGGAAGTAGACTCCGCTGTGCCCCTGTGTCGCAGAGGAATCGCCGGCTGGAGATGGAGTCGTGGATGAAGAGCAGCCCGCCGGCATGGCCGACACTCACGGCCACTAGTGAGCGCCGGCCTTGGCGTTTCCCGCTCTACTGAAGCTGCATGGAGAGCGGCATCGTTTGGCCTTGGGGCCAAACCTGGCATGGTAGTAGCACACACCTGAAGACTGCTGCCGACGCGGGGCTGCTACTGCGATGAGCATGTGATCATCGGATATTTCTGATACAGCAACAGCACCAGCAGGGAGAAGGGCAGCTGCGCAGGGCTGTTGACTAGCCAGGAAACACTTGTCAGCCTCAGCAGCCAGTTCTCTACAATCAGCGCTGGCAGTGTTGGCCAAAGCAGCTCTCACATGAGCAGGCAGTTGGCGCAGGAAAAGGTGGAGGAAAAGGAAATCTGGCTTGTTGTCACCGAGCAGATCGAGCATTCGGTCCATTAGCTCTGAGGGCTTGCTGTCACCGAGCCCTTGAAGAGAGAAAAGCCTGCTAGCCCTCTCTGTGTCAGACAGTTCGAATGTTTTCAGTAAGTATTCTTTCAGAGTTTCATACTTTCTCGTCAGAGGAGGACGTTTAACACTAGAACCACCACGGAGGGGTCAATTGACCTTTTTACCTAAAAGACTCACAAGAGGGTCATTTGACCCTTTGGACCCCCTGCGGACACTCCTTTTGTTGTGGAAATGTGGGTTGAGTGCTGTATCTCTGCATCTTCGTTCCTTGGAGAGGAGCTTCTTTCACCACAAAATTCTTGAGGGAAATGAAGCAGTAGTCCACATGCACTGGTATTTATCCATCTAACAATTGCGATAGATAACCAATTGGGATAGATCAGCAAGGTACATTCATTTGAAAATTGTACTAAATGTAAGCTGATTGTGTTAACTGTAGGATACTTGTACATAGCCATTTGCAAGGATGTACTAAATGATTGAGACATGTACAAAAGCATTTGAAATTTGATGAAAGCAATGATAAATGCCATTCTGTTGTGAGGAACTGCAAATTAGTTTTGGGATTTGTCCATGTTTTGAGAATGACATCTCAGTTTCAAGAAATGAGCCAAACCAATGGAGAAAAACTGTAACACACTGTCCGCCAAACTGTGCTATCTGCTGATATCTTCATGCAAGTTGCTATTTACCTGTGGTGATTTTGGAGGCTGACAGCCCTTGGGAAGAAGCTGTCTGTCCCTGTTTGTCTTGGCTGTTACCACTGTAAGGTGTGACCCCCTCACCCCTCACCCCACACACGTCCCCTAACAGCCTCATTACCATAACAAAATGAGTGATTAGTGTATTCGGTAAAAGCCGCCGGGTCAAATGACCCCTCTCTGGTACTTCTAGGTAGGCAGAAAAATCCTGGTAGTTCTAGTGTTAAGAAGGCTCACTACTCTCGATGCCGTAGAACTTCCGAGGGCAGATACCACATAGTAGTATTTCGTTTCGTTGGCCGTTATCTGACGCAAGGCAAACTGTGCCTCAGTCTGAGCGAACCAGGCAGAAGAAGACGATTCCCAGAATTTGGGGAGCTTGAGAGACACAGCGTTTGCGGTCATGGCGATCTGGATACATCCAGTAAACAAACGTCGGGGTCACCAGTGTGGAAGTTGCCTTTAGGCGAAAAGATGAGCCGAAAACTTCTCACATTAAGACTTTGTGAGTCGCGTTTATTAACTGACAAAACTATATGCTCGCGCATCAACAGAACAGCCGTTATCGTGAAACGTCACCGGATCTCTTAAAGAGACCGCAACTATTAAATGCATCATAACATTCAAGACAATGAACCGCACAACATTAAAGACGATGAACCAACAACATAACAGATAACAGAACACATATAAGAAAGTGAATTATGCCGTCAGTGTTGAGAGCACTACACTATACTCATATTGGAAAAAAATCCCCTGCTGCTGAAACTATACTTGATAAATGAAATAGTCAAATTTATTTATAAAGCACAGTTAAAAAAAATTGCCCGTTGTCCAAAGTTGTGTACACTGAAAAGCAGTAAGACGTCACAAAAATTGTCATAAAAGATAAAAAAATTTCAATCGATAAAAAAATAAATGAAGTAGGAAGAAATAAAATCAAAAGATTTCAACTATCATAAGGTAGTAAAAGCCAAGAAATATATAAATATATGTAGGTTATGTATGTAAATGATATGTAAATATTCTTAGTTTCATAAATGTCTCCAGCTGAGTTTGAGCGAGTTTCATGCCCTTGGGTCAGATGAAACTCATTAAAGATCCCAACCGGTATGCCGAGAAAGAATCGTCAAAGGCTGCTCCTTCTTAAAAGGTCAAATTGTTTACACCTGACAACAGCTACCTGCAAATCTGAAATGTTAGCTGAGTACTGATTCGTGGCCCTCTGTCAACAATGCCAAAAACAGGAGATGAGATGTGTAAACAAAGACATGTCCACATCCTGCTTGCAGACTTTGGTCTGCACATTTAACCTAATAATAAGGATGAATAAGTGAATTAGAACGAGTAATGGAGTAAGGTGGAGGCCAGTCAGTCTCGGGAATGTGACTTACTGTCTTACTTACTTGGGGGTTTGAGGGCAAAGGACAAGGACAGACTGTCTGTCTGTCTGCCTGTTGTGGTAATCACTCACTTTAACTGCTGTAAGTGTGTGTGTGTCCATGTGTGACCCTGACCGCGGCACTTTTCAGCAGGCAGTCCGTCACCCTTCATCAGTGTGATTGGTGATGACTACAAGCATGGCCTGTGTGTGTGAAGCATGACTGCAGGCAATCGCCAGCTACGCTGACACATATACACACACACACACACACACACACACACACATGAGTTTTAGCCACCATCAATCTTCAGCAGAGAGACCCTTACGCTTTGTCTCTCTATTGGCAATTACCCCAGTGTGTTAAATTTACTGCATGTCAGACTCACTTCTCTCAAGAAAATCATTTTCCATGTCATCAGAAGTTGAAGTTGGTATATTGGCAGCACGACACCAGAGAAGGACAGACAGTCACAACACAGATACATAAATGTTAGGAAAAGGGGAGGGGAAAATGTGTCCGTGTTTTTTCCTTAAGCATAGAGGCAGCATTTGTTGCCGATGACGACTCATTCTTTTTTTTTTTTTTTAATTTGCATATGCAGAAAAGAGATGTAACGATGAAAGACTTAGTGTGCATCTCCTGTTGAGAGGATAGTGTTTGCAGAGGGGATAACAAGGAGCAGTGTCTGTTGCGATGAAGGCAACTTTGTGAAGACTGTGCAGCTAGTAAGTAAACGAGAGGCTGAGAGAAACACAGAGAGCAGGGCTGCTTGTCTGTGTTTGCTGTGTGGAGACAGTGGAGAGTGCATGTGTGTCAGACTTGTTTTCATCGACAGCTCAGCAGCCGGCAGCGTTTTCCGTCTGGTTCATCTGCGATGAGGTGAATCAAAGCTAATGTAAGCAGCCCGACCCAGTGACTCAACACAAACTCTATTCAGACTCCATTCAAATACTCTCCATGAACAAAGAGTGGAGAAATCACTCCACTTGGCCGAGTATTTCACAATGATTCCTATTCGCAGCTCTCTTAAATGAACTCGAACTACCGGTTTTATAGGGTAGCTGCTAACGCCTCCTCAATAAGTGATTACCAAGCTGTAAATGCTGTTGCTTGAAATAACACCACAGTCAAATGTTGTTTCACATCAGAAATGGCACATTTTTGAGGGGAGATACAAGACAAACTATAACAACTAACAAGTCAAGAGTGGCAATGGTCTTTCAGCAGCCTTTCTTCGGTTCATCAGTGAAAAAGAAAGAAAAACACAACTTTCCATGACAAGATATCTGCATCCAAGCAAAAACTGGGCTAACAGTCAACCCGGTGCTGTATTCATTCACCCCACTTTAATGTTGACATCACATGTGACTTTAATGTTATCAAAGCAAAAAGGGATAAGAAAATAATAGAAGAAAGGCAAAGATTTGAAGGACACCAACTGCCATCAAAAAAACACATTAGAAAACCTTCATGAAAACTCATGCAAACGTAACCTCATGTTAAACATATTCAGCTTTACAGACCTGTCATCATGTGTGGCTCCTCTGCCTGGTGAAAAACTTCCACTTGGCCCTTTGGCACCCAGCTCTCACTGTGATGTTGAACACATGAGATCTGAGTGCTCAGACCCAATTTGGAGGATGAACCCTTAACTCAGTAATGATTGTTTTGTTTTTTTGTGTGTGTGTGTGTGAGAGAGAGAGAGAGAGAGAGAGAGAGTTCAGAATAAATTCAATGTTTGTTTGGTTGATCAATTTTCCTCCTCCAAGCAGAACGCTGGCTTTGAATACAAATCAGAAAAGATATTTCTTTTTGGGGGCTGATTGAAACTTGCAGTAATTCAGAATGTAGAGAATTTTAATAGTATAGAGATGCTGCATTGTTCAGGCTGTATTGTAAACAAGGAACTGCTATTAAAGACTAGAGAACAGAGGAAAAGGACAATACAAAGCAAAATAAAAGTTGAGGAATGTTTTTTTTCATCTTAATCACAAACGTGGATGTTTCTGTATCGGTGCAGCTATAGAATATAATCCAGAGTTTGCTGCCCACATGAAATTATGATATACAGTCATTAATTAGTCATTTTTTCGGCCTCAGCAGAACAATAAAGTTATGTTCATCGGCCTTAAAACTCCAAAGACAAGGGTTGCACACCAACTCAGAGAGAGGGAAGAGAATCACCAAATCTGTGGCAACTTTCGTAGCTTAAGATCTATAATTCCTCAGGAGAAATTTTATCTAGTCCTTTAGATGCGTCACATCACTAACGGGTGAATTGTAATCAAATCATGTGGCCAGCAAAGAATCCCAGCTCTCACGGTGGATGTATTTTACATGCAGAGAGGAGAGTATCAGAGAGGAAAAGCAAAACAAAGAAAGCAGTAATTAGGATACAAAAGAGGAAAAAATAAAGATACAGTGAGACATTGAGTGCACAGATAAGTGGGTCATTGTGATGATGATGCAGAAGTAAAGGAAGAGGAGGATTGTGCAACACTGTAAAAAACCTCACAGCACAGCTTTCTTCCTCTTCTCTTGCTGCCACACTGTGTCACATCAAAGTGATGGGAGGCTCAAGATGGGATGAATTCATCCTGAGAGACAAAGTTAATGGGGAGTAGAAGAAGTGGAACTACAGCAAGGCAAATAATACACCAGTGGAGTGAGGATGGAATTGGAAATTGACACAGAAGGATCAAGTGGAGCAGGAGGACAAAGGCAAAAGTGAGTGCAGGAGAGAAGACAACTTAATGGTTGCATAATGAAGGAGAAAATCTTGACAGGGCTTCCGTTAAGGTTTATGTGTCTTACAAAGAAAAAAACTGTAGCAAATTAAGGACCCTTTCCCCTCCCTCCCCCGCCTTCCTGCACCTCCCTGCTGCCCTCCAGCAATGCAGTTTGCTGAAACCATGCAGCACAGATGATGTGACTTCACAGGATAAAGTTAGCTGCTGCAGCAAAAGCTCTTTCCCACGCTGATTCAGCTGTACTCCAGAGGACACATTGTATCAAAGAGGAGAACTGGTAGGAAAAAAGAGGGTTGGAGGGTGGAATTAATCCACAAAGGAAAGTTTTAGTTAAAAATAACAGTGATTAGCGTCACAATGAATCTCCAAAATTCATGCATGTATAACGTTTTTATCATTTATCCCTCATGGTGGTCGCTCCGTTGTCACAAAAGTGTTGCAGACACTTTGGTGTAACTTTCCTCCAACAGTATCCTCATCTTGCTCTCACTTTCTTTCAAATGGACCTCTATGCAGATCACAATCACTGGATGATCCATACTGGTAGGGTTCAGGCTAAAATCTTTGGGGCCAATTCACAGTGGTTTGAACCAATCACAGGCAAAAGATACTGTAAACAATCCCCTGATGCAAAGAAGGAAAACAGGGGGCTTTTTACGATTAAAAAATATATTCTTCCGACTGGTCACAGCAACAGTTTGATTAACCACCTGGCTTTGCTAAAGTCCACCTTTGATGTAATTGGTTGACGTTTGCCTGGGATAAACAGATGGTTCATCAACTCACCAGCCAAGTATTTTTTGAGAGAGCCTTTAAAAAAAAAAAAAAAAAGAAGTAGTATCACGTAACTGACAGTGAGTATATGGCACTACCTCAGTTTAAGTTCCAAATGGGCTGAAACAATATCAAACAGTGACGTAAAGACACTTAAAACAACTGACTGGACAGAGGTTTGACATACAAATGGCATATCGTATTTAATACGTGGCAGCAATGGCTAAAGACCATTCAGTGCTTTTTAATCTTTCGTAAGTGTCACCTAAAATATATTCTTAACAAACTAACCTTAGTGGGTAGACTTTGAGCAAACGGAGTGATTTTTCATCTTTGTTATATTCTTCCTTCTATTATGTGTTTCTGAATTGAAGTTTGTTTCCTCACTGTGGCGAACAACCACACACCACAAACAGAGTATAGCATTCTTTCAGTCAATTTGTCAAGGAGGTTGCAGGTGCCTCTGCTATGACACTGGGTAAATTACTGTCCCGTGTGGGGGAAAAACTGTGTTTGTAGCTGGCTTTTTGCCCCTAAACTGGAGCACACCAATGTAATTCTCATGTTTATGTTGTTTCTCTACTCTTTGCTTTGCTTTGCCTGTGCCTGCTACAGTTAGTGAGCCATTTTACAGTTAACTGCCGCAAGGAGCCGAACATAATCAATCCCATCTCTTACAGTTTCTGAGTGATAGCTCTGCTTAATACCCTCCTTCAGAGATCTATACTCTCAAGCTGATTGTGTTACATTCAGATGAAAACTCTTCCATATTACATAGGTGGTATCCATTACAGCTAAAACATCTACAAACAGCCACAAATATTACATCACCAAACTCAACATTCGCCCTGACCTCAGAGGCAGCTCCGTGGACATTTCACACATACAGTCAGTTTATCGGTAAGGGTCTTTTAGGTGCTCTATTTCTTTAGTTACCACATCTTAGAGCTCTGTGTAAACAGCTGGCATCAGCAGCCTCCACAGTTCACACTGCAGCAACTGCTGCCAACACATTGGCATGCTAATGCTATACAAATTTAGAATTCCTCAAATCACCTGATCCCCCTTCGGATGAAATCCTGATTTAAAGCCATTACCGTGGATCGTCAGCCATAAAAATACCAGCATCTGTTTTCCAGCGTTATTTCACAGTTTTGTGATTCAGGAACTGAGTGTTTATTTTACTGTATTTACCAGCCAGACAGTTCCTCCCTGAGGCTAATTTATTGACAGCTGGGACCTGTTCAGAGCTTTGCAAAGAAAACGCTTCCAGGGAAACTGTGCTTAAAAACATCAATAACCACCAGGGTCAGAAGCAGCCAGCCAGTCAGGCGAGCATCATAGCTAGCTAGTCAGGGTGTTAATAGATTTATGGAAATCAAAAGGCAATTATAAAAAGCTATTCCTGTGGCACTTCCTTACTGATCGTATCCACCACTTTCAAATGAGAGCTATTTTGAACATGCAAAGATGGATGTGCAAGTGAACAACACACCCATCTGACTTTGAGAGTCAAAACCACCTCTTCGTCTTTCTGCCATCTCCTTCTCTTGGTCTTCCTCTTTCTGTGAGAGATGACAGTGTTTTGCATCTTCTCGAAGCTCCGACCGTGAAGAGTGAGTCAGTGTTTGTACACAGCCAGTTTATGAATTGTTTCAGCCTGCTGACAATGAAACCAGTGATTAACTGGATCGTCTTGGGAAGGGAGGAGATGTCATAGGAAGACAAGAAAGTCAGTGTGTGAGTGTGAAAAGTCAACATGTCTTCCTTTCATGCTCTGGTGGTTGCACACTTTGCAGCTGGTTCTCTGCATCTTCTGTCAGCTTTGAATACATTTCCAGCTCCATTTAAAACAAGTCTTGTCATTACTGAAAAATCCAAATGATTAAAGTAGGAAGCGTATCTTTGCCTTTATTCAATTTAATGTTCCTTGTTCCTTGTTCTGAGCACAATTTTTTCTTTTTCATTGCTTGTCAGACACACGTTGATTGGATTTTGGAGGTCACCAGTGTCAGGAGGTTGATGACAATATATCCGGCATGCATAATTCTTGAAAAGGCTGTAATCAAACTCATTTGGACACCTCGAAGGCATGCGTGTTAAAGGTCGCCTGCATACCTAGAATAGCTAATGTGCATCTATGTTGAAACTGTTGGGGGCCGAGTGCCGGAGAGAGAATCAGGGAGGAGCAGGTGGATGAGGGTAAAAAGCAGATGGGTGAAGTTAAGACAAGAGAAAGGAGGATGAGTGTAGATGATGACAGAAGGAGCGAAAATTTACAAAGAGCAGAGGAGCAATAAACAAACTGTAACCTTTGTTCTCGGTTTTGGTTTTGAAAAGGACTCTCTATCTGCTGCCAGTGTAATTATAACTGTCTCAGCAGCTGCTGGATATGCTGGCTGAGAGGTCCTCTTGTCAACACCTCTGATTTGTTTAGCAGCATATTGCACGTGTCTGCAGGTGCCATGTGAAATGCGTTGACATGTTCTCGGACACAGACACTAGGCTATCATCTATTTTTGTCTGTGCAATTCAAACGGCAGCTGAATAAATGTCTGCCTTTCCAAGTACAGATAAGCATGACAATGACCTTCCTCGTCGGATCCATAAACACATCAGGGTCACCCATTAAAACAAAATGACTGGCTTAATCTCCCAGTGGGTGGATCTGTCAGTCTGGATGTAATAATTGAATTCAATGGCAGTCGTTCTGCTAAAACAATAGATTCCCTCAATAAGAATCAATTGAATCTCACAATAACGATGGTTTGCTCTTGTTTTGATGTGTATCTAGTACAGGCAGTACTGTATATTCAGTAACTTGGATGGTAAAATAATACTGTTCCTTTGGTGTCAGTATGTCTGTTTACCCCAGTATGCTATTGAACGCTCCTAATAACTTGGCTTAAATTGCACTCTTCTGCTCCTATACGAGGCTCACATGATACACAGTTGTTCTTGTTTCCCAGCAAGAAACGCGTGGAAGGCAAGCAAGGGGAAAATGTTATTGACAATGTCACAGGAGATGCAAAGAGGGAGGGGTTAATGAGGGAGGCAGAGAAAGATGAAGATGTTAGTTTTTCAAAGTGGAGGTCACTGTTGATGCTAGAAGGAAAATTCAGCTGCAAAATTCAAATTCCTTTGCTTTCTACACATAGATACTACCCCAAGGCCTTCCTACACGAAACGGTAGGGAAATTAAAGAACCCATCTTATTATGGTGATGATTATCCGGAGAGAAAGAGAGCAGCAGACAGAAGCATTTCACATCCACAAGAAGATGCTTCCTGTCCGGGTTTCCTCCGCTCCATTTGGCCTGAATATGTACACTGACCTGTGAGTGTGTTCTCATGCTCATCAATTCATGGAAAGTGCCCCCGACCGTTAAATCTCTCATGTCTGCCAAAAAGCAATGCAATATCATTAAACCCCGAAAGGCCTGCGTGGCCTCATACAAACTCATAGACACAGAGGGCCCAGAGGCAGAGCACTGTATACCGTATCTGTCCTTGTACACACCAATACGCTTCATTGAGTAGGGCTTTATTTAAGCCGAGCCACAAAAAAAGTAGGGCATTACTTTGTTTCCCTTTTTCTGCATTATGCACCCCCAAAAGCATACACACGACATTTTATAGAGTATGCACGTCTACAAGGGATTTACTGCTGTCAAGTAAAGGCCTTAACTGAACTCTCTCAGACAAACTCATCAACCCGCTGACACGTTCTGCCTTTTAATCACCTAGACTTGACCTCAGCATTAATCTGCACTTCATTACAGTCTACCTAAGTCTCTCACAGCAGAAAAGGGAGCGTGGTTTTCATTAACGATGACCTCACATGTCAGTATTGCCACCCTGATACAGATTTCTTTCCACTTTTAATACTTTTTTCTTCATGAGCGTTAGATGAGAGTTTAAAAAACACTTCCATAGTTATCTGTTAAGCATCAGGACAGCCAGCGTTAGAGCCCTGATGTACAATAGTGCCAAAGTTCTCCAGGTAGACTGTTCCAAAAGAAAAAAAAAGAAAAAACTGAGTCGCACAATCTTTTGTTGTTTTGTTGGGTCAGTCTTGTTCACTGGTTCTTCACCGAGCATTAGAGGTGAGATTTTGCCAGTTGGTGTACACTCACATGAGCCTCTGTCGGGGGGGAAATGTGGATAAACCACATTATTCACTTAAACAGACTCCCACAAAGAGAGGGATAAGATTAGACTTATCTGACAGAATTTGTTGAGATTCCAGATCTGTTTGACAGGCTGCACCTTCGCTTTCACTTTTGGTTTTGGCTGTGTTTGGCCTGAGTTGCTGCAGCTTGACACACAGTAATTTCTTCTGGCCACATGTTACTCCTTGTGTCTACCATTGCTTTGCAGCTGCTCCTCTCATCTGCTCCAGAATTGTACGCATCCAGATTTGAACACCCAAATATAACAAGTTTGACATTATTCGGGAGGTTTCGACGTGTTTCAAAGCCAGACCAGAACTGTAGGAATGGATCAACATCTGTGCCCACCAAGGCTTCTACGGGATGTTTTCTTATGGTTGCTTTTAGTTCAAGATATTCGAGATAGTGATGGTCAACTGCTTCAGAGGAGGGCTTAAAAGCTGTGGCGCAAAAATCAAATGGAGTTGGTTACATTCAGTTCTAATGTACGGTCTATGCTTTGTACCAAAGCAACATAATCTGCCTTCCAGCAGCCCTAAAACCCATTAGCACATTTTATCTTGTTTATTCAATCTGTAGGAAATAAATGCATTCTTTTTACTACAGGAAATTGCTTCCTATAACCGCCAAAACTGTGATTTTTATGGATTAAACAAAACAAATATAATATGTTACTTACTTGAGGTCCAGGTAAGTGGGCTTTGTTACCTTTGGTCTTGACCAAGGAAGCCCCTCATTCCAACATAAACCAATTCATGGATAATTTGAACCCCTTCTAACTTATCTCTGATCAATATACTCTTTGTTTTTCTCTTAGCAAACACACGGAATTGGACACAAAAATCGCACCCCCTTTTTTAATATGAAAATCCAGCCAAATCCACTTTATTCTAAGTTAACGCTTTTTCCATTCCATCACTTTTCTGCATCAGCACTCAACAAGCCTCTTCACAATCTTCACACATGCCTCCGTGATGCTCTCTGCTTTAGTATCAGGTTTTCCTATGAAACTGATACAGAAGCTGACCTTTAAGCCAGACCACCATGGTCAAATCAGCAACCTCTCCTCCTCTGTCACACACACAAAGTACACCCCTGTGTGCATCTTGAGTTTCAGCATGGAGGTATTTACAGAAGTGTAGGGGGAGTGACTTCCTGTTTACAGTCATGTGAGCAAACGTTATGAGTAAAGAAATAAAAACCACCTGCTCAAACACCACCACCCTCTCCCTGTTCACCGGTGAGAAGGCAGATCAGCTGATGAAAGGAGGCTTTAACAATGCACTGAAATGACAATGTGTCAAAATAATCATATGCTGCTTTCATTACCTGCTTTCAGTGAAAGCCTGCCAGCCACTAGTCAGAAACAGTGTGCATATTCCAGCATCGAGCATGCAATCAGACTGGCAAGGGAGCTAGGGGATCATCATGTGATATTATCCCATTTGCAGTGCGAAAGACATAATATGAGTAGGTGTCATGCTGCTGTGGGGATATCTATATTGAAATCTGGACTGCAAAGGCACTGTACTTACATTTGAGTCAAGCAAAAAGAACAAAATATTCTGTCACGTCCACCAGAAATGGACCGTGGAACATCTTGTGTGTTTATAATCTTACTGTTCACGTTAGTGTTAAACGAATATAAAACCTCACAGGGAAAGACAAAAGCTAATTTTGCACGAACCAAGAGCAGTGCTGGGCCAGCGTGAAGAAGCATCATGCGCACCTGCTGATGATAGACTGACACGTAGCCAAGAGCTCAGTCAGCTTTGAAATGTTAAACTGGTCCACCCTCAGACAGGCTACAGCTCTTTTCAGCTTGAGTGAGATCCACAGCAGGACCATGAAAAGGGGAGGAGGGAGCGTGCAAAAAACAGATGAGGGAAATAAAAAAAAAATTTTTAAATAAACATGTGTTAGATGGCTCCAAAGAGATGAGCTTTTGGTACATTTTCAGCAGAGGTACAATAGAGGGTTGGAGCCACAGGAAATCACAAAGGATTTTCACAAAATGCAAAGTCTATTTGACTCCAGTGCATGTGAGAAATATTTGCATTGCAATGCTCTGTCAGCAGAGGGACAAACTATACACAGACGCTTTAATGCTGACATTCAGTGTACTGCTGTGATTTGTGCAGGAGTTTCCCTGCTGCACATTCAGTCTACTGGTCAGATATGAACAGTTAACTACATGCACACCTTCTTCTGCATAAAACACATCCCCATGTTTTGATTCATGTGCGCCAAACACTCTGACACTGAAGTGACAGACATACAGTATGGCCGCTGTGTGTGTGTGTGTGTGTGTGTGTGTGTGCGTGTGTGTATCCATGTGTTTGTGCAGACCCTCAGCTGTAAGAAGAGGGATCAGAGTCGGAGGAGCTAGGTGATTGGCTGGTGAGGGGAGTCACAGAATCAGCACATCCTTTAACCCACTGCCCTTCTTTCCTCTTCTCCAGCCCCCTCCCCCTACTTGGCTCTGCATAGCAGCATACTGTGTGTGGCAGTGGGCACAGACGCACATTCGCATTCACACTTACATAAACCACTGAACCGCTCAGTTTCTGGACCCCCACCCCCAATCTGTCTCTGCGCACAGATCCTCGCGCACGCAACCCCCCCTCCTCCCTCCCTCCCTCCCATCCATCTTTAAATGTTAAAGGATGGGATGTGCGGACGCGAAAGCGCACTATACTCGGGCTGCCAATAACGCGTGGCGACACATGCACCCATAAAAGTGGAACTGGTTCAACAGCTCAGACATCTGCCACAAAAATGTCTTAAGAATTAATTGCAACACACACCGGGTCTTTGCTCGAATAAAACGAGGAGCTGGGGTTTTGCTCACGAGGATTGGGATGGATAGGCTATTAACGTCAGGTACTGCACGTAAAAAAAAGTAATAAATAAATAAACTGAATGCAGTTTTTTGATCTAAATCAATGAAAAGGCGCAAAGGTTATTGTAATGGCTGCAAGCTTTCAAAAAAGACCAAGGCGACCGGTGCGTAAAATGAGCAACCGCGCGGTTTCTCTTGCCCTTATCACTTCCTTGAAACCAACCATGCCATCATTAGCACAAAGTAGGCCAATAGAGAAGTATTAACAGCAGGTCATGTATCAAAGTCAGGGAGACCAGACAGCTTGTCGCTCGGACCCCTAAAACTCATAATCCGGTATTAATGTAGCAGAGGACAAAGAGACACCAAGAATCACGGGGAAACGATGTCTTCGGTAGAGGATGCAAGGGTCCACTGTGAATACCTATGTGTTTTATCATGATGCTTTCGCAATGTGGCTTGAAACATGTAAACTAATTGATCAGTTGAGCTGCAGCTCCAACTGATTCAGATAATGCACCTGGAGAAACGCAGCAAGCCCAGAGTCGTAAAAAGGGCAGAATTTTTTGTGCAAATGCAATCTGGTCAATATTAAGTTTAAATCCCAAAAGATTAATACAAAAAAAAAACTAAAAAGAAACAAAGCCGTGTTTAAGCACAGCCGTTATTTCCCTGTTTTTTGTGTCTCGTTGTCTGCATCCCTCCTTGTGCTTTTGAAGGTATCGGTGCCAAGGGCGCACCGCTACCGTGGGGGACTTCTCCTTGACTCACCTCACAGTCATACAACTCGCTGAGCTGCTCAATGATCCACTCCTCCAGAACGAGTCTTTTCCGCAGCTCTTTCCTGTCGTACTTGACCGTCACTTTGCCCTGCTTCTTCTGGACCGGGTCGTCCCCGGTGATGGGGCCGGACCCCACGCAGCCCACACCGGGCGCAGCTTGGAAGAAGACGCGGCTGCCTGCGGTGGGCAGAGGGGCACTGGTCTCGGTGCTGGCGGCCGACATGGCGGGATGAGACGGTTTGTTATTAAATAAATTTGTGAATGAAGGGGAGGACTGCGGTGCCGAGTGGGACAGCGTGTTGCACGGCAGACAGGAGAATGTGAGGAGCTTTTAAACAGTTGCTATTTAAAGCGCAGCGCCGGAGACAACCGAGAAGGCGGAGCGAACACTGCAAGAAATGAAGCTCTTATCTCGAGTTCAAATTTGATTCAACTCCTACTTTAATAGAAGGGATAATCAGCTGATAAATGTAAAGATAGCGAGGAGTCGAGGTACTTTTGCAAGGAGCTTCACGATTTCAACGTGTTACTTGCGATGATATTCAAAAGCTTGTTTTGAAAAATGATATTGAACATCATTTGGACATTTTTTGCAGCATGCCAGCCAAATTCCCTCAATGGCGCTCATCTGTCCAACAGTGCGCAGTGGGGAGCAAGCAGATGCTGGAGTTATCAGAGCAGAGACACTTTTTAACTTCTGCCACCTTGTAATGAAATGCTTACCCTACTGGACTAATTTAACTTATTTATTCTTGTGTGGCACACGAATGTAAATACAGGTGTCAATACACACCTTATATTACCACTGACAGTATTGATACAACAAAATCAACGCTAAGATTGTGAATTCAAATCCCTCAGCCTGTTTTGGGAAAGTATTTCGCCACCTGCTGGTCTTACTGATGAAACCAAAGAACTGCTGATACAGTTTGTAAATGATGCGAATGAGAACTTCAGATTTCACATACATCATGGTTTTCTCTACATTTCTGGACGCAGAGGTGGATTGTACACAGTAAAAATGGTTTAACAAAGTACTACAGACCTCTTGTGGCTGTTTTTAGTATCGTGGAGACAGTTTCTCGTGCAGGGCACAAAGGTCACGCGCATCCAGCAGTTTTTCTTTTTTTTTTATTTATCCATGGTCTTTACATATTTTTCACAGATTCTACCAGACCCCTTGCATATTTTCACAATATTATGCTCCATGCTTAAAGACCAAAGTTCAACGCAATCTTTCCCTGAGGAAAAAAAGTAACTAAACAATGATTTTCAACAACTTTTCTTACGACAAATATTTTGTTATACCTTATCCTGACACCCTCACCTGCCATTTATTGGATTTGAGTGTGTAAAATGAAGGTTCGAACAAATCGCCTGTTCAAGTTTTTATTTGATTTTTTTTTAATCATCGAGAATAGGCTAATAAGGAAATACAAAAGAAAATCTTACGCACATTAATGAGAAGATATTTAGGTGAATTATATTTACGTTGGTACACCAGCAAAGTGGCTGTGAACTGTGGTCTTTTTATATTGGCCCACAGTTCTCCAAAGCTGAGCTCCTGATATCCAACTGCGGTGTTTCTACTCAGCCACATGCCTCTTTCTCTATCTCAACACCTCTTGACACCTGCTTTCAGAGTTGCTCTCGAGTTGAACAAACCGTTCTGTATCATTGCCACAGCTGAGACAACAGACAGCCGCAGGAGCCACACTATTTCCAAACGGGGAGCCTAATTGCTGTGCAGTTTATGCACAGCAGACTGACTTGGGCTACATTTTGTATAGTTATATTATAAACGTATGGCATGAATGTCATACTCCCCCTTCTGGTTAATCGACTCTATGTTACAGTTTCAGCTCTGCAGTTTAACAGCTTGCATCAGCACACCGAGTTTATCATGTGAAGAAGTGGAACATTAACTTCACAGCAGGACTTTGTAACACTGACTTGAAGCCCTTTTATGTTGGTCGGATTTCTTGCTGAGCAGCCTCTTTTTCTTTTTTCCAGGAAGGTGGCACGGCTGTGTGCAGATCCTCGGGCTCCGGCGAAGCGTAAAGGCCCTTCAGACAACAGTGGTTTTTTTGTGTCATTTAGGCCTGCAGCCAGCTGAGATAGACCAACTCCAAAGCGCAGTTGCCGAGTCCTCGTCTCTGCACTCAGGCAGTCATGGCTCTCCTGTCCGTGCTCACGCCAGTCTTGGCGGTAGTCCTGTGCCTGGTGATAGGCTTCATGGTTGTGAAATCTCGGGAGACAGAAACCGCCTCGAGAGCAAAGCTCACAACTAAAGGGGCGTCAAAAACAGACTTGAGACCGTGGGTGGACCAGGACTTGCAGGATGATACAGAAAGCCCAACAGGAGGAAAAGGTGAGACATCAGTTGGGATTGTTTCTTTACTTGGCAGAGTTAAACTTTTTTAGGATTGATTTTTACTGTTTTTAAATACCATCTTCCTTCATTTTGAGAATTGATCCTAATTTCATGAGACTGCACCACACGAAGGGGGATCTGAATGACCATCTTGGCAATGTGGGGAATTTGTCCAAGCTGCAAGAATCTCCGGGGCTCCATCGGTGCAGTGGGCCATTCTTTCAGAATCGATTATTTTAGAAAATCCTATGCATAAGATTTGTGAACTTGTTTGTGTTCTGCCAGAGAAAGCAACAGGTGTTTCTGATAAAACGGACAAAATACGACTAATGTCGACATTTGTGTTTTACATGCACCTGATTGGGTGAAACAGCAGTGTTAAAACACTGTGCAGAGGCCAGGCGCATGCATATGTTTAGTATTATAAGTCTAACAAACAGTCAAATATTCGCTGGGAGAAATAACCTGGATTCTCTCACTTTGCATTGTTCAGGCCCTTGCAAATAATTGCACATTTTTTTTGTCCTCCAGTGGTACTGATTTTTCAAATACCTGTATTTGAATACCAGACGTATTTCTCAGGTTCCTTTTTTCCCCTGTTGTCTTCTAAGATGATGAGGAATGGGTTGATGGTGACGAAGAGGAGGACCTTGCACATGTGCCCTACTCGCCACTGCGTTACCCCGAGGAGAAAATGCTGCAGAGATCCAAAGATTTTTACACCTTGTTGAACCATAGGAGGTCTGTCAGATTCATCAGCCCAGAGCCGGTCCCACGAGAAGTCATCGATAATGTCATTCTCACTGCAGGCATGAAACCTCATTCAAATCAATGTAGACGTGTAATGCAGAAAAGGGCCAGAGATCTCGTCCGATACTATTATGTCTGTTTTTCCTTCCTTCCCCTCTCTTCTGTCTGGTTAGGTACCGCACCTAGTGGAGCGCACACAGAGCCCTGGACATTTGTTGTGGTGTCAGATCCGGTGACAAAGCACCAAATCAGACTGATAGTGGAGGAGGAAGAGGAGATGAACTACCGCCAGAGGATGGGGGATAGATGGGTCCAAGATTTGTCCAAATTAAGGTGAATATCCATCCATACTCCAACTCACACGTTCATATCATTACCAGAGGATTATAAAAAACGTTACAGGATACATCTGATTCCCAACCTTCTTTCTAGTTTTTATGTCCCAGTGTAAAACCTTACTACATTTTTAATGCTGTATCTACCTTAAAATGGTCATTGCTTTTGCAGAACAAACTGGATTAAGGAGTACTTGGATGTTGCTCCGTACCTGATCCTAATCTTTAAACAGACCCATGGGATTCTACCAGATGGCAGGAAAAAGACACACTATTACAATGAAATCAGTGTCTCCATATCGTGTGGGATTCTGCTGGCTGCCTTACAGGTGAGGAGCAACTGGGGCTCATCAAACATAGATCAAAGTTTTAGGAGGTTATCTTGAACTATTGTATGCAGGTTTTTGCAACCTCTTTGAAAAGTAATTCAACTCGACCTTTTGTGTGTCTTATTAAATGTGGTATCATAACTAACTGAGCAGCAGAATTCCTGTACGTTAATTTCTGTTGTCTTTACATTTGTTTATCAGAACGTAGGTCTTGTTACCGTCACATCAACGCCCCTTAACTGTGGTCCTCAGCTCAGGCTGCTCCTTAAACGTCCGGCCAACGAGAAGCTGCTGATGCTGCTTCCCGTAGGATATCCTGCCGCTGACGCCACCGTGCCGGATTTGAAACGCAAGCACCTGGATGACATCATGGTGCACTTCTAAACAAATCAATTGTGGAGGGAAAAACAGCTGCCCACATCTGCTGAGAATAAAAACTGTCTGAGTTTTCCTTGTGTGATTTGCCTACTAAACCGTTACCAAAATATTACATCATTCACATCAACATTTGTTTGTGGTTCTGTCTAAAATCCTGCCCATGTGTTGCAAATTTTCTGAAATGTTTTGCATAAATGACAAAGAACAGAAGTGAAATCGCAGAGAGAACTATACATCCAATGTTGTTGACAAATTAGTGCCAAAGAGGCCACTTTAGATATGTCTTTTTTTTTTTAAACAATTCTGTAGATCATAAAATAAAGGTCTAATGAATCAGAATTTAAATAATATATGACCAAAGTTGATTATGAAAAGAAAACAGTGTCCAGCTTAGTAAAACTGGAGAGTCTTGAGGAAAAAGTTGCTTCTGAAGTGGAGATTTCTGGCTCAGATTATAAGAAGAGGAAGAAAACAGCACTCAAAGATATGGACTGTAAAGTACCTTACATTATTATTGGAAACGACTATTTACATATAGAGTCTTCAGCAACAAATAAACAATAAACATGAACCTCCCCCAGTTGACTATTATAGTATTTTACCTTGGACTTATTTATTCAATTATTTATTCATTACATGGTTTGCAAAAATATTTCTGTTTGTATGAATTATGAAGGAAGACCGAAATCTATAGAACTGACCTTTGCTTGACAAAACTATGTCTTGAATAATTATTTTATGTGTTCATTCGTTTTATCGACGTGTCCCTCTCATCAGTGAAACTCAATGCAGCTCGCGCTTACGTCCTCGCCCTATCTCAAGCGTCACCACTGAAGGCCAGTATCACCCAGGAAAAAAGCGCCCGAAACCCAACCGAAGAAGAAGAGAGACCACATTTGCGCAGGCGTACACCACGTACACCCGATGCATCGAGCTCTCTTGGCTGGATGCTAGCTGGCTAGCTAACGGTCTGTAAGCTCTCACACATCGGGTCTGACGGGGGAAGCGCAGCGGTGGAGAAGAAGGGCGACCCAAGCGCCGCTACGAAATGGCCGGGCAACAGTTCCAGTACGATGACAGCGGCAACACCTTTTTCTATTTCCTAACGTCCTTCGTCGGACTTATTGTTATCCCGGCTACATATTACCTCTGGCCGCGGGATCAGAATGCTGGTAAGGCCTGATGTCTTGGCTCAGTGCTAACTTAGCCAACTATTTACCCTCAGCCGGAGGAACGTAAAGTGTTTAGGCAACATTTAGCCTTGTGAATGATCACCAGCCGGTGTGCTGTTAATCTGCCGCGGGATGTCGGTGCACATGCTGTACAGTCCTACCCAGCTATGTAACAACGTGCAAATGGGAGCTAACGGACGTCAGAAAGATGATGCCCATGTTTCTTCCACCGTTCGGAGCTTAACTGACAACTCATTGACAATACAGCGTTTTAACGTAGGGATTTATTTCGCCATCATGTCCTGTGTCTGGATGAAGCTAAGTTTTGTGTCTGGTTGAACTGGAGCTCCAACATTGAAAACCAGCGTCCCTCTTGCAGGATCTCAAGTTAGCCTTTATACCTTTGTTGACCTTCCCTTTTTGCGTCCTTATCTTGATGCTGCTATCTGTTTGTCAACAACAGAGCACGGCAGACATATGCTATTATGTAACTTAGGCCAGGGAAGTTTACTCAACTGGTCTGCTGGGTGTAGTTATAGTGTCACTATAAACCAATGCCTACAACGTCCCTTGTAGTGATTATGGTGTCAGGTTACAAATTCAATCAGAATGAAGTAAATGCTGACATCTGCTTCCTTGTTTTACATTTTCACAATACTTTGCCTGGTTTAGAGGGTTGATTTCAAGCCACATCAATCTCTCCCATACTTTAGTGTCATTTGAATGGCCTTATTGTGATGATGTGTCATTGACTTCTCTATGTCCATCCCCTGTACAGAACAGCTGCGCCTGAAGAGCCTGCGGAGGGTACACGGCAGGTGTCTGTGGTATCGGCTCCGGCTGATGAAGTCACAGCAGAGCATTGTCCCAACACTAAAGTGAGTCCAGTGAATCGGAGTTGTGCTTCTTTAAGTTTTTGTTGGTGTGTAAATGAACGTGATGTACTCAAATCTAGGGGTCCAAATGCTTATCCCCCCCACGTGGGTGTTTTTTTTTTTTTTTTTTTTTTTCTGAAGAATTCTTCCTAAGGTAATATCTGAGAGTTTCATTCACACTTGGCTTCAGGGAACCTGAGCTGATGCTCATGAATCGTGCATCATTTTTAGTTGTGTTGGACTGTGTTGATTAGAACAAAGATATGTGTGGTTTCAGCTGGATTACTCGTTTAAAAAAGAAAAGGAAAAAGGAAAAAAAGGCCAGTCTTTGCCTCTATTTTTGACCTTTTTGTAGGTTCACTCAGAGATGTTGCAACTCTCGTGTGACTCTGAGGCAAATGCCATATTGTATATAGTGTAGGCTGACTCAGGCTTGCATGTATCTGTTAAGATAAGTTTCAAGAGTAAGATAAGCTTTGCACAAATCCGGCCCATCGTGCTCTTGCGCTGCCTTGCATGTGTATTAACGTCACCCTGTTTATTCGCTCTGTGTGGTTTATAGGAGCTTCTCAGCTGTTTGTCCTCATACGCCCACTTTCCACTCTGGCTCTGTGACTACAACGGCATCCTGTGTTTACTGTCCAAAACTGAACAACCAGCATTTATAAATTCCGCTCTCGGATTGTCGCGTTTTTTTCTCTCGAGTGAAGCGGGTGAGAAAACCAGACGGCACGCTTGTCAGAACAGCTGAATCAAAAGTTGCCTTTCAGAATTCCACCGTCGCATCATACCGATGGGTAGTTATAGAAATAAGTCATGTGTCTTTCCGGTGGAGCTACAACTTGAGGCCAGTGGGCTGTCGTCATGGCAACAGATGCTGCAGCACCTGCCACAGTTTTATTTTGTTGTTGTTTCTTTGTTTGTGTTTGCTAATATCATGGAAACTAGTTAAACATCTGTGCATAAATGTCAAACACAATAATATGAGAGCCCGGCTTGCCCTTCTGCTTCTATACAGTGGATCGAGACGTGTTTGCTGTAGGCTTTCAAATGGGAAAACTAATATTTGTGTCTTAAAATGTTCAATCGGTTGTACGGCAGGAATCTAAATGGTTATGAATGGAAGCCGGAGCGTGAAAGAGACGTGGTTTGTGCTTTTTTTTTTTTTTTTTTTTTGTGTTTTTCATTGTGTATGAACTTTTTCAGGAAAGCAGCGCTCCTCTTCGGGTGGGCTGTGTTCCTGCTGCTAGCCTACAAGGTGTCCAAGCTGGACAGAGAGTACCAGGAGTACAATCCATACGAAGACCTCAACTTGGACCCGGTAAGCCCACAAAAAGGAAAAACTAAAATGTCACTGAAGTCCCGAAAGTTGCATTTCTCGATTTAAGATCCATATCTTAGTCATGACTATGAAGCTTTTGTCTCCTTCCACTTGTGGGGTTGTGCAGTGTTCTTTAAATTGTCTAAGTCCAACTGTATCCATCAAAATGTATGGAGTGTGCTGTTTTCTAGCCGCCGTGACTGTGTGTTTTGTCTCCAGGATGCGTCGCTGGCAGAAATTAAGAAGCAATATCGCATACTGTCCCTCAAGTACCACCCTGACAAAGGTGGGGATGAGGCCACATTCATGAGAATTGCCAAAGCCTATGCTGCGTAAGTGTCGTTTAAGTTTTTTTTTTTTTTTTTTTTTTTTTGCTTTCAACCAAAAGACGACCTCCATGAATGATGATAAGTCGCTTCAAGCAGCTTGGCGTTTTTGGATGAACTGAGAAGTGTACTCTTTTATTCTTTCCCGCAGTCTAACCAACGAACAGTCGCGAGAGAACTGGCAAATCTACGGTAACCCGGACGGTCCAGGAGGTAAGTAAAAGCTGCTCGTGTTCAGATTATTGGTTGGTGTAAATGTGTTAAACAATAGAGGATGAATCAAAGACATGGGCAGCTCCTTCATTCCTGTGAGAGCAGGCACGAAGCAGTGAAAAAGCATTTTTTGCGAAGCACCACACACATATTTCACAGAGATTTCCAGCTGTGACAAGTGGCGTGCGTTTCCCACAAGGGGATTTATCCTTTTTCACTCGACGTTTCTCTTTCTAGCCACCAGCTTTGGCATCGCTCTGCCTGCCTGGATTGTTGACCAGAAGAACTCGATGCTGGTACGCACTTACTGATCCAAGTCATTAAAGCTTTAACTGCATGTGATTTTTGTATTTGAACCGCAGAGAGCGGACTAATATATAACCCACAGACTTGCTAAATTAGGATGCTTATTCCTGTTTGTTGTAGGTCAAAATGTCATCCTCGATCTGCTCTGACGGTTGGGCTTTTCTTTTTGCAGGTGCTTCTGGTGTACGGACTTGCCTTCATGGTCATCCTTCCTGTTGTCGTGGTAAGTTTTTGCAATCACTTGATTTCAAACTGGATTTCATTTCAAACTGAAGGGCATCTCTCTCCCCTTCTTGACCCTAGATTTTTTAGTAGTTTCTCAGTTTCTTTCCTAATATCTGTCTTTGTCCCTCTGTTCTCCAGGGCACATGGTGGTACCGCTCGATCCGATACAGTGGGGACCAGATCCTCATCAACACCACCCAGCTCTTCATGCATTTCATGTACAAGACGCCAAATATGAACATGAAGCGTAAGTTTCTCCTTAACACGCCTCGGTTTTCCACACTTTAGCGCACACATTTTTAAACTGGTCGATACGATTTTGGAGGTGATTTAAAAAGTGCGACGAATTCAGTTTGAAGGCACAGATGCTTCAGCGTTGGCATTTCTTCTCGCATTAATCAACGTAACACTTAGGGCTGAAGCAATACACTAATCATACGATATAATGCACGATATTCAGCCAATGATACGATTCGATACACTTGCATCATTTTCTGGGGGGGGGGTGGGGGGGCAGTGTGATTTGACATGAATCGTCGCTGATTGGACTTGTGGTCCAACCTTTGAACTGGAAGGACAAAACAGCCAGACAAACAGACACAAACAAATATGTCACAAACGTGAGAGCTATGCACTTTAGACAACATTTTTATGAACTAATTTATCACTGTTTTGTATAATGTGACCCCCTGGCATTATATTGTATTACCTTAATGTTCTGTGTTTTCACTAATTGTAACGTGTGACTTTTAAATAAAGTTTGCTTTAAAAAAATAAATAAATCACTACTCGTGGCTGAAAAATCGATACTTTATCGGGAAACGAAATATCGATATATATCGCAGTATCGA
This sequence comes from Odontesthes bonariensis, assembly GCF_027942865.1. Classification (NCBI taxonomy): domain Eukaryota; kingdom Metazoa; phylum Chordata; class Actinopteri; order Atheriniformes; family Atherinopsidae; genus Odontesthes; species Odontesthes bonariensis. The sequence continues at coordinate 16,207,215 of NC_134529.1, forward strand.
TAAAATTGCTCAGCCCCAGTAACACTTTGTCGGATGTACATTTCGCTCGATTGGGTGAAATGGTTTTTGTCTTTCGATGGTGATTTTGTTCAAATCCCACCTCCAGGATTAACCATGGTGTTGACGGCAGCGTTCGAGTTTGACCCTCGCAGCAATAAAGAAGCCACAATAAGACCCACAGACAACATTGAAGTGCCACAGGTAAACACATCACTCCGCGTTCAAGAGTGTGAATGGGTTTCTGGAGCAGAAGAGTACGGTGAAAAAGGGAGTTCTTGAAGAAAGAAAGCACTTTTATTCTGGTTATTTCTGTGTTGAATATTGAAAGCAACACTGACTCTGTCTTGTCCCTTTTGCAGTTAATCCGTGAATTAGGGAATATCAATGTTAAGAAGAAGGAGCCTCCGTTCTGTTACCCCTACAGTTTGAAGGCCAGGGTGTTGGTGTTGGCCCATCTGGCCCGCATGGATGTGTCTGAGGAGTTGGAAGAAGGTATGATGGAAATTTGACAGATTTGGTATCGATGCGTTCTTATTTTTACATTTATGGCTTTTGTTCAAGTGGTATGTGAGGCCTTTTATTTACTTAAACTGGTTAGGGCACCAGGGCTGTGTCAAGGGCAGGACTTCTTATTTTTTTTAATTATTATTCTCATTTTTATTCGTATGACCTCTCATACTTTTTTCTACAAATGCCTAATTTTAATGCATTGAAAAGAAATCTGGGACTGCACACACAACTGTGGCTACATACCTTTATGTTCATAAACATAACGGATGTGAATTAATTCCATGTTGAATGCCCATGAAACTCCACCATCGCTTTTACTCCTTGGAATTTCCTCCTTGAGTGTGTTGAAAATGTTTTAACTTCTGCGCTGGGTTTCTATGGGGTGCCAGGAAGCCGGATGAACGAAGTAGCAAACACTCTAACAAAGTCTTGGTGCACTCCTAGCACTTCCTACACTGTGATGGATCAAAACTCCTTCGGAATCTTAACTGGATAGAAACCCTTGTTCTCAGTTGGGGTGTTTTATGTGAAAGATGGGCCTCATGCACACCATATACAGCAGCCTACTTGACTGATCAAAAGTAGTTCGGAATGAAGGAATCGTGTGTCAACAAAATGTTCAAAACCGCAGGACTGTTTTATTGAATTGATTCGATAAAACTAGTGAAAAACGGAACATTTTTCATCTTTAGCATTTCCTCCCTTTAAAAAAAAAGTGGAAGATAAAACCGTTGCACAAGCTGCTCAGGGTGCGGTTGCCAACTCCGCAGATTTCGTACACAATGCTGTTTTTATGTTCACATTTCTGTGCAGAGGTAATGTACATACTTGGCTCTAGCCAAAGCTGTAGGGACACTTTTGGCCGCCTGTTTAGTTGAGCATGGTGGAGGGTAGATGATGACAAAAAAAAAAACTTACGTGACGATGTCAAGTTTAAAAACAGATTTTTCTTCATATATATCAAATATCAAACGGGTCATCGGTGTGTTTTTCAGAGCATGTTCCGTGTGCTTCTGTTCCAGATCAGAGATTTGTTACGAGGAAGAGTCCAGCGCTCCTTCAGGAGATGATCAACGTGGGCTGTCAGCTTACAATGATGGCAAACAGCAGAGGAGGTACACATGTGGACATTCGCATCCGTGCACGTTGTTGCTTTGAAGTGCAGCTTCCCCTCCCCCGACGCGCGCACATTTTTCAGTCACGTCAGCATTGTCAACTCCCCAATTCCTCCCGTCAGGTTTCCACGCTCCTCGGCTCGTAACCATCGAGAACTGCATGAAGCTGACCCAGATGACGGTGCAGGGCCTGCAGGAGTCAAAGTCGCCGCTGCTGCAGCTGCCTCATTTTGAGGAGGAGCACCTCCGCTACTGCATTTCTAAGAAGGTACCTGCTCAGTCTGTGTGCGTCCACGCTCGGGTTGTCACTCTTGCTTAATACTCCAGTATTTGTTTATTTGTGCAAGTTAATATTTAAACTGTAATGATGCTCTGTAATCATTATGTCCACAGACATGTTGTAATTTGATCCAGAGTTCACTCTGAAAATTCAGCGCAAAAAGCTGAGTTACGAAGTAGGAAATCCAACCATCTGTGACACTTTCTTAGTGTGTTTTTTATTTATTTATTTTTTAATAGTAGATGGGAAAGTTCAGGGTTCCTAGTTTCCTTCAAATGCACCAAAAAACTACTAGAAAAAAACTACTAGATATGATATTGGAGGACACTTGCAAGCAAAACCCTCCTGAAATGAATAACCTCACCCAAAAGGGTGACATTGTACATCTTAGTGTGAGTTCTTTCACTGCCATCCTCCTCCTCCTTCTCTCTTCTTTAGTATAAAGTGCGAACCCTGCAGGACCTGGTCAGTCTGAAGGACTCCGACAGACGCAGCATGCTGCGTTTCCTGGGCGAGGAGAAGTATGATGAGGTCATAGGTGTGCTGGGCAGCTTCCCTCACATCACCATGGATACCAAACTGCAGGGTGAGTCCTAAAAGAGAAACACGGTGACCACGTCTGTACCTCAGTATGTAGGTAGTCAAATGTTTCTGTATTTGCCTTTGCTGCTTCAGTTTAGTGTCAGTGGGGCTGGGCAGGTGAGCTGATAAACTAAACAAACTCTTGGGTGTTTTTACGATGTCTTCCATCTGCGTCTCTGGTCACATTTTCTGCTGCTGAGAGCAGTTTGGAATGCATTGTGGAAGTCCATACATTTGTGTTAAAAATTTAGATAATAACATTGGCTTCTTTCTGTGTGTCTTTGCAGTCCTTGATGATGAGGACAGCAATAACATCACAGCGGGCTCAATTGTCACAGTAACTGTCACTTTGACCAGGAAGCGAATGGTGGTAAGTGTCTAATTTGTTTAAACACTGGCATGATTTGATATCTTAGTAACTGAGTAGATTAGGTGTTTTTGGGTGCATGCACTTCTCTGGATGGCCACTAGAGTGCATTGTTGACCAGTTTCCCGACTGGAAAGTGTCAATAACCTTCTATTTATTTCCTCTTGCGTGAAGGATATGTTTGAAAAAGAGCAGGTCTCTACGCAATGTCCAGGAGAGGACGCTGCCAATACAGAGGAAGCAGTAAGGACGACGCACAGAGAGAACACGTCAATTCAGATCAGTATAAGAAAAAACGAATGACTGATTTTTTTGTGACCGTTGTTTTTGGGTTTGTCTGTCATGAAGCAAGGAGACACGAGTAAAGCCAAAACCAAAGTGTGGCAGAACAAGAATAAAGGCGCCAAGAAGACAGCCAAGTCCAAGAAGAAAAAATTAACAAAGAAGAAGGCCACTCCTGCTCCTGCCAAAACCAAGCAGGCCAATGGCAACGTGGCAGGAAACGTAAGCGTCCTCTCTGAATTAAAGCTGCTTGTTGAAGCTCTAAAACACATTCCAAATGTGAGATGGTCAGAAAAGTGACACTGCTTACATGTAAGGGTTTACAATTAATGTTGCTCTCACAGGAAATTGCCACGGCAGCATCATCATCATCGGCGGCGGCGGCGGTGGCAACAACAAAGGAGGAAGAGGACGAAGCTTCGGACAAAGGCAGCGAGTCAGAAGAGGGCGAAGCCAACAAAGATTCTCCCAGCGAGCGAGACGAAGACAGCGACAAGCAAAGCGACACAGAAGTTGATGAGATGGCCGGTGACGACGAGGAGGTCAGGGAACTTTTTCTGAACTTATTATATGTCCGGATCGGGATTTAGAATGTTCAGCTTTTCAACAACCCGCTCATGTTTTGTACTTTGGTTACAAAGTAAAACATCAGGACACGCTGTTTGTGCCCAGCCTAACCCTCCGCTCTCTCCACCCGTCAGGAGTGGGAGGCGTTGCAGCAAAGCATCCAGCGGCGAGAGCGCGCACTGCTCGAAACCAAGTCAAAGGTGACGCATCCAGTCTACAGCCTCTACTTCCCTGAAGAGAAGCAAGAGTGGTGGTGGCTCTACATCGCTGACCGCCGAGATCAGACCCTCGTCTCTATGCCCTACCACGTCTGCACACTAAAAGACACGGAAGAGGTGAGGCGGCGCTCATGGGTCCCTAAAGGACTGTTTGGTTTCTGTGTAGAGAAGCTCAAAGAAATACCACATGACTTCAAATCACTTGCACTGTCCAACCAATTGGCAATAATCACAGTGTCAACAGCCTGCAATGAGATCGGGCTGGAAAATATTTGCATTTACTAAACTTGTAGTAACTATTTGTTGATTATTTACTGAAGCCACTACTTGACTATTAAACTTCATTTAACTCTATAATTCCCATTTTTGTAACTGCAACATTAGAAGGCCTCTTCTTTGTGCTTTATTGAAATACTAAAATGGGATTTTGTGGATTGTACAATAATCCATTGTTCAGAGATCTTAAGTTGGTGTGTGTACACATTTCTTGTGTCCTGTGTACTGTAATCCTTCCCATATCCTGTTGCTAGGCAACCCTTTGCACTTGTTATGATTCCTTCAGAGTAGTGTGTGTGTGTGTGTTTATTTTGCACAATCTCCACCTCTGATCCTGGTATTCTCCAGCAACAGCATGGATTGACAGCGAGGTAAAGGCTTAATGTGAAGCCCGTGCGAGTCCAGCACGACCAGCTGTCACCGCTCTGGAGTAACGTAATCACACGAGGTGCCCCTTTCCCGGATGACAAGACACTGTCTAGCAGTCTGAGTCTGTCACTTCCACAGTTTGCTCTGCTGTTTGTGATGTGTGACTGCTTACGTGCTGCCTGTTTGGATGTGTTATTCGGAGAACAAAGAACCACTGTCACCAACAAGATGGGGAAATGAATAGCAGCCACGTTCACTTTTCGTTCTCTCCTCTCATGTGGAGCAATTAGCCTCGTTGCGCTGATAATGAGATGTTTGCTGGATGTAGTTGCGCAATCCAGTAAGCCTAAGCGTTGGTCTAATATTTACAGTTGGACCCACTCATCTTGTGTCGGTTAATTTGTAATTACCTAGTCGAAATGACCAAATACTTACTAGTCGAATTTCAGTCTCCAGACAATTGGCAGAAAGAGAATTAAACGGCGTGTTTATCGTCCACAGCACATGACTTTTTACAAGAGAGAAAAAAAAAGTGAAACACTATGACCTGGGCGAGTGTGTTGCCTGATTTAAATCCAGTAATGCACCTTTTAGTGCTTTAAATGGTTTAAATGTTAACAAAATTGTTTGTGAATGACATTAAGAAAGCTATAATGGTATAATGTTTTTTCCTCACACACTTCCTCACTCATTTGGTCTTACCAGCCAGTGAGATGGCCCTCATTTACCCGCTCTCAGAAGTCTTGTGGCTTCATGATTGTGTGAAAGTCTTTGGGATGTTTGGAAAAGCAAACCGAACAGTTTTTAGTGTTTTCTTGAGATTTGTTCCACCCAAAAAGGAAAACACGCGTCAAATACTTTCAGTGTGCTGATGCAAAGTGAATTGGTTAAAGTTTGCTGTTTATCTAAGAGTCATGTGCAATTTTTAAAACTTGTGTCCTTTGGTCCCGTCTTGGCCAAACTGCTGTAAGGTAGAAGAACGCGACTCTACCAGTCTACCCTTAGCATAAAGGAATCTAATATTAACTGCCATATGTGTTTGTGTTGTTTTCCAGGTGGAACTAAAGTTTCCAGCACCCTCCAAAACAGGCAACTACCAGTACTCTGTTATCCTCCGCTCTGATTCCTACCTGGGACTCGACCAGATCAAACCACTTAAGGTGAGAAAAAGACGTATTTGTGTGTGAAAGTTGACTTTAAAGTAACAGCGGCGGGTTTTTGCACTTGGGCTCCCCTACAGTTGTGGGTTATCTTTTTGAAAAAGAAAAAAAAAACAACTCTCTTCCGATCCCTGCACATGCACAAAGCCATACATGCGAATTTGTTGTCATTTTGAAGAGGCCACGGCAAAGACACCACCAGAAGCTACCAAAAACGTCATAGGACCTTAGGAGAATTCAGCTGCGCGTTTTTGTAGGCTCGAGTGTGTGTGTGATTAACGAACGCATTCACAAAATATATTTCTGTTTTTGAAGGATTAAATGTTGCCCATGTGTCCAATCAGTACACGTGCAACATAATCCACATTGTGTTACGACGCCGTTAGTTAACAGAACTAATAAACAGATTCATGCAGTGTCTTAACGGCTGATTTTAAAGGGGCACTAGGTAGCATTTTTACCTAAAATTATAGCCTTCAGGAGTTTACCAAAGGTTAAACAAGTCAATGGTAAGCGAATGAAGCCTGTCTCGCTCCCAACAGGGGTCTGTATGCTGAAAATCCCATGTAACTTCGGCAGGAGCGACCCGCTTCTGAAGTGTCGTGAAGCGCGAGAAGAGTTGTTTGTGTTTACGGCACTTAGCTAGGTAGACACAGACTGAATATGAAACGTTCGATGTTGGCACTTCCCATCTTTGTGAAATTTCTCCAAGCGTGATCTTGTTCATCTACCATAGACCTGCGTTTTAGATCGTAAAGAGACAGGGGATGACGGTGCTCTAATTCCTCCTGAGTTCGAGACGTAGCCTTGCTTCAGAAATACACGGACTGACCTAATTAGAATAAGAATAGCGTTTTGATCCAAACAAGAATTGTTATCTACAAATGAAAATTGATTAATTTGTGATTGTAATCGGAATAGTGTAGAGCTAGTCTGCGTTTATTGCGGCTTGTATGTTGGTAGTGCCTGCGCGCATCTGTCTAAGATGTAACTTTTGTAAGTGTCTGCTAATACAAAGGAATCACTCCACGAATACACCATGATGAGGGAAGAATCCCATTCAAGATCAGCAACAGTCCATCCATACATCCATACATCCATTATCTTCCGCTTGTCCGGGGATCGGGTCGCGGGGACAGCAGCCTGAGCAGAGAAACCCAGACGAGCTGTCCCCGGCCACTTCCTCCAGCAACAGGATTATAGCATATTATCTTGAGTTCTCTCTTCAGAAAATCTCTGATTATAGTATCTTATGTGGGCAGTCTACACTTGTGAATCAGATGACCTAACTGTACTGACTAAATAACACAACGGCAGCATTTGCCACAATGTTTAGTTAGTGGATGTGTATAATACAAAGGTGGGCATTTTTACGACAGTGTAGAATTTCAGGTTGACCAATAGAGATCGCTATACTGCTGCTAAACTACCTTGTATCCCTTTAACGCGCACAGATTTCTAAGGACCTAGAATTGAACACTTGGTGTGACATTTCAAAACTGCAGTGATGAGACACGCCAGCCCACCTGCACTACATAAAACTTGTTTCTTGTGGTTTCCCAGCTGGAGGTCCACGAGGCCAAGGCCATGCTGGACAACCACCCACAGTGGGACATCCCGGACACGGAGGAGGAGGACGAGGAGCAGGAGGACAGCGACGGCATCGAGGAAAGTGACGACGATGACGAGGACAACGACTGAATGTGCGGACGCATGCGTTCAGCCCCCTCCCCCCCCCTCTTGGACTGGCCACCCATCCACTAGTGACTAGGAGCGGCAAAGCCGTGCCTGCCACAAAAGAAGAAAAACACCCACACAATAAATCACTGGGGACAGTTTATACACACACAGAGCCCTCCACCATAATACCTTTACAATGTCATAAACTGTGACCCCCCCCTTCTCCCCCACCCCCATTTCCCTTTTCTACAGAGACTTGGTCATTCACTTTCCGCTGCCGGCGGAAGAAAATTCTGTGAATACTAACAGGCCTGAGTGGGTGTGCATGAGAGTGTACATTGGGGTGCGTGTGTGGTGTGTAATGTATGTCTTTGTACAGTTATGAAAGATGGACACACTGTGGACTGGAGGACCTATTAAATGTAATATGGGCTCTTTTCTTCTTTTCTTGAGGGGGAGATAGTGGATGTAAAGTGGCTAATTCCATTTGCAAAATTAACAAAAACAAATGACCGCTGTATGGAAATCATGTCATCACTCTCACTCTGTTTTTTTTTTTTTGTTGTTCTTTTTCCAAAATCAATGGGCGCCAATGTTTTCCACACCAATGATACCTTTACTGTACGCGTAATCAGCAGAAGTGTGAGCTTTAGCCCTCTGCATCCAGGAAGTTGAAAGTCGACCAGTGGGAGATGTTCTGCTTTATCCCGTGGGGGGGCGGGCGGCATCTTTGTTTTCCTTCACTGTTACACTTTCCATTCATTAACTAATACTTTCCATATGCCGAAGGAAGTATCTACAGAGAGATCACCAATCGGTTTGTCCTACCCCTGTGACCTGTGTGTTTCCTGAAAGAGACGACTGTTGGTTGAGAAGCATTTTGACATGACTCGCGACCTCAGACGGAACTTTTTTTTTTGGGGGGGGGGGGTCGAGAAAACTTGCAGTGTTAAGATGTGATTGACTTGTGAGTACTCTTCTTCATATGCTACATAAAAAATGTGAGCTTTAGGGTCTATTTAAGGGGCGAAGGAACTGAGGTCCATTCATCTTCTGTGTTTTTTTTTGTTTTTTTTAAACAATTGTAGCACATTCCAGTGTAAACTCATTGTCCAAAAAAGGCCTTATGAAGTGAAATACCACAACATACAAGTCCTTGGGTGCTATGCACCGGTGGTTCCTGGGAGACAAGATTAAAATGAAAAAAAAAAAAAAAAAACGAAACTCTTTTTTTTTTTTTTTTTTTTTTTTTTTTTTTTAATTTTGTGTAAAAATTCTGAAGTTTGTTTCAATTTAGAGTCGAGCTATTCATAGTAACCAATGGCTCCCCCTGTCTTGGGGCTACATATCACTTGCCATCCCAAAACCTCCAATGAGGAGTTATATTTTTGTGCTGTTTTCTGTGAAATTTGACTGTTTGTGGGGATTTGAGGACTGGGTCCCTGCCAAACGCGACACTCACGATCTGAGAGCTGTCCCGAATGAAGACCTGTTGAAAGTAACCTGTCGTGCGAGACCGAGCGTACTTTCTCCAGCACCCTTTTTCTTCTCAATCGTCATAAAGCAGGAGCGGGCTTACCGTTGTCGTGGAAAAATCTGGAAGATTTTTTGCGTTCTGATTTTTATCCGAGGAATGCAAAGCTGTTCTGGCTGAGCCAAAGGACCTCCCATACATTTAAATCTTTTTCCTTTTTTTTTTCTTCTTTTCAAATCTCAGTTGAGATGTAATTATAACAAATGTAACACGAGTCTTCTAACCTTGATTTTTTTTTTTTCCTCTTTTTTTTTTTTTTTACATGTGTTAGATTGTGTGTGTGTGGGAGGGGAATCGGAGCTTCCTCGCGTGGCTCTGTGGGCTCGCTGTGGCGATTAGTTGGTAGTTTTGAGTTTTTACATGAAATGCATAATCTTTCACAATATCCTCGCAGCGCTTAATTTTCTCACAGTGAATAGCTGTGTCGTTTGTGTGGGAGAGATAACATTTTTTGAAATTCGAGGGCATGCTCTCTGAACTCCACACACACTCAAACTATACCCTACTGTAACTGTTCAAAGCAGGTGTATGCTAACAGTTAATATTGTACTCTGAGTATTTATCGCTCTACAATAGAATGTAGCATCGATGATTAACGCTGTGTGGGGAAGAAAAAACACAAACGACAACAACATAAAAAAAAACTGCAGTGAGGTTATATACACACCATCTCTCCCATGACAGACCTTAACCGGGTGACTGGCAGGCAAGCCGTCTCAGTTTGGACAAGCAACTACCCCAATGACTATCGATCTGCCACTTTTGTTTACAAAGGAACTCATTGTAAATGGAACAAAAAAAAAAAATCTATATATATTATTTGTATTTAAAATCATTTCAAATAAAAACTTTTAAACGAGGTGGCCTCATTGTGTTTCCACTCTGTTGCACAGGCCCAGCAGTCATTGGCAGTCATTTTTTAGTGCTAAATGTAGGAAATGCTGGGTGTGTGTCATGGTGGTTTCTCTGCTTTTAACAGTATACCTGTGAAAAGCATTTAGGTGTTAGTATTGGGGCCTTGGGGACAAGCAATGACACTCCGAGCTTCATCTCAGGGTCCAAGGATTTAACACACCAGCCTTGACAGCTTCGGTATATATCTATATTTCACTTGTTTAAGAAAATGTCAGTACTTGAACTTTTATCTGGGAACTGCCATTTGCTGTAAGATGGACTCTGTATCATATATTACAGAGAACCTCTGTATCAAACCTGCCACACACAGGGTCTTCTTGGTGGCTTTTGTTGGGGCAGTGAACGGTGGCTCAACAGCAACGGCTGCTCACTACTTTTCCCTCGTGTGCACAGGTGTGGGGACTCTGTCAGTTCGTTTTGCAAATTTGGGGCCGGCTCACTGCGATAACGAAACGATAGAGCTAATATCCTCTTTAGATAAGTCAGTGCCTTTCCAAGACGGTCAATACGTAGCCAAAGTGTAACGTTTAAAAGACAATTAATGCTGACTCCGCTGCATCAAACTCAAACTAAAGTACAGGTGGAGGTGAATGACAACACGTCATGCAGGAAGTCTCTTCAGTAATTGTTGTTATCAAAAGGGGGCTGAGCCTTTTTTCAGTTTGAGAACTCCCGTTTTTATTTTTACGCCATCTCTCCCGTCGTCTGAAGCGGTGCAGATAAATGAGATGCAGTTTTTCCAGCCAGATAGGAAAATTAGGCCTATACCAACAATAAAAAAAAAAACCCTACAAACGATTCACTCGCACTTTTTTTTTTTTTTTTTTCAACTTGACCCTTGGTGATACAATTTCAACTCCTGTAAAAGCTCCCGGACATTGTTTTTTTTTTTTTTTAAATTGCTAATTCTGTGAGGCTGCGGCTCCGCTCACAGCCCGCAAACCTCTGACCAGCTCGTGCTATTCGCTCGTGGAACCCGGACTTAACCGCACCGGGCGTCCCCTGGTTTCTGCTGCTCCACGCTCCGGCTTTTGGATGAGGATTCCCACCGCTGACTCGAGCACATGGAGATAGGTGAATATAACTGCCACAGACACAATCGACGAACTTCCCTCAACAAAGAAAGAGCATAAGGTTGCAAAATATCAAATAGGCTGTAGTAGTCGAACCAACAAGGTTCAAATGCACGTAGATCAGTCTGCTCACAGACTTTTGTGTTCTGATGGGGCATTTTGCACACTTATCTTGCGAAAGTCATCCTTGGATTCATATAGCCTAAGTCCAGGTGTGATATGTGTGATACTGCCAAGGCACTCATATGTTGAATATTTTCCCAAAACAGGTCAAACGTTGACTGCAGGGAGCTGTCAGCCTCCTTGTTAGTCCTCATTTGTGTCTTTAAGAGAAACACTGACATCCAAATTCCAGCAACCCCTCTTCTTTGGCGTTTCAACCATTTGCAAGATGTATGTGATGTATATGATCATGTTGACACTTAACCGTTGGCCCTCCCGAGAAATACTTGCCAGTGTTAATACTTTGAGTGAACGCGTATGCTGCGTTCTGGCTGATGCGTTCCTGCTTGGGAAAAAGCGCAAATGCAGTCGTGAATAAAACCGACAGCTGCCATCCCTCTGCCTTCATATCCGCAGGAACACACTGGTTTGTCTTTGGGCTTGAAGTTAGGTCGGTGGATTCAAAATAGACCCACTGAAAATGAAAGTTTAATAAAGGGTTGCATCAGTGTGGCTTCACTTCTTGGAACACCTGCATTCCCTCAAGTAAGGGTAGTGGATTTTTTTTGCTGTTCTCTTTTAATGAATACATTGACCCTGGGTTCAAATCAATTGCTGCATGCCAGTGAAGAAACCATATTTAAGGCTGAAGATTTTTGCCAATAACCCCTATTAGTGAATGTGTACTTCTAAGGATCGTGGTCCAATTGAATTGAATTAAAGCTTTATTTATTTATTTATTTTTTGTTCCATGGAAGAAATAGTGCTGATAATAATCATAACAGAGCATCCGAGTGCCAGTGTCAGTTCTTTGCGGTGACTTTGGTGAAGACTTTTACATCACACAGAAGTACAGCTTTGTACAGTCAGATAAAGGTCGGTGCACATGAAGAGAAGGCAGTTACACTGAACAGCTGTTCAGTGCTTTGTCATGGTCTCTGGTGTTTTCTACCCTAAATTCTACTTTGATCCCTGAATAATTTTGTCAGGGTAAAATTAAAATTAGTAGAAGTAATTGAACCCAGTTGAGCTGAAGTATTTTAATTCAAAGCAACTGATTGAATGACAAAAATGAGAAAAGTTAGTTTCATTTTTAGTAATTTAGGCATTTTCTAAATTTTCATTTCCAATTCTGAAATGTTCATTTTTCCCTTGTGATTTCAGTCCTTTGTGATTGATTGCTTCTCATTGGCTCTGAGTATTGCATCAGTCATTTCATCCTTTTCACAAATTTTACAGACCAAAAAGATACAGATAATACTCAATTGATAAAAAAAAATAGTCATTCATTTTCCGTGCATCTATTTAGTCATAACACCACCCACTGTCAAATGAATCACACGCAAAATACAATGTGGGTATCATAAATCGAAAAAGTGCTCTGTTCGTTTCCAGGTTCCACACTCTGATTGATATAATTAAGACCTGAAGGCAACAACCAGCACCTGAAGGCAACGACTTGTTACATTGTTGATATCAAAAGCATATTGTCAAATATACCTTATCGTATGGATCTTGGTCCAACCTCAATTTGCAGAACAAATGCAACATATTACATCTTGATAATACAAAGAATGTGGAATGACCACACTGCAACGAGAGAATACTTCTTCCAAGCCTTTTCTGTGCTTTCTCCACAGCTTTGGGGAGTGATCTGCAGGGCCTTTTGCGCGTGTGTCTGTGTATGTTTGATTTTGTCTGAACATTTTGTGAAATTGCTGCAGTCGTGCACACGTTTTGGTTTCGTGAAAAGGTAAAGCATACTTTGGAGGCAGAGCCTGAAGATGAGACGGAAGCTTTGTCCTGTGTGTTTGGGTGCATGTGTTTGCGCAAGAGAGTTTTTATCAAAGACAACGTTTTCCATTCCTGTCGTTTGACAGTGCACTGTGTGTGTGTGTGTGTGTGTGTGTGTGTGTGTGTGTGTGTGTGTGTGTGTGTGTGTGTGTTCAGGATGACTGTTTGATGTGTTGTGAATTTTTTCAGGTTGGGGACAATATTTTTTTTTAAATCTCTAACGTAATCTTGTCTGACAGTTCAGCACTGAAGAGTGTTTTATCTGTTTTTTTGTCTCCCCCCACACGTTTTTCCTCTGTTGTTTTCTCTGTTTCCCCCTTTGATATTTTATTCATTATTACTTTTTTGCAAACAAAAACATTGAGAATGTTTTTTTTCTTTTATTCGCATGCGTTTGAATTCAAAGAGTGACCCTTTTTTATGTTATTTTGAAATATTATTATTAAATATACCTCTCTTGTCATTTTTTCCTCCTCTCTCACCGTGTCTTTGTCTGTTTCTTTTCTTCCCAGATCTTCTGACCACATTTCAATTTTCTTCTCTTTTTCTTAGTTTCCAAGAAAGTATCAAGTTTCCAGATTATAAAATCTACCACTGGATTGGTAGTCTTGGTAATAACTTTGCATTATGGGTATCCAGAGAATAAATCCTCTTTTTCACGTTAAGTTAGAGGAGATATATGTTTAGTTAATATATCGGATGTATGGATCTTTTTAGATTGATCATCTTTTATGCATTTTGCTTTTATTAGACAGTGACAGTTAGTGGACATGAAAGTGGAAAGAGAGTGACGATTACATGCAGCAAAGAACTCCGGTTTGAATCAAACCTACATATACAGAACAGAACTCAACTTTTGGGACATGAAGTGTACGCCTGAGCCATTGAGCTAAGTGCCCAAATGGAAAGCTGGATTTATGGATTTTGGCACAAGCGTTTCAACAAAGCATTTGAAAAGTGTTTTCAACTTGGTTTATCACTAAATCAATCCGCATGCATTTCTTTACAAATGCAATACAAGCTTGTTAATTTGTCTTCAGTTCAATGAGAATAATTCTGGTTCTTTTAGTGTTTTTTTTTTTTTTTTTAGTTTTTAGGCTCACTGACACTTTGTGATAGGGTTTGGAGTTAAAAATGCATGATTAGGATTAATAGGACATAGAAGACACACGTTAACATTCATCGCCTGCACAAGACAACATCTCCGTTATTACACGTGTTCTTGTGAGACTGGACGTAACTTTCGTAAAGCTGCGACGCTGCGTTGTTAAATTAAGTCAATTGTTCTGGCATCCTGGGAAGTTGTAATTGCTTGATGAGAGTAAAATAGTTAAGCAGCTAGTTGTGAGATGCATGGCCTGATAGCATAATTAGCTAGTTTGATGCTAATGCACTCAAGTAGGCAGTAAAAATGGACGCCAGTTAAATGTTTGTACTGAAGACAAGACTCTCAGTCAAACTGCTTAAAAAAAAATGGTTTAATTTTTGTTTTAATTGACTTTATTTTGTTTTCTTTCTCATTTTGATGGACATTAGCCTCCTTTATGCATCCTGTCCCCACACTGCTGGAGGAGGACAATGTTAATTGCGAATAATTCATCTAACAGAGTCACTTACTATAATATCTGATTTCTATTTGAATAAGCTAATTTTGTCACAAAATGGAGGGTTATTGTCAAACTGTATTTTCCGATAATCCATAAAGCTGCTGCATTAAGAAGTATATAAATAAAGGCACCACCTAATTAATGTTTTTTTGTGATTAGACAATGCTTTATAACTCCTGCTGAATCTCCATTGATGGAAAAAGGAGTTTAGCCTTGAAGACAGTAAAAGAAGCTAAAATTGCGGGGATTATTCGCCGGAAGCCTGAAGGTGATAAATAAAGCCGCACCCTTGGTAAACCAAATAGCGATTTACAATTAACTGAAAATAAAATCTGCTTGCAGCTCACACAAGTTTCCTAGCTTCCCCCTTTCCTCTCCTCACTTGCTTTTGTTCCCTCTAAAGCTTAGTTAACCACAATCAGTAAATCCAGCACTCTAGAGGCCAAATTTAATTTACTTTACAGCACAAAAGATACATTGTCCCCATACTTTTATCGCTAGTAAAGCCATATTCTCCCATTAGTCTCCACTCTGGTATAATCACTCAACCACCTCCCCCAATGTCTTTTTAATGCCCCTTCCTCCCTCCATCTTCTGTTTTCATACTCCCTCTGTCCCTCAGAGTGCCAGCTTTTTGTCATTTCCAAACTCTGTCATGCTCAAGAGTTAAAGGGTTTGAAATTAATTAGAAGTCTTGACAAATGGTGAGAAATGGTGCTTTATCAAGAAAGTTACAGCCGTATGACCAGTTTGTCTTGTCACAAAAATCATTTGTGATCAAAAAAACAAAGACATATGAGTGTTTTCTTTCTGTCCATGCAGTGTGATGTATCCCACCCTCCCCTGGCGGGGCTGTTAGGGCATGAGACTGCGAGGAGGCCAGGATTTCAACCCCAACTCCCACCCGGAACAGGCTGCTCCTCTGCATCCCATCACCTGGTTGCCTCCTGGCGTCTACACAAAGCATGTACGGCTGCGTCTGCGCCTGGATCGCCGCGACCACCGGGGGCGTGGCTGCTGGCACCTGGTAGACTTCGAGGCAGAGTCAGAGCCGGTCGGGCGGAGACTGAGAAGCCGGGATCCTGACGCGTGCACACAAAGTAGGCACCAAAAGTCCATATTTAACATTACTGTGAAGAAACAAAGTTACATTGAATCCTAAAGTCTGCCACATGCCATCAACTGTGCAATCTTGAAGTGTTATGTTAGTGCAAAATGGTGAAATGTCTTTTTTTTTGTTTCCTCCTGACTAATAACTTAGTAACTAAGCACCTCTCAGCTTGGCCTTCCTCTAAATTGAGTGAATGAGGACACTCAGTGAAGATAAGGAAGGCCAGCATGTGTGTGTGTGTGTGTGTGTGTGTGTGTGTGTGTGTGTGTCTGATGAAGTGTGTGAGCTTGCCTGTTCAATACTCGCATTGTTGTTTCGTATGCGTTTATTTATTCCCACCTTATCACGTGACTCTGGCGCAGGATCCGATTCCACTGTCTGTTACCATGGAGACGCCCTGCCTGAGCTGTAAATAAATTCAGGGGGGTTGTTACATTGTTACATTGATTAGAGAACACACGCAACACTCAGACATACCCATGCAGGCACACACTAATCAATTCTACATTCAAGTGAGAGTAGGCATGTTACAGTTGAAAGCCACTTATATTTTAAATTATGTGCATCTATTTTGGTGCGTTTGTGAGCCTGGCAGTGATTAGACTATATTTTTGTACTTGTGTAGGTGTGCAGTTTAGTGAGACATTAGCATAGCTCACTTCGTGGCAGTTTCCTTTCGCCATAAGTGAAAACAGATACAAATCTGCCTCCCCTGAAGCCAGTGATTAAGTTATGCTAATCACTGCTGATTGTTGCTACATTTCTGCGGCTGTAACACCAACAACTTTCAAACACTCTGCCTCCAAACGGAAGCTGCTTCGTTTAGTTGGAAAATAAAATCAGGCGTATGGGTTCACAGATCACGTAATTGCTTAATTAGCCATAAACAAATTAGGCTCTGGTCCCAAATGCATTGTGTTAGTGCACTGGTGCAAAAACTGGTGTTGTCTTTCAATGTTAATGTCAGCCCCCATAATATCCCAGTCTTTATAAATAAGAGATGATTATCTGTTCTCTCTCAGTCTGTCTCTGTGTGTAGTGTGATCTGCTGTAATGGGACAGGACTGATTGAGGAGTCATTAGGATTAATCTTGCTCTGTAATTACTTGTATGATTTATGGGCCCCACTCTGCGCACACAGGCCTCCAACCATCACGCTCAGTGCAGAATAAGCTTCTGAACGGGTGCTAGCACTCAGTATTACAACCAAACCGTCTTGATCTCGCTGTTTATTGACGATTTTTTTTATTATCATGTACAGGCCCGGTGTAATGACATGCCAGAATCTGTTGGGTCCGTCACTTTCAGCATTAAAACAGCTCGTGAGTGACCACTTTACACTCGAATCCTGACAAATCTCTTTGCACCCTGGTAAAAGCTACACATGCTAGCGAGGGCACGCCGACGTTTGATCCTCTTTTTCAGAGGTTAACCTGATTTTGATTGAGTGTTAAATCCCAGCAATTCGGCTTTGAATGGCAATCGGCATAGCAACCAGAGCGCAACTAATCGATATGTGGTCAGGAGGGAAATCCTGACACTTGTAGCGTATGAGAGCAAAAAGGCAGCTGGGAACCCACTTTTTCTTTCAGCGCTTGCACCTCTGTTGGGGGACTACACACAGCTTTGCCTGTGGCTGGTCTTTTTTCTTTCCCTATTTGTGTTATTTTATCATAGATACAACAAAAGCGGCGTGCGTTAGATGACTCAATGGCAGAAGAGGTCTACAAATGAAAAGGAGAAAGTGAGCTTTGACAGCAATGTGATCTTTTATCTGAAATAAAAGCTTCCCGATGGTTTCTGCTCTAACCTTATGAGGTTCAAAAGAAAATTGATCTCAAACCTGAAGTCTGTATGAAACATGTTTAAGGTTAGTCTGTAACTGAGAGATTTAATTTGTTCAGGTCTCTGCTTGTTCATTTCTTCAAGAATGAGTCGGGATTATAGTTTAAAACCCAAACATCTGTAGCACAAAAACTTGCGCAGTTTGAATCCCGTGGCCTTAAAAAAACAACCAAAAAAACCCCAGAGCTGCAGCAACTGTAATTACGTTACAACCTCACACA